>NC_052337.1:9317185-9677185 GCF_016432855.1 Salvelinus namaycush
GTACAATGTGGTTGTTGTGAATGGGATGTACAAGTTGGTTGTTGTGAATGGGATGTACAATGTGGTTGTTGTGAATGGGATGTACAATGTGGTTGTTGTGAATGGGATGTACAATGTGGTTGTTGTGAATGGGATGTACAAGTTGGTTGTTGTGAATGGGATGTACAAGTTGGTTGTTGTGAATGGGATGTACAATATGGTTGTTGTGAATGGGGTGTACAATGTGGTTGTTGTGAATGGGATGTACAATGTGGTTGTTGTGAATGGGATGTACAATGTGGTTGTTGTGAATGGGATGTACAAGTTGGTTGTTGTGAATGGGATGTACAAGTTGGTTGTTGTGAATGGGATGTACAATGTGGTTGTTGTGAATGGGATGTACAAGTTGGTTGTTGTGAATGGGATGTACAAGTTGGTTGTTGTGAATGGGATGTACAATGTGGTTGTTGTGAATGGGATGTACAAGTTGGTTGTTGTGAATGGGATGTACAAGTTGGTTGTTGTGAATGGGATGTACAAGTTGGTTGTTGTGAATGGGATGTACAATGTGGTTGTTGTGAATGGGATGTACAATGTGGTTGTTGTGAATGGGATGTACAAGTTGGTTGTTGTGAATGGGATGTACAATGTGGTTGTTGTGAATGGGATGTACAAGTTGGTTGTTTTGAATGGGATGTACAAGTTGGTTGTTGTGAATGGGATGTACAAGTTGGTTGTTGTGAATGGGATGTACAATGTGGTTGTTGTGAATGGGATGTACAAGTTGGTTGTTGTGAATGGGATGTACAAGTTGGTTGTTGTGAATGGGATGTACAAGTTGGTTGTTGTGAATGGGATGTACAAGTTGGTTGTTGTGAATGGGATGTACAAGTTGGTTGTTGTGAATGGGATGTACAAGTTGGTTGTTGTGAATGGGATGTACAAGTTGGTTGTTGTGAATGGGATGTACAATTTGGTTGTTGTGAATGGGATGTACAAGTTGGTTGTTGTGAATGGGATGTACAAGTTGGTTGGTGTGAATGGGATGTACAAGTTGGTGGTTGTGAATGGGATGTACAATGTGGTTGTTGTGAATGGGATGTACAAGTTGGTTGTTGTGAATGGGATGTACAAGTTGGTGGTTGTGAATGGGATGTACAATGTGGTTGTTGTGAATGGGATGTACAATGTGGTTGTTGTGAATGGGATGTACAAGTTGGTTGTTGTGAATGGGATGTACAAGTTGGTTGTTGTGAATGGGATGTACAATGTGGTTGTTGTGAATGGGATGTACAATGTGGTTGTTGTGAATGGGATGTACAAGTTGGTTGTTGTGAATGGGATGTACAAGTTGGTTGTTGTGAATGGGATGTACAAGTTGGTTTTTGTGAATGGGATGTACAATGTGGTTGTTGTGAATGGGATGTACAATATGGTTGTTGTGAATGGGATGTACAAGTTGGTTGTTGTGAATGGGATGTACAAGTTGGTTGTTGTGAATGGGATGTACAATGTGGTTGTTGTGAATGGGATGTACAATGTGGTTGTTGTGAATGGGATGTACAATGTGGTTGTTGTGAATGGGATGTACAAGTTGGTTGTTGTGAATGGGATGTACAATGTGGTTGTTGTGAATGGGATGTACAAGTTGGTTGTTGTGAATGGGATGTACAATGTGGTTGTTGTGAATGGGATGTACAATGTGGTTGTTGTGAATGGGATGTACAATGTGGTTGTTGTGAATGGGATGTACAATGTGGTTGTTGTGAATGGGATGTACAAGTTGGTTGTTGTGAATGGGATGTACAATGTGGTTGTTGTGAATGGGATGTACAATGTGGTTGTTGTGAATGGGATGTACAAGTTGGTTGTTGTGAATGGGATGTACAATGTGGTTGTTGTGAATGGGATGTACAATGTGGTTGTTGTGAATGGGATGTACAAGTTGGTTGTTGTGAATGGGATGTACAAGTTGGTTGTTGTGAATGGGATGTACAATATGGTTGTTGTGAATGGGATGTACAAGTTGGTTGTTGTGAATGGGATGTACAAGTTGGTTGTTGTGAATGGGATGTACAAGTTGGTTGTTGTGAATGGGATGTACAAGTTGGTTGTTGTGAATGGGATGTACAAGTTGGTTGTTGTGAATGGGATGTACAATGTGGTTGTTGTGAATGGGATGTACAAGTTGGATGTTGTGAATGGGATGTACAAGTTGGTTGTTGTGAATGGGATGTACAAGTTGGTTGTTGTGAATGGGATGTACAATGTGGTTGTTGTGAATGGGATGTACAAGTTGGTTGTTGTGAATGGGATGTACAATGTGGTTGTTGTGAATGGGATGTACAAGTTGGTTGTTGTGAATGGGATGTACAAGTTGGTTGTTGTGAATGGGATGTACAAGTTGGTTGTTGTGAATGGGATGTACAATGTGGTTGTTGTGAATGGGATGTACAATGTGGTTGTTGTGAATGGGATGTACAAGTTGGTTGTTGTGAATGGGATGTACAATGTGGTTGTTGTGAATGGGATGTACAAGTTGGTTGTTGTGAATGGGATGTACAAGTTGGTTGTTGTGAATGGGATGTACAATGTGGTTGTTGTGAATGGGATGTACAATGTGGTTGTTGTGAATGGGATGTACAATGTGGTTGTTGTGAATGGGATGTACAATGTGGTTGTTGTGAATGGGATGTACAATGTGGTTGTTGTGAATGGGATGTACAATGTGGTTGTTGTGAATGGGATGTACAATGTGGATTTTTACTATTTGTGCAAAAAAAAAAACATTTTCTATGCCAACTGTTAATCTTTAACCTTTAACCTTTGCATTTCTCTCTGATTCTTCAGCACAGAAAAGAGGTATTTTTATCTGTCTACCTAAGGATGATTATTACAGTAGGATTACCTGTGTTGTGTTGCATTGTGGGTATGAGGCTGTATAAGAGTGCAGTCCTGTAACTTTAACCACATGAGCCTCACATGAGCTGACTTAGTGATGCTGCTCTGACCTTAACTATCAAATCAGTACATTTATCAAACCACAAAAAAAGCTACTGCCAGATGGTCATTGAAATGATGTGACTGGTGGATACGATCCATTATGAGAGGAAGCAAAGCTTGTAATGCGTTTGATAGAGGCCTGGCTAAAGTACGGGATGCACTCCGTACACATAATGGACAAACAGAGTATCTGGAGTAAGGAAGAACTACGTGACATGGCCGGTCTTCTTTTCATTTAGAGCAAATGAAAGAAGACCACGATGTCATTTCCAGACGACACACTAATCCGTGTTGTAATATGAGGACCCATAGTACAGGGACTGTTATCATGCCAGTCGCAGGCTGTCCTTATCATTACACACCCATGGATACGCAGATAGAGTTACTCATATACAGCATCCTGTACCTAGGCCTCATCTATAGTACAGTTGACTACACCTTGTCACTCACACCTGGAAGTCCTGTCATTCTCCCCCATCACATTAGGCACATTGACTCAATATGTCACAGAATATACAGATGTACATACGGAGATACTGTATATATACAAATGTATGTGCATATAGTATGTATGCAGTCTGCTGAGTATATTCATGTTTTCTAGGTCCATGTGTCAATGTGTAATTCATTACAAATAGCTGTGACATATAGCTTTATTGTTATTACCAACATTACAACTGAGGAGTACAGTTTCACCTTACTCAGATATAGCCTATGTCCTGTATGTTCTACCTGTATTATGGAATGATCAATGAACATTTGCATCATGATACAGGTAAGTGGAAGCTCTGGTTTTCAACAGGTCTGCAAGATTGGAACAATCAAGGCAGAGCGAAATGCAACATTTTGGAATTCCGATGGAACTGTGCAGATATAACTGTTCAAGTGACATGAATTCCGATGGAACTGTGCAGATATAACTGTTCAAGTGACATGAATTCCGATGGAACTGTGCAGATATAACTGTTCAAGTGACATGAATTCCAAAGTTTGCATTGGGGTTGATTTGTTTTGTCAATGTCAGTTTGTATTTCTTTTGCAGGTACATTTTAGACACAGCTTTATTTGCGCTTTATTTAGGGAGTGCAGCCCTGGCATTGTCACATAGAGTTGAATATTGACCATAATTGTGGGCAGGGGAGCATAAAAGAGAAATGTGGGTCAATGACAATGCCAGGTCTTTTCTCTATTGTTGGAGGGTATCGTATCTGATTCACCACGGATGGCAGAGAAGGACCTGCCGCAGAGACACTAGCTATCTGTCACTGTCAGAGGTAGAGGAGTGGGTAGACTCGTGCCAAAACCCCAGACTGTCTCTGGGCAGGTGTCCGATTCTACCACCCTGTGACAGAGACAATAGTAGGCTGGCCTATGCACATGACACTTTTGATCTGACGCTGAATAGGATTGTCTTTCAGGTAACACTTTATTTGATGGTTCATATGACATGAATATGACATAAGACCTTTCATGAGGTGTCATGTACATTCAAGACCACTCATGTCAAAGAAAGTGTTACAAATATTTTAGAGGGGGCAACAGAATACTGGGATTCTGCCACCCTTACCAGCCTGGCAGGAGATCCTCATTGTGCCTCACACCAAGTGGTCTAATCTGTCAACAGCTGCAATTGACCAGATCTATCTTTGTCCCTATTTATCTTGTAGGCTGTCTCTCTCTTTTGCTCATGCTATCTTTTTTCACATTACAGAAGCCGAACGGCATTTGAGAAAAATAAGACGGACGTGTTCCGGATTAAAACACACAATGTTGGGCCCTTGAAGAAGCTGAGGTACAGCATGGCATGTGGTGATGGCATCATGGTGGCTGAAACCACTGGTTTACCTTATAGTACACTACATTAACATCATACTGTCCTGTAGTCGCCGACTGAGTTTAGAATGCCTGTGGGGGATTTCCTCAGAATGATCACCGAGCGTTAAGCACCATCTGTTCACTGGGGGTTGTGATGATGATAGTGCTAGAGATGGGATCTGGGTCACATCCAAGTCTTAAAAAGTGAGGAGACATAGATTGTCTGAGTGACTACAATTGGAAGTGCTGTTATAATGAAGTGGAAACATCTAGAAGCAACAACGGCTCACAGAACAGGACTGTCAAGTGCTGAAGCGCGTAGTGTGTAAAAATCGTCTGTCCTCGGTTGCAAAACTACAGGGTTCCAAACGGACTATGGAAGCAAGGTCAGCACAAGAACTGTTCATCGGGAACTTCATGACATGGATTTCCATGACCAAGCAGCACCACACAAGCCTAAGTTCACCATGTGCAATGCCAAGCGTCGGCTGAAGTGCTGTAAAGCTTACCGCCATTGGACTCTGGAGCAGTGGAGACACGTTCTCTGGCATGATGAATCACGCTTCGCCATCTGGCAGTCCGACAGACAAATCTGGGTTTTGTGGATGCTAGGAGAACGCTACCTGCCCGAATGCATAGTGCCAACTGTAAAGTTTGGTGGAAAAGCAATAATGGTCTGGGGCTGTTTTCATGGTTCGGGCTAGGACCCTTAGTTCCAGAGAAGGGTAATCTTAACACTACAGAATACAATGACATTCTCGACGATTCTGTGTTTCCAACTTTGTGGAAACAGTTTGGGAAAGGCCCTTTCCTGTTTCAGCATGACAATGCCCCCGTGCACAAAGTGATGTCCATACAGAAATGGTTTGTCAAGATCGGTGTGGAAGAACTTGACGGCTAGCACGGAGCCCTGAGCTCAACTCCATCGAACACCTTTGGGATCAATTGGAACGCCGACTGTGAGCCAGGCTTAATCGCCCAACATCACTGCCCGACCTCACAAATGCTCTTGTGGCTGACTGGAAGCAAGTCCCCACAGTAATTTTATAATATCTAGTGGAAAGCCTTCCCAGAAGAGTGGAGGCTGTTATAGCAGCAAAGGGGGGATGAACTCCATATTAATGCCCATAATTTTGGAATGAGATGTTCGACAAGCAGGTGTCCAGTGTAATTGATACAGTGTAAGCCTACACCTCCACTCAGGGCTGGACTACCACATTTGGGGGTCCCCGCATTTGGGGAGAGGGGGTCAGCTAACTTCCGGCATTTCAACACATTTTGCAATGGTGCAAAGAAAAACATTTGCAGTTTTATAATGCTATCCTACACATTTTGTCATGAGGCTAAGAGAAAAATTATGCTGTTTTAAATCAAATTCTAAACTTTTTGTCATGGGGCAGGGATTTTTTGGGTTGTTTTATAGATCATCTCATGTTGATCTACAGTTGAAGTCAGAAGTTTACATACACTTAGGTTGGAGTCATAATAACTTGTTTTTCAACCACTCCACATATTTCTTGTTAACAAACTATAGTTGTGGCAAGTCGGTTAGGACACCTACTTTGTTCATGACACAAGTAATTTTTCCAACAATTGTTTACAGACAGATTATTTCACTTATAATTCACTGTATCACAATTCCAGTGGGTCAGAAGTTTACATACAAGTTGACTGTGCCTTTAAACAGCTTGGAAAATTCCCGAAAATTATGTCATGGCTTTAAAAGCTTCTGATAGGCTAATTGACATCATTTGAGTCAATTGGAGGTGTACCTGTGGATGTATTTCAAGGCCTACCTTCAAACTCAGCGCCTCTTTGCTTGACATCATGGGAAAACCTAAAGAAATCAGCCAAGACCTTAGAAAAAAAATTGTAGACCTTCACAAGTCTGGTTCATCCTTGGGAGCAATTTCCACATGCCTGAAGGTACCCCATTCATCTGTACAAACAATAGTACGCAAGTATAAACACCATGGGACCACGCAGCCATCATACCGCTCAGGAAGGAGACGCGTTCTGTCTCCTAGAGATGAACATACTTTGGTGCGAAAAGTGCAAATCAATCTCAGAACAACAGCAAAGGTCCTTGTGAAGATGCTGGAGGAAACAGGTACAAAAGTATCTATATCCACAGTAAAACGAGTCCTATATTGACATAACCTGAAAGGCTGCTCAGCAACGAAGAAGCCACTGCTCCAAAACCGTCATAAAACACCAGACTACAGTTTGCAACTGCACATGGGGACAAAGTTCATACTTTTTGGAGAAATGTCCTCTGGTCTGATGAAACAAAAATAGAACTGTTTGGCCATAATGACCATCATTATGACCATCGTGGGAGGAAAAAGGGGGAGGCTTGCAAGCCGAAGAACACCATCCAAACCGTGAAGCACGGGGGTGGCAGCATCATGTTGTGGGGGTGCTTTGCTGCAGGAGGGACAGGTGCACTTCACAAAATAGATGGCATCATGAGGGAGGAAAATTATGTGGATATATTGAAGCAACATCTCAAGACATCAGTCAGGAAGTTAAAGCTTGGTCGCAAATGGGTCTTCCAAATGGACAATGACCCCAAGCATACTTCCAAAGTTGTGGTAAAATGTCTTAAGGACAACAAAGTCAAGTTATTGGAGTGGTCATCACAAAGCCCTGACCTCAATCCCATAGAACATTTGTGGGCAGAACTGAAAAAGCGTGTGCAAGGAAGCCTACAAACCTGACTCAGTTACACCAGCTCTGTCAGGAGGAATGGGCCAAAATCCACCCAATTTATTGTGGGAAGCTTATGGAAGTCTACCCGAAACGTTTGACCCAAGTTAAACAATTTAAAGGCAGTGCTACCAAATACTAATTGAGTGTAAACTTGTAAACTTCTGACCCAGTGGGAATGTGATGAAAGAAATGAAAGCTGAAATAAATCATTCTCTCTACTATTATTTTGACATTTCACATTCTTAAAATAAAGTGGTGATCCTAACTGACCTAAGACAGGGACTTTATGCTAGGATTAAATGTCAGGAATTGTGAAAAACTGAGTTTAAATGTATTTGGCTAAGGTGTATGTAAACTTCCGACTTCAACTGTATAAGCTATTTTCCTGATATTCTACACATTTTACTATCATATGCAATCAGCCGCCTACCACTGCACTACGTTGATACTAATCCCTTGGGATTAAGAAGTGAGTATAAGCAATGCCCACTGAAAAAAAAGTGTGTATAGGTATACCTGCATAGCCTCCACTACACAACAGCGTGTTCTTTCATGATATGACCTCTGTGAGAAACAAGTGTCGGAGTGCCCCGTATTTTCCCGGAGATTTCTTTGCCACCACAAAAATCGGAATATGGAAAATAAATGAAAAGGTCATTCAGGTCTAGGCTAGTAGGATATCATTCCCGAATTCAGCTACAATATTAAGTGAGTGAGTGTTATTGTTATTTTTTTAAAGTTCAGTGCAGTTCTTCTCTGTAAAAATAAAGTGTTTTAAAACTAGCCTCCCAATAAGCTGCCAACATTATGAAGGTGTTGAAAAGGTATGCAAATGTGTCTCCCTGCATATGCTCCGAAAAACTACATTAGGACTATCATCCCAACATTTTTTTGGAGTGCTTCCCCAGTACTTTTCAAATGGTGGCAGCTTAGTTGCAAACATGGTAGCTCGTAGTTGCAATATTATATTATCAATTGTTTTTGTTTAACAGTGTTGTGTATCCTATAGAATGAGTTAGAGTATCAGAAGGCTAATTGTTGGGTGTCCAATACTCCTCTAAGAAAACCAATGGTCCAACCCCCATATCTTTTTCATAATCCGTTCAAAAGTGATTGGAGTTTTTACACTTGTAGGATGGCCAAAATGACCAAATAGGCCAAAAACTGGTTGAATCAAAATTTCCACATCATTTTGACAAAATAAATCAATGTGATGACGTTCAATCAACTCAATGTGGAAAACTGACTGGATTTGCAAAAAGTCATCAATTTAAGGGAATTTCATATTTATTCATACAACTTTTAACCTAAATCCAATGTCATAATGGAGAAATGTTTTGTTGATTTCATGTTGAATTCACATTATTTGACAACTCAACCATACGTAAATCAAAACTAGATGTTGAACTGACGTCTATGCACAGGGTGACTAAATATGGAAAAATGCACAGCATCTTGTCATCTAGGAAGGATGCTGTGCTAGAATTAACTAACGTTACTTGACAGGCTCACTTTGAACTCGTCATCTTTCTTCTCGAATCCGCAGGACATAAAACAACATAGAGGTAAGATATACATTTTGAGACATGACATGTAGTACTATTTTCTTATTTTAGTATACGCTTTTCATTGTAATGCAAAATTCCTTTAATTTCTTTGAAGATTTAGAAAAACCAAAAAACAACTGTATCTCTTTGAAATGTAAACAGAGCACTGAGTGTACTGCAAGCTTTTTATTTTCAAAGCCTTTTACATTTAATTCAGCTCATGTCATGTTAATTTATCTTTTTGAGACTCGCGGAAACAACTTTGTAGATGACCACCAAAACATGTAAAATCCTCTAAGTTGCTGTGAGAAAGCTGCACTGTTCTGTTGATGCTTGTTATTGTATGTATTAGGTTACGAAATCGGACTTTTTGGATATACTGTTAATTAAATGTTAGAGAAATATATTTATTGAACAATTCAGAACATGAATAATCATATGTGTCTTGGTAAAATGTATTTTATAACATAAGGAAGTGAAATTTCATCACCAAAGGGCGTTTTCACCCACTATGGTCAGAGTGGGTGGAAATTTGACTAATTGTCAAATGAGGAGATGTTTCCTCCAGTACCTGACTGTCATTGTGTCCCCAGGATTGAACATGACAACACAGGTGGCTTGAACGCCAGCTGGTTCCTGGACCGGGTCGTGGTGACCGACATGAACCGTCCACACCTGCGGTTCTACTTCGCCTGCAACAACTGGCTGAGCCGTGAGGAGGGGGATGGCCTATATGTCAGAGACCTGCTGGGCAGCCTCAACCCCATGGATGTCCCCAAACGTAGGTTACTCTGGAGTGCATACCTTTACACACAGTATGCTATACAGGTTAAATCCACATAGAAGATGTGTAGGCTACACTGCACAAGGCTGTACTCTACAGTTCATACTGTCCACTGCATACCTATTGCGCTGAATACACTCTACAGTGCATGCAGTATATGACGTAAAGGAAAACCTAGAACATTGCCATATAATTTAGGAGCAGCATTGCATATGCTGTATCTTGTGGTATATGGCCAATATACCACGGCTAAGGGCTGTTCTTATGAATAACACAACGCAAAGTGCCTGGACACAGCCCTTAGCCATGTACCGTCTGATATACCATGGCTGTCAGCCAATCAGCATTCAGGGCTCGAACCACCCAGTTTATAATTGTAGTTCTAAACTGGGTGGTTCGAGCCCTGAATGCTGATTGGCTGACAGTCGTGGTATATCAGACCATATACCACAGGTATGACAAAACAGTTATTTTTACTGCTCAAATGACGTTGGTAAACAGTTTATAATAGCAATAAGGCACCTTGGGAGTTTGTGACATATGGCCAATATACCACGGCTATGAGTTGTATCCAGGCACTCTGCGTTGTGTCCTGCTTAAGAACAGCCCTTAGCCATGGTATATTGGCTATATCCCATACCCCTCGTGCCTTATTGCTTAATTAACCCACACTTCATGTTCTTAAGCATAAACCAAAGTTACGTAAGTTACTCTGCCTACTGTTACTTGTGTGTAAGGTGCCTCATGGAGCCTAATCGGCTGGTAAGCATTGTAGTCCTCTTGTTACCATGTGACCTTCACCTTACAACTCCTTATTAGACAGAGACGGAGAGAGAGTAGGATGCAGGGTGCATGTCTCTTGGGGACAAATGTCACCATGGTAGGGGACACAGACCATGCCTCTGCGCGTGCCTACTTTCCAAGTGTATTCAAGGAGACCTGTTATTCCAAACCAGACAGCTGGCATGGGAACACCCTTACTGTACGCGCGCGCGCACACACACACCCCCGCACGCCCGCACGCACGCAGTGCGCAAGTGCGCACACACACAGTATATGAATATTTAACCTGGAAACTGGCTCATTGAGGATTAGTGGAATTATGGGCTGTCTGTCTGTGGTCTGTTGTGAGAAAGAAGGAGGAGACAAACAGAATCACGAGGCATGAGACTAGACATGTGAACAGAGAGAAGTTACAGGTTACAGTTAAAACTGAGAGGTTACGGTTAGAACTGAGAGGTTACGGTTAGAACTGAGAGGTTACGGTTGGAACTGAGAGGTTACGGTTGGAACTGAGAGGTTACGGTTGGAACTAAGAGGTTACGGTTGGAACTAAGAGGTTACGGTTGGAACTGAGAGGTTACGGTTGGAACTGAGAGGTTACGGTTGGAACTGAGAGGTTACGGTTGGAACTGAGAAGTTACGGTTGGAACTGAGAGGTTACGGTTGGAACTGAGAGGTTACGGTTGGAACTGAGAAGTTACGGTTAGAACTGAGAGGTTACGGTTAGAACTGAGAGGTTACAGTCAAATGTACAGTTTCAGTGACAATGGTCGCGTAACTTGAAAGGTACCATGATGGCAGTGTCTATGTGAAATATCATGACATAACCGGTTCACTGTCAGATATTCATGAGAACACATACAAACAGTACAATATCACTGAGTTCATAAATATGCTATGCTGTTTGATATTTGGTCATTTTACAGTGAATAAGTACATAGTGAGTGTGTTCACTTCTGCCGAGAAGGGCAGCGGGACTGATGCTGACGTCTTCCTGAATATCTTTGGAGAGCATGGCGATACAGGTGAGATTTAGACTCTTCATGTAGCATAACTGGTCAAACTGAAGATATAGCTCTTTCCTGAGTTATTAGCAGTGAGAATACCA
Source organism: Salvelinus namaycush (assembly GCF_016432855.1). Classification (NCBI taxonomy): domain Eukaryota; kingdom Metazoa; phylum Chordata; class Actinopteri; order Salmoniformes; family Salmonidae; genus Salvelinus; species Salvelinus namaycush. The sequence continues at coordinate 9,328,917 of NC_052337.1, forward strand.
GCTCTGTCATTAGCGCTTTGATTTAATTCTATATCACAATACGGTTTCTTTCTATATAATTAAAGGGGAGAGACGGCTGGACAGTGACAAAGATAATTTTGAGCGAGGCACGGAGGACAAGTTTACTATTGAAACACCAAACCTGGGAAGGCTAAAGAAAATCACCATTGGCCATAACAACAGGGGCTCATCAGCTGGATGGTGTCTGGATAAGGTACACACACATACACACACACACACACACATACACATACACACACACATACACACACACACATACACATACACATACACACGCACGCACGCACGCACGCACGCACGCACGCACGCACGCACGCACGCACGCACGCACGCACACACACACACACACACACACACACACACACACACACACACACACAACATGTTATCTATCTCCAGGTGGTCATTGATGACATGGGGAACAAGGAGGTGTATGAGTTTCCAGTGAATCGCTGGTTCGCCATGGACGAAGAAGATGGAAAGATACAGAGAGATGTGTTGGTGGGAGCAACACAGCCCATGGGTGAGCCCACCCATAGAATTACATATATAATTATGAATAAATTATAGGATTTCTATGAGCCCACCATCATAACGACAGCACATTGAGTTCCAATATTGTATTCTGTATCAGATACATAAATCAGATAGTGTGTTTAGGGCCAGTTCACTTTAGTGACCTGATTTTTTTATGGTCAGGTCACATGGTCTTAGTTATGATGGCTAGAATAATAGAATCCATTGAATGACCTATAACCTAACCATTCTGTGTTACTGGATCGCCAAAGCGGTGGTGTACAATGTCCAGGTGATGACGGGCAACGTGAGAGGTGGTGGCACCAACTCTAAGATCCACATCATCATGCACGGCACCAAGGGCCTGAAGAACAGTGGCAAGGTGTTCCTGGAGGGTGGAGCATTCGAGCGGGGGCTCATCGATATCTTCAACGTGGAGATTGCTGCGCTGCTCAGCCCACTCAGCAGGGTCACTATCGGACATGACAACGGAGCTGTTGGGGCCGGCTGGTACTGCGAAAAGGTTCCGTCTCATCTGTGTTGTTGATGTTGATGTTGAGGTTGAGGTTGAGGTTGAGGTTGAGGTTGTTGTTGATGTTGAGGTTGTTGATGTTGAGGTTGTTGATGTTGTTGTTGTTGATGTTGTTATTGTTGTTGTTGTTGATGTTGTTGTTGTTGTTGAGGTTGTTGTTGATGTTGTTGTTATTGATGTTGTTGAGTTTGTTGTTGATGTTGTTGATGTTGTTGTTGATGTTGTTGATGTTCTTGTTGTTGATGTTGTTGTTGTTGATGTTGTTGTTATTGTTGAAGTTGTTGTTGATGGTGTTGTTATTGTTGTTGTTGTTGATGTTGTTGTTGTTGTTGATGTTGTTATTGTTGTTGATGTTGTTGTTGATGGTGTTATTGTTGTTGATGTTGTTGTTGAGGTTGTTGTTGTTGTTGTTGTCTTCTTTTCATGTTGCAGTATTGCACATTTCATCATCTACATGTACCTCTTATCTACTGGTGTGTGTTTCTATGTTCTAACGTCTTTCTCTCTCTCTGTGTCTCCGCCCAGGTGACAGTGTACTGCCCATTCACAGGGATTGAGCAGACGTTTCCCTGTTGCAAGTGGCTGGATGAGGACGAGGGGGACGGACTGATTGAGAGGGAGCTGTACGAGATGGTGTCCCTCAGGCAGAAGAAACTTAAGAGTGGGTGACCTATCCATTCTACATACACGTCTACTGTAACACACATAGGCCTACAGTTGGTTAAACATATGTAGGATCTTAATTTGAGCCAGTTTGCTACAGCAGGAAAATAATCCTGCAGCAACAGGAAATGTGAATTATTATGTGGAATATAATTCATGGACATTTTTGTAGGGGTTGATAAAACATTTTGTGTGTAAAAATCAAGTCTGAAATTTCAAAGTGGAAATTACAAACTTCAGAAGCCTTTTTAAACCTCAAATACACTACAAAATTGTACATTTCCTGCAAGATCTTCTGCAACAGGGTGATCAAACGAAGACCCTACATATGTAGTTGTGAGGGGCCAGTTCAGACATTGTACAGCAACACACAAATATGATTCTAGATGAGTTTACATCATTTTAAAGAAACTCTTCAGCTGGAGGTAGGATGTAATATATTTAGATCAGGCCTATAGAGACCAATCGAGTTCAGTTCACTTTACTTTATTAGCCGTATTTAGGAATTTGACAGTCAACATTTACAAACCACACTGACATCAATGACAACACACAGACAGATATGCAATAGACAACAGGATTCATTTTCCTGCGTACCCTTCCCAGAGTACCCGTGGTCACTGTGGATCTGGACGTCGGACGTGAAGGGGGCAGGGACGGACGCCCAGGTCTTCCTACAGATCTACGGTGATAAGGGCAAGTCAGATGAGATGAGACTGGAGAGCAACTCAGACAGCTTTGAGCAGGCTCAGCTGGATAAGTTCATGGTAAGACCTGGTTCAGCCGTAGAACTATACATCTTCTGCACACCACAGTGGTTTAAAATTCTTTATTTAAGCTTTATTTAACTAGGCAATTCAGTTAAGAACAAATTCTTATTTATAATGACGGCCTAGGAACAGTGGGTTAACTGCCTTGTTCAGGGACAGAACTACAGATTTTTACCTTGTCAGCTCAGGGATTCGATCTAGCAACCTTTCGGTTTCTAGCCCAACGCTCTAACCACTAGGCTACCTGCTGCCCGCCGTAGCCGCACCAGTGTTAGCCCGCTGTAAACTGGGTGTTGGTGTGGGTGGACATTTTTGCCCAGAGATTTGGTATGGACTCATTAATATTCATTTTATAACTTTTGTGATATGCGTGTTTAAGTTGTTTGAATGTATATATTTTGTCTTTTGTGTGTATTTATTCTTTCTTCAATACTAACAGTTTTAAATTGTCGGACCACTGTAGATTGAAATGCCAGACATTGGAAAACTGACGAAGGCCCGTATCTGGCACGAAAAGAGACATCCTTTCGCAGGCTGGCATTTCGCTAGGGTGAGATCTACTGGGTTGTTTGGTCTGTCAACATTAGCCTTTTATACTGTTAGTTACATAATCAAACTTATCATGAAAGTGAATCAAAGCACAATTATTTTATTTTTTTACCTTTATTTAACTAGGCAAGTCAGGTAAGAACAAATTCTTATTTTCAATGACAGCCTAGGAACAGTGGGTTAACTGCCTTGTTCAGGGGCAGAACAACAGATTTGTACCTTGTCAGCTCGGGAATGCGAACTTGCAACCACTAGGCTACGCTGCGGCCCCAAACTTCAGAAGCCTTTTCAAACATCAAATACACTGCAAGTTTTATATTTCCTGCATTGCAGGAAAGTTCTCCTGCAACAGGGTGATCAAATTAAGATCCTACATCTGTACAGACTGGTATCTGATAGAGCAGTGGTTGAGATATATTATACACTAGTCTGACTTATCTTACCATGTGACCTGACCTGGAACTCTGGGCCCTAGTTATAGGCAATAAACCAGGTTATATTAGGTCAGGTCACAGAGTCAGGAAGAACTATTTATATGTTTTTTTTAAGTCCCCTATTTAAGTGTTATGTCGGTGTCTTACCCCAGGCCACGGTGATGAAGACTCTGACAAGGGAGAAGTACTCGTTTAACTGTGGCCGCTGGCTGGACATCAACGAGGACGATAATGAGATCGTCAGAGAGCTGCCAGCCACCGGAGCTCTCATCCCAGAGCCGTTACTACGTAGGACCCACACATACTCTCATTCACATGCATGTACACACACACACACACACACACACACACACACACTCACACACACACACACACACACACACACACACACACACACACACACACACACACACACACACACACACACACACACACACACACACACACACAAACACACACAAACACACACACACACGCGCACACGCACACGCACGTACGCGCGCGCACACACACACACACACACACACACACACACACACACACACACGCTAAAACCACATATTGGTATGACAACCGCATACCTTCAAACATTGCATGAATACTTATCAATACTCTTGTCCTATTAAGAATGTTTAGAATCATCACAGAGAATGTTAACATTATATACTTCTCAGTGCTGAAGTATCGCATCACCATCTGTACTGGGAGAGTGAGTGGAGGTGGAACTGATGCCAGCGTATTCCTTAATGTGATCGGGGACCTGGGAGACACAGGGGATCGACTCATGTTCCTCAGCAAAAACAATGTCAACAAGTTTGAAAAGGGCAACGTGAGTAGGGGTGGTTCAGGAGTACCTGGGTGTATATGTAGTGTAGGTGGTTCAGTGAATGATGCTCATGCAATCAGTAACCCTTCCTGAGACCTGAAGAGATCTTGTGTCCCAGATCTAATCTCTAGGCTTTAGCTCAGTGGGTTAACTTGGTTTTGAGCGGTTTATCTCCCTCATTTCTCCACAGGCCGATGAGTTTCTGACCGAGGCGGTGTCGTTGGGGCAGGTGCGCAGGGTGCGTATCGGCCATGATGGGAGGGGTGGAGGCTGCGGTTGGTTCCTGGATAAGGTGTTGGTCAGGGAGGAGGGCCAACCAGAGTCTGCGGCCATAGAGTTCCCCTGTAACAGGCAAGTCAACCAGCCAATCACGTGGCAACCAATCACATTATATATTTCATAACATAATGAGAGCATGGCCAACTAACTAACTTAGGGCTCGATTCAGTGCATTGCGCTGAAGACCTGCGCTACAGCGGATAGAAATTTAAAAGCAATGTTCCCACGTTCGCGGAGACTGCATTCACGGTAAATGCTGCATATGTCAGGTCAATCGGAAATGATCTTTCCATTTCAATCACGCTACAGCGCTGATATTCAGCACTATGCATTAAATCCAGCCCTTGGTGACTATAATGTAAAACGAGAACGTAACCAATTTACTGAAATTAAAATTCCATCAGTTTACTGAGAGTTTGGGAAATTACTTTCATGGGATGCACCTTCATGGACTTGTACTGTGCACCTTCAGGGACATTTTTACTTGATAATGAAATTAATCTAATCACTCACTCCTATCACAAGTAACAACTAAAGCACCAAACAGCCAATCACACAGTGTTTCACTACCAGCCATACAGCCTCAGGGAAGACAGTCATCTGGCCTGGCCACACCCAGTCTGTCTCTATTGGCAGTTCTCCAATTGCCTCGCTTAAACCAGTTAGTCAGCTGATGGACCAGCATCCCATTACAAATAGGGACTAAACACACTGTGGCCAGCCAGGTCTCTCTCCCTCCAGTAACTGGAGCTAAACCACAAGTCTGGGGTGCCCTGTTACACCGTAACACTTTCCTCCTTCAACCTCTAGGCTATACATTAAGCAATGTTGAGTGAAAGTGTTTTAGATTGTATACCTGTGCCTTGTAGAGGTGCGGTTGATTCAAATGGAGTATCTCCTTTTGGGTGTATTTTATGCCAGGTGGTTGGACCGGAATGAGGACGATGGACAGATCGTTCGTGAGTTAGTGCCAGCAGGAGATGGTCTGCGTCTCCACAGTGAGTCAACCATGAAACAGACAACACTTTAGTTTAGTTTATTTGCACAAATAGAAAGACAGTTTGTACTGAGTTTTAAAAAACAACAACATTATGTGCAGGTGGGGGGAAAAAAACAAAATGGCTTGTCGCGTAGCCCCCCCCCCCCCCCCCCCATGGTCATTAATCACACAGACTCAGCAGTCTGGACAAACTAACAATCGAAAGATACTTGATATGTTTCAAAAGACATCAAGTACAGGTGTTCTATCCTAATTTGTTCACTCTGTTGTCACAGAGAATTTTCCTGCGCAGCAGCAAATGCAAATTCTAGTGTATCGAGGTTTAAAAAGGCTTGTCAAGTTTGTAATTTCCACTTTAAAATATCAGACTTGATTTATCCTAACAAAAAAAATATCAACCCTTATAAAAATGTCCATTAATTATAAATCACCTAATAATTCACATTTCCTGCATAAATTTCTTGCTGTGAGAAACTTGTCAAATTAAGATAGCGTATCTGTAGGAGAAACATTATACTACAGATGTTCACATACTGTAGCTAGTGTGAATATACAGTACAATGAAAAAATAAAATCTGAAAATAAACATGAAAAACTCAAGGCCCCATTTAAAGTTGTGTGTGTGTCTACAAGAGGAAAAACCCATGCCTCATATGTCTTTTAAGATGTCAACTACCATATCTCGGTGAAGACAGGCAACATCAATGGGGCCAGCTCGGACTCCAAGGTGTTTGTTAAGTTGTACGGAGAGAAGGGCGACACCACGAGGATACTCCTGGTGGTCTCGGACAACGACCTGAGTAACTACTATGAGACGGGCCAAACTGATATCTTCACCGTCGAGACCTATGACATCGGACAAGTGTGTCATTTTTTATGTTTTATAGAATACATGATCAGAAACCTAGAAACATAGATTATAGTTGTCTAATTTAAACCAACTCATCCCAACAGTAGGTAATTATAGTGTATGTCTCAGTTTCTTGGAGTTGTATGGTGCTTTATTAAACATCAGTTGTGGTTTTGATTCCTACATGGGTCTCATACGGACCATGTTAACTGGATAAAAACATTTGTTAAATGACCCTCCATCCTGATTCTTACTTCCTGTTTTCTATCTCTGTAGATCCACCGTCTGCTGATAGGCCACACTAACGAGGGTCTGCGTGCTGGTTGGTTCCTGGACAGTGTCCAGATCATTGTTCCGGTCCATGGGAAGCAGTACCAGTTCCCCAGCCATCGCTGGCTCTGTAAGGATGAGGCTGATGGCAAGGTGGAGGTGGAGATCTATCCCAGCGAGACCCTGGACATCGAGAAACGTAACAGACAATTTACTAGATTGGATACTCTGAGACAATGCATGTATTATACAGTAAATACTGTGCCAGAGAATACATATATTTACAGTGTAATATTTATACACACTGTGTAATATACCAGAGCTTTCAAATACACTCTGGGGCATTTGTACACACAATGTAGCTACCAGAGTTGTCACAAGAAAACCCAATGAAAAAGTACAGGAACAGTCAAAATGATAGAAAACTTACATTATCACTGAAACAACCTGTAATCAGATGACGTGACTAGATGAATACAGTTCTGTCCAGTAATAAGTGCTGACGGCCTACTTAGTGATTATGATGGATTGTGGTGCATTAGTCGCCACTCTCCATCATTCTGCCATGGTTTAATTGGTTAGTGACATGTTGCTCTGCCCTCTGGTTTGCAGTGATTAACTACGAGGTCACAGTGGTCACGGGGAACATGCGCAATGGTGGCACCAACGCCAATGTGTTCTGCCAGATCTACGGAGAGGAGGGCAAGACCGAGCTCATCAGCCTCAAGAGCCGCTCCAACAACTTTGAGCGCGGGACCACAGAGATCTATAAGGTCTGGATCACCTTGTTCAGATACAGTCAGTGAACCAGTAATAGTAGTCTACTGACTACACATTGATTGGGTTCTAATTGTGGGAAGGAAATAATTGTCCCTTTGTGAATTGGATGGATTCTTGAAGAGTACAGCTATCATTGTTTTTGAGAAGATTTAGCATGAAATCAGTAATTCTGCCATGTTGTGGAGTGGAGTTGATGATGACAAATCTCAAATTTGTAAGGAGGGAGAGGTCTGTCCGTAATAAAGAGATGCTCTGCTCTGTAGGCTCTCACATGGATTTTGTATTGTAGATATGTGGTAGTAGAGTAGTGGCCAGAGGGCACACACTTAATGTGTTGTGAAAAGTGTTATGAAATGTAATGTCATGTATTATTTTAAATTGTATATAACTGCCTTAATGTTGCTGGACCCCAGGAAGAGTAGCTGCCACCAAGTCAGCAGTTAATGCAGATCCTTAATAAATACAAAGTATTAATTTTCTATTCCCTCTGGAAAACAACACATGCTAACCTCTAGGTGTTTTTTTTTAACATCACACTCCACAAAGCAAGTCCTGCAGGCTCTAGTTTGATCTTATCTTGATTATTGTCCAGTCATATGATCAAGTCCTGCAGGCTCTAGTTTGATCTTATCTTGATTATTGTCCAGTCATATGATCAAGTCCTGCAGGCTCTAGTTTGATCTTATCTTGATTATTTCCCTGTCATATGGTCAAGTCCTGCAGGCTCTAGTTTGATCTTATCTTGATTATTGTTCTGTCATATGGTCAAGTCCTGCAGGCTCTAGTTTGATCTTATCTTGATTATTGTCCAGTCATATGATCAAGTCCTGCAGGCTCTAGTTTGATCTTATCTTGATTATTGTCCAGTCATATGATCAAGTCCTGCAGGCTCTAGTTTGATCTTATCTTGATTATTGTCCAGTCATATGATCAAGTCCTGCAGGCTCTAGTTTGATCTTATCTTGATTATTGTCCTGTCATATGGTCAAGTCCTGCAGGCTCTAGTTTGATCTTATCTTGATTATTGTCCTGTCATATGATCAAGTCCTGCAGGCTCTAGTTTGATCTTATCTTGATTATTGTCCTGTCATATGGTCAAGTCCTGCAAAGTGCTGATAGATATACACACACATTACATGTTAATATTTTTAAATGTATTGAAATTGTAAATGATTTAGTCTGTAATGTCTTTTTCGTTATATATCAGACCCCAGTAAGACTAGCTGTCGCCATTGGTGTCGACTAATGAGGATCCTAATCAATTAAATTAAATTAAAAATAACTACCATTGACCTGTCTTCCTGTCTCTCAACCCCCAGATCGAGGCGCTGAACGTGGGCAAATTATTCAAAATCCGCATCGGGCACGATGGTTCGGGCGTGAGCGACGGGTGGTTCCTTGAGACGGTGGACATCAAGCGGCTCACTATGGCCATGGTACAGAGGGAAGTGGTGAAGGAGAAACCGAAGGATGACAAGAAGGACAAGAAGAAGAATAAAAAGAAGAAGAAAGAGGAGGATGAGGAGGAGGAGTACGTGACGGAGCTCCAGGAGGTGGTAGAGAGCGTGACGTTCCCCTGTCATCGCTGGCTGGCCCGCGACGAGGAGGACGGGGAGATCGTGGTGGAGCTCCTACCCGAGGACCCCGGAGACCTGGAGGGTAGGCTTCAAGTTTCAAGTTTTATTAGTCCTATGTACGGGATACGCATGGTATACATTGTCCAACCAAATTCTTACTTTCAGGTTCCTTCTCGAAAATGCAACAACAATAATAAATTAAATATATGAATATGAACATATAGTAAATGGCTCAGTAGAATTGAATAAACATTTTTAGCATAATTATAATACAGGAAGGCACAATTTATAGTCCATTATTTACACTTGTATTGGGGAAGGGGGGGGGGTGGGGTGGAGGTGGAGTTAGAGCACAGGGTCTGGTCCTGGGGGGCCGCAGTGTGTTCATGATTTTGTTCCGCACAGCACTTAACACACCTGATTCATCAAGTAATCGTTGACTTCAATATGAACCAAGATCAGTTATATCTGGTGTGTTAAGTGCGAAGCCAATTATTGATAGGAGGCTGGAGGGGAGTGAATAGTTGTAATTATTGTATGGTCATGGATTATGTAATGAGTGACTATGTGAATCTGGATGATCCACAGAGAACTCCTATGAGGTCCATGTGTTTACTGGCCCCATGTGGGGAGCCGGAACCGATGCCAACGTGTACATCAACATCTACGGAGAGATCGGTGACACGGGCGAGCGGAAACTAAGAAAGTCCAACAACCTCAACAAATTTGAGAAGGGGCAGGTGAAGAAGCAATCTACCAATATGATGATGATGTCAATAATATCCGGATGGCTCTTGAACTACGACCTCTCTCCAATTGACCTAGCTGTTTGACCTCTGACCTTTGTGCCTGATTCAATAAATTAAAGCATTGAACAACTATTGATCATTGAAAAAGATGTTCCAGGCTACAGTAACCTTTTATTAACCTTTTAATCATGCCTTTGACCTCTGACTTTTCCCATGGTTTTACTGCGGGATTCAGGAGGACGTGTTCTCCATGCAGGCCATCGATCTGGGCATTCTGAAGAAGCTGAGGATTCGTCACGACAACAGCCAACCTCATGCTGCCTGGTTCCTGGACAGGGTGGAGATAGTAGACAACAAAGACGACACCACGTAAGGGGGGGGGGCACAGGATTACACAATAATATTAGTATACATCGGTTATTATCATGTCACAGACAGACAGACAGACAGACAGACAGACAGACAGACAGACAGACAGACAGACAGACAGACGGACGGACGGACGGACGGACGGACGGACGGACGGACGGACGGACAGACAGAGTCTAGAAACCTGACCCGGTAGTGTTCTAGGTACTACTTCCCATGTAAACGGTGGCTGGCCATCGATGAGGATGACGGACAGATTGCCAGGGAGCTGGTCCCTGTGGACGAGGCCTTTATGAAGAAGGGTGAGGATGATGATGATGATGATGATGACGAGGAAAACTCCAGTGCAACACTCGGCCTGGAGCAGAAGGGTGAGACACAGACACACTGGAGGCTAATTGCTAATTGTTTGCTCTTGTGTTGAGTTTGCTCCCGTTATTTTCAGAACAGTTATTTTTGTATGTCGTGCTGTACGCTTACACACACATGATAAGACATGTACTCTACACACACGTACACATGGATTTTGTATTGTAGATATGTGGTAGTAGAGTAGTGGCCAGAGGGCACACACTTAATGTGTTGTGAAAAGTGTTATGAAATGTAATGTCATGTATTATTTTAAATTGTATATAACTGCCTTAATGTTGCTGGACCCCAGGAAGAGTAGCTGCCACCAAGTCAGCAGTTAATGGGGATCCTTAATAAATACAAAGCATGCTAACCTCTAGGTGTTGTTAATCACTAGTTATACAATATAACATTAGATTTGACTGAATAATAACAATGCATTATCAAGAATAGATTGTCATCTGATTTGGTTGATGTGTCTGTCAGCCATGTCCACCACCTTCACAATGAGGGTAAAGACTGGAGACAAGAAGTATGCGGGCACTGATGCCAACGTGTTCGCCATCCTGTATGGCATGAAGGATGATACAGGTAACGATGCTTTACAGACACTGAGATGGGTGATATACAGTACATCTTTGTGTCCTAGAGTGTGTGTATTTGTATATCCTACTAACTATGATATTTACTGCTGTGTGTTTTCACAGGCATCATAATGCTGAAAGCATCCAAGTTACATAAGAATAAATTTGAGCAGGCCATGATCGATGAGTTTACAGTGGAAGCTGTGGATATTGGAACACTGAAGAAAATACGCATAGGGCATGACAACTCAGGTTAAACAAGCTCATACATATATATGATATGTGATTACACATATTATGTACACACACACACACACTTCCAGTGATAATGTGTTATGCCTATACAGGGGCAGCATCAGGCTGGTTCCTGGACTGGGTAGAGGTGGATGCCCCCTCCCTGGGCCAGAGGCTGAGGTTCCCCTGTGGTCGCTGGCTGGATAAGGGAGAGGACGACGGGGCCATTGTCAGGGACCTCTTCCCTGCAGACCTCCAGACTGAGCTCTACACACCATGTAAGAACCAACCTGCAGCATACTATACTTAGATAACCCACGTTGTAGCCGACTAGCATACCACTACTCTACACAGTGTTACTATCCTATATCAAACCATATAAGGCCATACCTGGCATACCAAGAGCCAGCCTAATGCACCCTGTACTTATTGTAGATAACCCATATCGTACAGGACCCTATACTACCATACCATGCCATATAGGGCTGGGAATTGCCAGGGACCTCACAATACAATATTATCCCGAAACTTAGATGCCATTACAATATGTATGCCATTCTCACGATTCTATATATATTGTGATTCGATACTGCGATTTACTGTGATTGTCTGGTACAGAGAGACAAGAGAGAGCATGTCAAAATGAGTTTTGATCAGTCAGGGAAATAAAAGTGCTGAAAACATGTTGGCTCAGCATTTAAAAAGAAGATGGAGAACAAGCTACCTACAGAAACCAAAAATAATTATAATAATATAATATATGTACACTACCATTCAAAAGTTTGGACACACCTACTCATTCAAAGGTTTTTCTTTATTTTTACTATTTTCTACATTGTACAACAATAGTGAAGACATCAAAAGTATCCACCCTTTGCCTTGATGACAGCTTTGTAAACTCTTGGCATTCTCTCAACCAGCTTCACCTGGAATGCTTTTCCAACAGTCTTGAAGGAGTTCCCACATATGCTGAGGACTTGTTGGCTGTGGAGGCCAGGTCATCTGATGCCGCACTCCATCACTCTCCTTCTTGGTCAAATAGCCCTTACACAGCCTGGAGATGTATTGGGTCATTGTCCTGTTGAAAACAAATGAGCTAAGCGCAAACCAGATGGGATGGCATATTGCTGCAGAATGCTGTGGTAGCCATGCTGGTTAAGTGTGCCTTGAATTCTAAATAAATAACTGGCAGTCTCACCAGCAAAGCACCCCCACACCATCACACGTCCTCCACCCTGCTTCACGGTGGGAACCACACATGCGGAGATCATCCGTTCACCTACTCTGCGTCTCACAAAGACACGGCGGTTGGAACCAAAAATCTCAAATTTGGACTCATCAGACCAAAGGACAGATTTCCACCGGTCTAATGTCCATTGCTCATGTTTTTTGTCCCAAGCAAGTCCTTTCTTATTGGTGTTCTTAAGTAGTGGTTTCTTTGCAGCAATTCAACCATGAATGCCTGATTCACACAGTCTCTGAACAGTTGATGTTAAGATGTGTCTGTGAAGCATTTATTTGGGCTGAAATCTAAGGTGCAGTTAACTCTAATGAACTTATCCTCTGCAGCAGAGGTAACTCTGGGTCTTCCTTTCCTGTGGCGGTCCTCATGAGAGCCAGTTTCATCATAGCGTTTGATGTTTTTTTGCGACTGCACTTTAAGAAACTTTCAAAGTTCTTGACATTTTCTGAATTGACTGACCTTCATGTCTTAAAATAATGATGGACTGACATTTCTCTTTGCTTATTTGAGCTGATCTTGACATAATATGGACTTGGTCTTTTACCATCCCTATCTTGTCACAACTCAACTGATTGGCTTAAACGCATTAAGGAAAGAAATTCCACAAATGTACTTTTAACAAGACACAACTGTTAATTGAAATGCATTCCAGATGACTACCTCATGAAGCTGGTTGAGAGAATGCCAAGAGTGTGCAACGCTGTCATCAAGGCAAAGGGTGGCTACTTTGAAAATTCTCAAATGTAAAATATATTTTGATTTGTTTAACACTTTTTTGGTTACTACATGATGTGTTATTTCATAGTTTTGATGTCTTCACAATTATTCTACAATGTAGAAAATAGTAAAAATAAAGAAAAACCCTTAAATGAGTAGGTGTGTCCAAACTTTTGACTGGTACTGTATATACATATACTGTGCATATACAGTATATATTTTTATACAAATTGATATTGCGATATGTAACTGTATCAATATTTCCCCCCCCATGACTAATGATATATGATACTCTAAGCCTTGTTTTCCCTCTGTCACAGTTGTGCCCTATGAGATCAAGACGTTCACCAGTGACCTGTTTGCAGCGGGTACAGATGCAGATGTGTTCATCGTGCTCTACGGCCGAGACGGGGTGTGCACCCAGCAGAGGTCTCTCTGTGTCAACAAGAGGGAGAGGACCATGTACTTTGAGAGGGGAGCTGAGGACATGTTCATCGTTGAGGTACGACCAGACACCCATAAGACAATGTAAAGAGCAGACAGCTGTGTAGGGAAAATATTATTCTGGAATGAGGATGATAAGGATGTGGATGATGTGTATGATGATAATGTGCCTCATGATGATGATGAGGGTGATGTTTCTGTAACACTGTGGAGTTGGAGGACGTGGGTGATGTCATAGAGAAGATCCGTATTGGTCATGACAACAGAGGGCTAAACGGAGGCTGGCACCTGGACAGAGTGGAGATCAGACGACTGCTGAGGAAGGGGAAGGTACACAGGAGAAAGGCTACTCTGTTACTCAGTTACAGATCTATAATCAGCTTACCCTCCCCAAATCCTAACCTCAACCATTAGGTAAAATTTCCAAATAACTGATCTAAGACCAGTGTCTAGGGGCAGGGTAAAACTACACCGGTCTTCACTATTATATATCAAAACAATACAATTTTTAGTCACAAGGTGGTGCTCTTCTCCTCTTGGAGAGACCTGGAGTATATTCAGTCACACACTGCTGCTCTGGCTTTCTCTAGGGGTCGGAGACTATTATCTTCCCATGTGAGCGCTGGCTGGCCAAGTCAGAGGATGATGGAGAAACAGTGAGAGAGTTAGTACCTTCTGACATCATAACGGAGAAACTACTACGAGATGGTACCCTGAAAGTCAGCGAGGTTGAGGTGGAAGATGCACTGGAGAGTACGTACACACAGACACATGCAAACACACGCTAACACACGCACGCACACACACACACATTTAGGCCTAAGCATACACGCCCTCGCATAAACACACCAGCTGGTGCAAACACGCAAACAAATACACACACACACACACACACACAAACACACACACACACACACACACACACACACACACACACACACACACACACACACACACACACACACACACACACACACACACACACACACACACACACACACACACTGAGGTGGAAGATTCAGTGGAGAGTACACACACGCACACATACACACTGGAGGCTGGCCATTACAGCAGAGTGCACCTCTTTGTTTGTCAGACTCTTTGTCTGCCAAGTAAATAATGAGGCAGTTTTCTGCTTAAATTGGTCTCTTTCTCCTCTGCAGTCACGCAGAGTGTCGGCAATTTGTTCCCATTTGAACACTTCAGTACATTGTTATGCCTTCCGTCTGTGGGTTGTCTATCTGTGTTTTCTTATCTGTTATCTGTGCCTATCTCTGCCCGTAGCTCACACTTACAAAGTGTCTGTGATGACGGGCGATGTTTACGACGCAGGCACCGATGCCAACGTCTTCCTGACCATCTACGGAGACCTGGGAGACACTGGCGAGCGCAAACTCAGCAAGTCTGAGACCAACGGCAACAAGTTTGAGAGAGGAGCGGTAAGAGACAGAATACAGACCTTACCGTATTCCTAACTACGTATCCCTGACTACGTATCCCTGACTACGTATCCCTGACTACGTATCCCAATAAACATACACATGAATGACAGAAAGGCCTAGTATCCCTGACTAGGCCTTTCTGTCATTCATGTGTATGTTTATTGGCTTTTGCATCACAGCATAAAATTGTACAATAATTTTAAGGCAGTATACACTGAGTGTATAAAACATTAAGAGCACCCCCCCTCCTTTTGCCCTTGACTCCTATGCTTCCCACAGTTGTGCCAAGTTGGATGGATGTCCTTTGGGTGGTGGACCATTCTTGATACATACAGGAAACTGTTGAGGGTGAAAAACCCAGCAGTGTTGCAGTTCTTGACACAAACCGGTGCACCTGGCACCTACTACCATACCCAGTTTAAAGTCACTTAAATATTTTGTCTAGCCCATTCACCCTCTGAATGGCACACATACAATCCATGTCTCAATTGTCTCAATGCTTAAACATCCTTCTTTAACCTCTCCTTCATCTACACTGATTTAAGTGGATTTAACAAGTGACATCAATAAGGGATCATAGCTTTCACCTTGATTCAGTCTGTCATGGAAAGAGCAAGTCTCCATAACATTTTGTACACTCAGTGTATGAGCCCCTGCCTTCTATTCCAGGTGGATAAGTTCACCATTGAGGCGGTGGACCTGGGTCAGGTGTTTAGAATGAAGATTCGCCATGACAACAGCATGATGAGTGCTGATTGGTACCTGGACCAGGTGGAGGTGGTTGACGAGGATATGGAGGAGGTCTTCCTGTTCCTGTGTGAGCGCTGGCTGTCCAGGAAGAGAGAGGACAGACGCATCGAAAGGATGTTCTATGTCAAGGTAATGTTATAGAGGCCTTTTGGCCTTGGTGTGTGTGTGTGTGTGTGTGTGTGTGTGTGTGTGTGTGTGTGTGTGTGTGTGTGTGTGTGTGTGTGTGTGTGTGTGTGTGTGTGTGTGTGTGTGTGTGTGTGTGTGTGTGTGTGTGTGTGTGTGTGTGTGTGTGTGTGTGTGCCACAGTGTGCCACAGTGTGTACACCAATTTATATGTGAACTATACTTCTGCAGTCAGTTTGTGTGTGCATGTATGAGTGTATACACACGTGTGTGTGTGTGTGTGTGTGTGTGTGTGTGTGTGTGTGTGTGTGTGTGTGTGTGTGTGTGTGTCTGTCTGTCTGTGTACACGTACACAAAGAACCCTGGCAAGTGTGTGTGACCTGAGTATTCTCTCAGGGTTACGAGGGGGAGAGGGAGTCTATCCAGGGCAGTAAGAAGAGCTCAGCCCTGATCATGAAGAGTGTGGACAGCAACATGAACAAGAAGAAGAAGAAGGGGGAGGACATCCAAAAGGAGAGCACCAGTCAGTAAACACACACTACTGTCAATATAAACACACACATCCATTCACAACCCACTCCCCCAGCACACACACATTGACAAAAAACGAGTTATGAAAAAAGACTGAATTTCACCAGTTTCATGCATTGCAGTGAGCTGATTGATAACTCCAGACAAAAGTCTTTATTTGCATTCTGCTTTGTAGAGGCAGAGTTTGGAGAAACAGCTGCTCACTCTTACACATACAATCAAACACATTACCTTGTGTCTCTGCAGTCATCCCATACCACTTCACCATCTCCACGGGGGCAGAAAACGATGCCAGTACCTGCAGCAGGGTCTATGTGATCATCATGGGGCCAAACCACACCCAAACACAGAGGCTGTGGCTGGACCTGCCTGGGGGGAAGAAGTGCTTTGAGTCTGGGTCTCTGGAGTCCTTCGAGGCTCATGGAGCTGACGTTGGTGAGATTAAAAAAGTGGAGGTAAGTAGTTGAAATGGACTGAAATAGACGACAGCAGAGCCATGTATTTAAAGAGTTGGGCCAATGCAGTTTCTGCATTATGATGCATTTACATGACACATCCAGAGGTGGCGCTCCTAGTGGCTGGGGGCTTTAATGCAGGGAAACTTAAATCGGTTTTACCTCATTTCTATCAGCATGTTAAATGTGCAACCAGAGGAAAAAAAACTTTAGACCACCTTTACTCAACACACAGAGATGTGTACAAAGCTCTCCCACGCCCTCCATTTGGTAAATCTGACCGTAATTCTATCCTCCTGATTCCTGCTTCCAAGCAAAAACGAAAGCAGGAAGTACCACTGACTCGCTCAATATGGAAGTGGTTAGATGACGCAGATGCTAAGCTACAGGACTGTTTTGCTAGCACGGACTGGAATATGTTCCGGGACTCATCCGATGGCATTGAGGAGTATGCCACATCAGTCACCGGCTTCGTCAATAAATGCATCGATGACATTGTCCCCACAGTGACCGTACGTACATACCCCAACCAGTAGCCATGGATTACAGGCAACATTCGCACTGAGCTAAAAGGTAGAGCTGCTGCTTTCAAGGAGCGGGACTCTAAACCTGGACGCTTATAAGAAATCCCGCTATGCCCTCCGACGAACCATCAAACATGCAAAGCGTAAATACAGGACTAAGATTGAATCGTACTACACTGGCTCCAACGCTCGTCGGATGTGGCAGGGCTTGCAACCTATTACGGACTACAAAGAGAAGCCCAGCCGCGAGCTGCCTGTGACACGAGCCTACCAGACGAGCTAAATTACGTCTGTGCACGCTTCAAGGCAAGCAACACTGAAGCATGCATGAGAGCACCAGCTGTTCCGGACGACTGTGTGATCACGCTCGCCGTAGCCGATGTGAGTAAGACCTTTAAACAAGTCAAAATTCACAAGGCCACAGGGCCAGACGGATTACCAGGACGTGTACTCCGAGCAGGCGCTGACCAACTGGCAGGTGTCTTCACTGACATTTTCAACCAGTCCCTGGCCGAGTCTGTAATACCTACATGTTTCAAGCAGACCACCATAGTCTCTGTGCCGAAAAACACCAAGGTAACCAGCCTAAATGACTACCCGTAGCACTCACGTCTCCATGAAGTGCTTTGAAAGGCTGGTCATGGCTCACATCAACACTATCATCCCAGAAACCTTAGACTCAATCCAATTTGCACACCGCCCCAACAGATCCACAGATCACAACAATCTCTATTGCACTCAACACTGCCCTTTCCCACCTGGACAAAAGGAACACCTATGTGAGAATGCTGTTCATTGACTACAGCTCAGCGTTCAACACCATAGTGCCCTCAAAGCTCATCACTGTTTTCAACTCTCTAGAGACAGCAAGAGCGGTAGAGATACTCTGAATGATCGGCTATGAAAAGCCAACTGACATTTACTCCTGAGGTGCTGACCTGTTGCACCCTCTACAACCACTGTGATTATTATTATTGCCAAAGACTCCAGCCACCCTAGTCAATTTCCTCGACTAACCACATTGACTCGGTACAGGTACCCCCTGTATATAGCCTTGTTATTGTTATTTTATTGTTGCTCTTTTATTTTATTTAGTAAAGATTTTTTTTGTTTTTCTTAAAACTGCATTGCTGGTTAAGGGCTTGTACGTAGGCATTTCACGGTAAGGTAAATATTCACGGTAAATATTCAGCGCATGTGATAAATACAATTGATTTGATTTGATTTACATGACACTGTAACATTCTTTGCCAGCCATTAACTAATACATGGGGAATATTTAAACAGTGCTATGTAACTGAATGTCTGGAATTAGACCTACATTCTAAAAGTTGGCCTAAATATATGGCTCTGGGTGGCAAAACTCATTTTGGGTGCCGATAAACTTAAAATGTAGATGCCAGTACTCATCATATTTTAGTGCCAATATTTTATAAGGGGTGCTGGTACTCAAACTGTAGAATATTGTTGTGCTGAGCACCGGCCCAACTCAAGCACCGGTCACATCTCTCTAAGGCCTTCTCTCTCACATTTCAGAGCTGGATTTCTCTCTCTCTCTCTCTCTCTCTCTCTCTCTCTCTCTCTCTCTCTCTCTCTCTCTCTCTCTCTCTCTCTCTCTCTCTCTCTCTCTCTCTCTCTCTCTCTCTCTCTCTCTCTCTCTCTCTCTCTCTCTCTCTCTCTCTCTCTCTCTCTCTCTCTCTCTCTCTCTCTCTCTCTCTCTCTCTCTCTCTCTCTCTCTCTCTCTCTCTCTCTCTCTCTCTCTCTCTCTCTCTCTCTCTCTCTCTCTCTCAGAGTTTGATATGATTGCTCTATGCCCTCCTTGTAGCTCGGACACGACGGCGCCACTCCGGAGAGCTGCTGGTTGGTTGATGAGCTAGCTGTTGGCGTGCCAACCAAAGGGGTTAAATACATTTTCCAGTGTAAGTGCTGGTTGGCCAAAGATCGGGGCGATGGACTGACTGCCAGGGTGTTCAACGTGTTGGATGCAGATAGCATCACCATCTCCCAAAAGGCAAGTCTCATTACATTAGTTCCCTTACTGGTACAGTAGTCAGCTGTACTTACTCTACCTCCTAGTTAAACATCCATTACCTGCTAATACAATACTGAACACCTACAGTACATTGTCATGTCTGTTTTATATACAAAGCAGGGAGGCTGCTGAGGGGAGGACAGCTCATAATAACGTCTGTAACGGAGCGAATAGAATCAAACACATGGAAACCATGTGGTAAATGTTGTTGATACCTTTTCACTTACTCTGCTCCAGCCATTACCACGTGCCTGTCCTCCACAATTAAGGTGCCACCAACCTCCTGTGATACAAAGATACTGTTAAACACAGCCTTTTTGTCACAATGATCAGTTTAACTGGCAAAGTATGTTTCAATTAATCAAACAAATGTTCATTGATTTATTTGATTGATTGGTTAATTTATTAGTTGACTGATTAATGAATTGATTGATTGTGTGTTAATGTCAGATCATCTATGAGGTGACGGTGGTGACGGGAGATGTTCAGAACGCTGGGACAGACACCCAGATCTACGTGTCTGTGTTTGGGACCAACGGCACCACAGAGGAGATCCTACTGCAGAAGAACGAGGACAGGTAACAAACACACACCTGGCCAAAAGTTCACCCACCTGACCAAATGTTCACACTTGAACCTCTCCCTTCATGCATTGCGCTCACACACACTCTGGCTGTCTTTAGGTTTGAGCGAGGTCAGGAGGACACGTTCAGCCTGGAGGTCGATGATATTGCTCCCCTGAGGAAGATGAGGGTCCGTATTGACGGCTCTGGTAGCCGACCTGACTGGTTCCTGGCTAAGGTCAGTACTGGCAATATGTCACAGTCTACACTCTTAGAAAAGGATACCAAAAGCGTTCTTCACCTGTCCCCATAGGAGAACCATTTTGGTTCTGGGTAGAACCCTTTTAGGTTCTAGATAGCACTTTTTCTTCTAAGAGTGTACCGACTTAATTCAACAATGAGTCCACACACCACAGTTGTAGGGTCTTTGATTAGTCAGTCAATCAAATGTATTTATAAAGCCCTTTTAACATCAGCCGATGTCACAAAGTGCTGTACAGAAACCCAGCCTAAAACCCCAACAGCAAGCAATGCAGATGTAGATTACTTCATGTTTACTGTAACAATACAATAAAATACAATACCATGATAACAGGTGTAGGGATTTCTGCAGGGATTGCTACATTAACTAAGTGTCCGTGTCCGTGTCCGTGTCCGTGTGTGTGTGTGTGTGTGTGTGTGTGTGTGTGTGTGTGTGTGTGTGTGTGTGTGTGTGTGTGTGTGTGTGTGTGTGTGTGAGAGAGAGACAGACAGACAGACAGACAGACA
This sequence comes from Salvelinus namaycush, assembly GCF_016432855.1. Lineage (NCBI taxonomy): Eukaryota > Metazoa > Chordata > Actinopteri > Salmoniformes > Salmonidae > Salvelinus > Salvelinus namaycush. The sequence goes on from NC_052337.1 coordinate 9,349,863, forward strand.
GACAGACAGACAGACAGACAGACAGACAGACAGACAGACAGACAGACAGACAGACAGACAGACAGACAGACAGACAGACAGACAGACAGACAGACAGACAGACAGACAGACAGACAGACAGACAGACAGACAGACAGACAGACATTGAGCATCATTGAGCAAAATGGTACGCAGCATCATCTCGATATGTGTGTAACAAAAGTTCAACATTCACCTTCTGCTACCATTTCTGTCAAGCCGTCTACTCAAAGAGTCTGATGCATACGTTCGATAAATCCAACGTACGCACCACACAGAACGCATTGCAACTGCCTCTGCAACGCAATGCTGCAGGGCAAACATAGCATTCCACTGGAAATTAATGTACTTCTGGTATACCAAAATGCAATAACGCTGTCGTGTGATTGAGGAGTCAGACTCTCTATCTATCTATCTATCTCTCTCTCTCTCTCTCTCTCTCTCTCTCTCACTCACACACTCACACACACACACACACACACACACACACACACACACACACACACACACACACACACACACACACACACACACACACACACACACACACACACACACACACACACACACACTGATCCCTGCCTGCAGGCGATAGGTCACTGGATAATTTAGCCACACACACCAGACAGACACACTCACGCAATGCTGCACAGTAGGGGTCAGAGTGTGTCTGGGGTGAGCTTCAGTGAATGGCATGTAATTGTATTGACCCATTTCAGTCAGTGTGGGGGTGGAGTTAGCCTGTTTGCCGTGTCTGTTCAGTTATTACATTCCACTCTGTGTACATTTGCCAAAGAGACTGGTCTTTGTTCACTCTTCAAATATGAACATTCTATCATTAATGAGCTCGAGGAGATTAGATGAATTGATCCTGATTTGATAACCCTCACAATTATCCTCCAACCACAAAGGTTATGCAAATATTGCAACTCTCACCTTTAGAGTGCTATCTCACGTTGTGGGCAAAAACGTCTTAGCTTTGATTTTAAGCCTCAAAATACAACTTTCCTAGCTAACAGATAAATGTTTTTTGACTTTGTTATAATTCTAATTCTATTTCCAAGGCTCCATATATTGTCATGGAAAATGTTAATGTTATTTCCAACAACCAATGCGCAACTCCGCTGGAAATCCAGCTGCATATTAAACATTGAGATTGCCGAAAGGCCAGTCTCTTTGGCATATGCCACAAGGAGTAGAATGCTACAGAGACTGGTACCCAGACTAGGTTGGAGCATGCAGGCTGCAGAGACTGGTACCCAGACTAGGTTGGAGCATGCAGGGTACAGAGACTGGTACCCAGACTAGGTTGGAGCATGCAGGCTGCAGAGACTGGTACCCAGACTAGGTTGGAGCATGCAGGGTACAGAGACTGGTACCCAGACTAGGTTGGAGCATGCAGGGTACAGAGACTGGTACCCAGACTAGGTTGGAGCATGCAGGGTACAGAGACTGGTACCCAGACTAGGTTGGAGCATGCAGGGTACAGAGACTGGTACCCAGACTAGGTTGGAGCATGCAGGGTACAGAGACTGGTATCCAGACTAGGTTGGAGCATGCAGGGTACAGAGACTGGTACCCAGACTAGGTTGGAGCATGCAGGCTGCAGAGACTGAGATGAGTCTGTTCACCACAGACACACAAAGCAGCCTGGTCTCATAGACTAGATGTAACATAACAAACGTAAATGTGGGACTCTCAAATGAATATGATATGTTACGTTTGGTATGGTTACATAAGACAGAAAGTTACTTAAGGCAAAAATGAAAGTAGGGTGGGTGGTTGTTTGGTCAGAGTGGATGAGTGTGCGTAGAACGGGAACATCTAGCAACCCAAAGGTTGCGTGTTTGAATCTCATCACAGACAACTTGAGCATTTTAGCAACTTTGCAACTATTAAGTATGTTAGCTAACCTTTAACCTTTAACCTAACTCCTAACCTTAACCCTAACCTTAACCCCTAGCCTAGCTAACCTTAGCTTTAGCCACCTACCCACTTAGCTAACGTTAGCCACAACAAATCGGAATTTGTAACAAATCATACATTTTGCAAATTTGTAACACATTGTACGAAACTGAATAACTCTGTTCCAGTTCTGTTTGATGGTCAACATTGAATTGGCAGCTGGCTTTTCCCTTTCAGTACAAAATTCACTACGATGCCAAGACCTTACCACTCAGATGGGAGAAAAGGCATTTCCTATGCAGGAACAACCCCTCCATGTCTCTCCAAATCACCCAGCCTGCCTCTAGACTAGCCGAACAGTAGCTAAGCAGTCAAGGCTCATACCCAGCCGTGTCTGTCAGTGGCTGGGCCGTGTCCTTGAAATGACCCAGTAGCTGTACAGCATCCCAAAACAGATGTGTGCTGCCAACGTTATGGATTACACACACAGAGCATGTTTATTTCAAATGGCCACTGCAGTGAACTGGGCGCACAGCCAGCATGCTAATCCCACTCAAATTAATATATTGATGGAAGTTAATGCAGGTTGGGCTGCCTGAGCCAAATCCTTGTTTTTTTATAATGGGCTAATTTCTTCAGTTACACCCTATCCATGACAAAGGATCAAATACACTGGGAGAGGCAAGTGGAACAGAGATATTCTCATCATGTTACAGTATTTATATATACAGTATATGTATATTTCTGCATTTTATCACTATGGATTATGGCTCATCTTTGTTGGTATTTGTCTGGCATTGTCCTACGGATAATGCCATTGTCCTACGGATAATGGCATTGTCCTACAGATAATGCCATTGTCCTACAGATAATGCCATTGTCCTACAGATAATGGAATTGTCTTACAGATAATGGCATAGTCATACAGATAATGGAATTGTCCTAAAGATAATGGCATTGTTATACAGATAATGGCATTGTCCTACAGATAATGGCATTGTCATACAGATAATGGAATTGTCCTAACGATAATAGCATTGTCATACAGATAATGGAATTGTCCTAAAGATAATGGCATTGTCTTACAGATAATGGAATTCTCCTAAATATAATGGCATTCTCATACAGATAATGTAATTGTCCTAAAGACAATGACATTGTCATACAGATAGTGGAATAGTCCTAAAGATAATGGCATTGTTATACAGATAATGGCGTTGTCCTACAGATAATGGCGTTGTCCTTCAGATAATGGAATTGTCCTTCCGATAATGGCATTGTCTTACAGATAATGGAATTGTCCTAAAGATAATGGCATTGTCATACAGATAATGGAATTGTCCTAAAGATAATGACATTGTCATACAGATAATGGAATTGTCCTAAAGATAATGGCATTGTCCTACAGATAATGGAATTGTCCTAAAGATAATGCATTGTCTTACAGATAATGGCAATGTCCTTCAGGTAATGCATTGTCTTACAGATAATGGCAATGTCCTTCAGATAATGGCATTGTCCTTCAGATTGTCCTACTTGTCCTATTGTCCTATTGTACATGCATAGTGTTGATTGATGGTTTCTCCCAATAGAATTACAGCAGTTATGTAAAGGCATGGACTGCCATCCTCACCCTTTAATATGCGCAATACAATCTAAATGTGTAAAAAGGTTGTTACTGTGGGTAAGAATTTGTCATTGTGTCAGTCACCTTACCTCGTAAAATAATGGTTAATTAATAATAGTTAAAAAATTATAATTAATGATGATTTCCCCCAGATCATCATGCGTAACCTGACCACAGAGGAGGTGTCAGTGTTCACCTATGAGGAGTGGCTGTCTAAGACCAAAGGACCCAAGAGGACCATGATCGGTGAGATGGCTGCTGTGGTGGACGAGGAGGAGATGGTGGAGATCACCACCTACATTATCCAGGTCAAGACCAGCGACATTGGAGGTGGGTCAGTCAGTCAGTCAGCCTGCCAGTCAGTCAGTCAGTTAGACGGTTAGCCAGGTAGCCAGTCAGTAATTCAGTCAGCCAGCCAGCCGGTCAGTCAGTCGGTCAGCCGGTCAGTCAGCCAGCCAGTCAGTAAGTCAGTCAGTCAGTGGCAGTGCACAGACAAACCACATTCTACAGTGTTCATGTTTGTCCATCATGTTTGTGTGACTGACCAGGGTTCCCTATTCATAAAGCGTCCGAGTAAAAAGTGCTAGGATCTGTTTTGTCTTTTAGATTATAATAAATGGATAGGAGAACCTGATCCTAGATCAGAATTCCTACTCTGAGACCCTTTATGAATACAGGCCCATGTATCAAACTCAAGACTATATTATCCCACTGAATTAAAGCTGAGTAATTACTGTAGTTCCTGACACTGCACCAGATTCAGCTTCAGTCCTGTTCCTAACTAGCTGGGATGTGTCTGTTACACTATATTCTCTTGTTTTACTTTATCTCTGTGGTGCAGCGGAGTCTCTTTGCTGCTCGGAGAGACACAAAGCAGCAGCAGAGGTGGAATACGACAATCCATTTTGAGTCATAGAGGCTAATGAAAGAGAAACTTCTCTGAAACCTCTCGCTCGGCTTTGGTTCTTTAGCCGTGCAGTTTTCCACCGCAGAGGAGAGAGAGTAAGACTGCTGTTTGACACGATAGAGGAGCTAGGTGTCTGAGCTAACTTCAAAGAGCTCGTCATTCTGCCCTTGGCTGCCTGTGTTACTGAAGACATGTCTTCTCACCAAACCTGTGTGTGTGTGTGTGTGAGGGTAATAATGATAATGAGCAGAGCTGTCACACACAAGACATCAGTGAGGCACTGACTGCTCTGTGAACATTACACTTGCTCTGTGAACATTACACACACACACACACACACACACACACACACACACACACACACACACACACACACACACACACACACACACACACACACACACACACACACACACACACACACACACACACACACACACACACACAGGTTACAAACATGTGAGACACATGCACACACTCAAGCACACATACGTGAATCAGAGGAAACAGGGCTTCTCTGGTTTCTCAATTGAGGTTTGATAAGGTAGTTGGTTAGTGGTTAATGGGGGACTATTGGAAAGGCAGTCTATGGAAGCAAATTGTATTAGTGATTTGATTATTTTTCAAGAATGTCAGACTGCTGATGGTGAAGTGATGTTTGAAAAGGCAGAAGGTTAGTAACTGATGGGGAATGTTTGCAGGGACCTGTTTGTAAAATCAGTCTATGAAAGTAAATTGTATTGGTGATTTGATTATTTTTCAGGAATGTCAGGAATGTCTGAAAAGGCAGTCTGGTGACTGTACGGTTATTGGTGAATGAATTTTTATGAAGGCTGTAGTGTCGACTGATGGTGAGTTGAGCAATGAAAAGGCAGGCAGTTAGTGGTTAATGGAAGATGTCTGAAAAGGTTAGTGAATTAGTTTGTAAAATACATTTTTAAGGCTGTAGGCTATACCTGCTAAGGATGAGTTGAGATTCATGAAGGTGCAACAAAGGTGGTTCAGTGAACCATGTTTGCATGGCCTTTAGCTCAGAGGGCTAACACAGTCTTGTGGTGCGCATGAGATCTGGGTTCGAAACCCAATCAGCCAATAGCACCGCAGTTTTTCATAGAAGTTGGTGACTCTCCTCCCTCTCTGCACAGGGGCAGGCACTGACGCCAACGTGTGGATCATTGTGTTTGGAGAGTGCGGTGACACTGGGACCCTGGCGCTGAAAGAGTGCCAGAAATCCAACAAGTTTGAGCGCAAGCAGACAGATGTGTTCCGTTTCCCTGACGTGCTCAGCCTCGGGGAGCTCTCTAAGGTTCGGGTGTGGCACGACAACTCAGGTGAGCCAATCAGTCATCAGGAATATGATGACATGACAGGGAGGGGAGCCAATTACGATCACAGTGAACCAGTCAAAATATGAAACCTGCACGCCTATTGACTGTAACTAAACTCTATTTAGTATGCACCAACTGATGGTGAACTACGTAGACCAATTCTTCAGGTTTCTCAGCAATACTTTGACTCAAAACACAACAATATATGTTTCACGCCTGTCTTTCTGTCACGTGTTTCCTACTCTATTGTTATGTCATGATCAGGGCCTGCTCCAGGATGGCACATAGAATACATTGATGTGAAGGATGAGGCCTTGGACAGGACATTTCGCTTCCCCTGCGACCGCTGGTTGGCCCAGAACGAGGACGATGGTCAGATCATGAGGGAGTTGTCCTGCGCCAACAATGACATTTTAGACCTCAACGAGAAGACCAGTAAGATCAGCCGCACACAAGCCTTATCTCTCTTTAGTAGTGTTTCTCCTGGTCTGGTCATCCAGTCAGGAAAATCTCCTAGCTTTACATTACTCCAATCAGATCATAATGAAATCACTACAGTGTACTATATTATGTAATCTACTTTGAATCCTATTATATTGCAGTGTTTCTCAAATGCAGTCGTCACGTAACCCCAAGGTTGCAAATGTTTGTACTAGCCTGCTAAGCTCTTTATTAGCTGAATCAGGTCTGCTTGTAATGGGCAAGAACAAACATTTTCAACATTGGTGTTACGCCAGGACTGGACACTGACCATACTAATGTCAATGTTTGCCTAATGGACCGTTCATATGAAGAGAATACAGTCCTCCCTGGGCCAAGCTAACGCACTGTCTACTTTTGATTGAAAGAATATGAAATTATTACCACCACGGCGGACACAGATGACGCAGAGACCAAAGAGAACGTCTGGATCGCACTGGAGGGGAAGAAGGGGCGTTCAAAAGAATTTATGATGGAGAACTCATCAAAGAAAAAGAGGTTCTTGCGGTACGCTGCTCTTCAGATTCGTTTCAAAACGGGGTTTTTGTTTGTGTAAAGAATGAGCAGAAATTATTGGGGTTTTCTCCCTTTTTTATTACGACAGCCAGGCTCATTGGAATGATCTCCCTTGGCACAAGTAACGCTTTTACAGACTCAACAGTATACTCTACTCTCAAGGAATTCAATCACTAGTAATAAACTCATTAGACATTTCCAGGCATGTAAAGAAGAGCTCATGAAATCTAATCCGACAATCTATTTTTCAAGAATAACATTTTTGTTAATGATTTATTAAATTCTAGTCAGTTGTAATATTATTCCCTTGTCATATTCTTTAATGGTTTAAGGTTATGTGGTTATTTTCATTCAGGGGAAACAAGGACAAGTTTGAGTTCTCCTCCAAACAGCTTGGTGACATCGCTGGCATCTGCCTGGGCCACACCCCCAAGGATGGGAAGAAGGTGAAAGGTGAGGCGTTCTGGCACGTGGAGGAGGTCGTTGTCATAGAGAAAGTGCTGGGCAACAGGTGAGTGACCCCTAGCATGACCCCAGGTATATAAACCACCTGGGGCTTATTCGGTAGGGTGCAAAGCCCTGCAGCTCGCAATATACTGTGTGGAAACCCAGGAGTTTTGTGGAAGAGACAATCATTCTCCTTCTCTATCCCAGGTTCATATTCATCTGCAACGCCCTGATCCCCCTCTCCTCGAAGAGGGACGAGTTTGTGACCATCGAGTGCACCAAGGCCATTGAGAGCTTCGCCAGCAAAGCCCGCAGCCTGGTGCCTGTCAAGTACGAGATCATCCTCATCACGGGCGACGAGAAGGGGGCAGGCACCGATGCCAATGTCTTCATCACCATCTACGGCTCCAACGGAGACTCGGGCCGCCGGTCGCTACGTCAGAAGTTCCGCAACCTGTTTGAGCGTGGCCAGACGGACCGCTTCCTGCTAGAGATGTTGGACATGGGTGAGCTGCTGAGGGTGTGTGTGGAGCACGACAACACCCGCCTCAGCCCCGGCTGGCTGCTGGACCGCGTGGAGGTCACCAACACGGCCAACGGTGTCACCACCATCTTCCTGTGTGGAAAGTGGCTGAACACCAAGAAGGCGGACGGACAGATCTTCAGGGTCCTCTACCCAAAGTACTAAAGACCTCATATTGAGACTTCTCCACTATATGAAAACGTATGTTAAGCCTCAGGACTCAATTGCACAGCAAAGGATAGAGGCCTCGCCGTGTGTTGGACTCTACCCAAGCAACTCCGTAATGGAGAGATACAAACTCTTTGAATGGAGTTTGGATATGGGCAACGGGTTATTTTTTTATTGCCTCTATATGGTCATGATCTCAGGAAAGGAAAATGTTTATATATTTCTTACTACATTTCTAGAATATCTTATAGTTTAGCTTTATTGCATTACTACCGAAGGCAAGTGGCCTGGCGTTTATGGCTTAAACACAATAGGGTCATAAGGCCAGGTAACATGATTGTGCCACCATTTTAAAAGTACCCATTATCAGGAATGGCATGTTGCTCAGCTGCTTGGTTGTAAATTAGGTTTTATAAGAGAGTATACTATTTTGTACTGCTTATTCCAAAACACTTTTTGTTTTTCAAAACTGCTTTTTAAGATTGTGGTTTGACTGATGTGTTCATCTCCCGGTGAGATTTCGATTACCTTGTGAAGGCAGACTCAGAAAACAAATCAAAAGAGGATTGTCAGCCTCATCAGGATGGAGATCATGTGTCTCATTCTCAATGAAAGCCTTTTGTAGGGATTCTTTTTTTTCATCCTTCTCCTCTAACTTCAGAGTCATAACTGGCCTTAATTGTAGGGACACAAGGTAACTTCTACTCACTCACAAACACCAGATTTATACACCTTCCATTTTATCCAATTTATTACAAAAAGAGCACATACAAAAAGGATAATATACCAGCCTTGAAATTAAATGTAAATAAAAAAAACAGAACAGTTTGGGTTTAGCGATGCAACTTTTAAAATCATTATTAGTAGTAGTAATAAATAAAGTACAAAATTCCACCAAATGTGAATCTAACATTTACACAATATGCTCATCCAGTTCATCAACACACTCATCATTAATGAGCTATTGCTTTAATATTAATGATAAAGTTATATTCTCCGATAAAATCTCCTATATTGAAAAACATTGCGCAGTCACGGCTAAACAGCAGACCTTATACAAAGATGGCGGCAGCCCTATCACTGGCACTTTTTGGGATATTTTCTCTTTCCTTCAGTTTTTCAGATGCAAGCAGCAGCAAAATTAATTCTGTAATATTCTTTGTATATCTACAAATATTTTCACCATATACTTATATACCATTGAGAATATATTCAAACCTGAGAAAAACATGCATTTTTAGTAAGGTTGTGCTTTAAGAGATCCTCTGTCTGTTCTTGTTTTACATAGAGAGGATTGTGATAGGAAACATTGGATGGGTTCTGAGTGGAGGGAAGGATGGACGGTAAGAGAAAATAAAGAAAAGGAAACGAGGGAACAGAAAGGCAGGAAAAGAGGGAATATTAAGAATAATTAGTGTAGCGCAGATGAACACAGTGAAACATTTTCACAAAGATTGGTCAAATATTTCCTTAATTTGTATAATAGATAAAGTAAATATTTCAAAGGTATTACTAGATTAGGTCAAGGTTTAACTAAAAAAGATGGAGAGAAATGTCTTTTTCCGAGTACTCCTAAAATGCTGCTTTCTTTATTCTCATAAGGTATCCACAGATCTATTTGGTTAGTGAAAGCAATACAACGCCACCTTGAAGTTCCCACACTCCACTTATGGGGGCTAACGTCATATTTCCTTCACCTTGCAGGTTGGTCAGTGGTGACAAAGAGAAGTGAGAAAGGAGGAAATAATAAAGGAAAGACAACATTATACAGCATTTGAACATCGCCTACAGTTCATCATGGTGGTCCTGTAATGCAGGAGTAAGACCGCCAGATAAATATGTACCTAGTTCAGGCATGATGGCTTTCGAGTAACTGAGCGTAGGAGTTTGTGTGGCTCGGTAACAAAAATAGCTACAATCATAAGGAAAAATCTCAACACTAGAAGCGAGGCACTTGTTGGGCTCAAAACTATAAGATATTTGGAAAAGAGGGAAGGAGAAATATCCCAACACAGAAAAGGAACATGCTTTTTTTAAAAGAAAGGAGAGAGGGATGAGAGGCAGAGAACTGGAAATGACAAAGTATACAATAATAATAACAATACATCTACGATCGTAACTGCTTTATGCCAGTGAGAGGGTTCCCATGTTAAAACTATGAGTGCAAAACAAGACAAATTACAAACTTAAACATTTCACTCCATTGCAGTTTGTCCACTACATCACAGCATAGGTATCAGAGAAAATTGCATTGAATGGAATGTAACCAAGATATCCACAGCACCACTATCCACAGCACCACATGAGAAGAGCAGGCTCGACAGCTCAGCCCGGGACAGTAAACATAACACAGCCGGCTCGGGGAGAGAGATCAAACAGCAGGTCTTTTTAGTTTAGTTTCTTCAGGAAAAATACAACTGCATGCGAAGCATTCCCATTGAATTAAAACAATGCAAAAATGCAAAAAAGAGGTAATCGTTCAATTTTTTAAAACCATTTTGTGTTATATCTAAATAAATAAATGATTAAATTGCAAAAAAAAACGATATAAAATTAAATACTTACCCACGTTATCTACAATTAGTAATAAATAATGATTGTTAAATACTTAAGGCATCTCAACTGACAACACCCTGTGTAAACTATCAAAACTTCCCATAAAAAACTAGACTAAAGGAGGAGTCAGTATCAACACTGGCAGTGCACAGGACAGTTAGGGTCAGTCCCAATCCGTCACAGCTCATCCTTCAGTCTATAGGGCATTTAGGGTCTGTCCTAATACTTCACATCGAGTCCTCAATGCATAGTACAGGACCTGTGCCAATCCTTAAAAACCTATGTAGTGTTCATGCACATTGACTCAGACATAACATAGCAACAAAACAAAAGGAAAGAACACACAATATCAACATTTAAAGAGTTGTTTTGACAACTAAAAGTGTTCTATGACCGTTATTTTGGTACTCATTGTGACCCCAGCCCAGACCTGTCCATATGCACTGTGGGGAGGATACTGCCCCCATCACACAACATTCTACATTGTTGTTCTAGCAATACAGCATAGCAACCAGCATAGCAACCACAAGGGGAGATCTGACACATAAAAACAAGTTCAACACACAAGCTCCTCACTCGGTCCAAAACAGTGCGCGTTTATACCTAAATATACGGAAACCAACGCAAATGCAATAACAAAAAGAGGTTGTTGCTATATCTATCACATGTGCTTGTTCTTTAGGCAATAAGGTAAACAATAGGATTCCATTTTGTTTGCCACCAAAAAGGGACAGTATGAACACACGCTACAGGTCAGGGACAACCACTGACATCGTGCTCCCTTTTTCTTCGTTTGTGTTGAGTTGATAATCACAGCTCAGATTAACTAAGTCATGCACAGACAACACCCTCTGCCCTCCATTTTTTATTTGAACGCTAACACGACAGCCCAAGCCAACATTGAAACATGCATTTCACTACACTGCTCAGCCTTAACACCTGCGACAGGAGGGGATGGCACAGAGTCGCTGTTTCCAGGGCAGCTAACACTTCTGCTTAACCAGAAGGCCCCACATCTCACTCAGTCACTGCAGTGCATGATGGGGGATAGGTCCTACTACATTTTTTAAATTTATTTTTTATTCCTTATTTGGCTTTGTATTCTACAAGCACTCCAATCAAATCACTGTTAAGCTAACTTCTATATTACCCTTTAACACACACTTGAACCTGCACTAAGTTTGTCACGCACGCGCAAGCATTGGTTAAACATACACTGAAACCCACACACTGGGGCAGAACACACACATTGCGGCAGGTCAAGCAATACCATAACACATTTGGTTAAAAACACTCACTAACCTCTGTATTTACTCAAAAACACACGCCACCCCATGCATTGGGGCAGGCCGACATGACAGCAGTGAAATAGTTGTACATTTGCTTGGGACTGATGCTGCCATCAGTGTTCGGACAAAATACAACTACTGTATTGCAAAAAGTAGAAGCTGGGTGAGTTCTGAACACTCAGTCCCCCTCTTATAACAAAGTGAGGGGTCAAAATACCACTGTGTCTGATGCTGCTACTGTACTACCACAAATGATCTGTAGGAAAACATGGCGACAGGGCTTTTAAGTGGTTGATTAGCTTCCTGTTGTGGCAGAATAAGCAGTGTGTGTGTATGTGGCAGGCTGGCTGGCAAGTGGGGTTGTGTGCTTTTCACTCTGTACATTAATGTCATGGCTTTAAGAACATGCTACAAAGACACAGGAAACACACCTGCCTCCCCTAACTACAACACAACAGCAACGACACCCAACCACCAGCAAGCAACTAGTAAACCCTGTGTGCGCATGTGTATATAGTATGTAATGTATGCGTGAGTGTTTGCATGTCTTTTTGCTGGGGATGTGCTTTTATTGAGAGAGAGAGTCAGTCTCCGGTCTCTCGTGCAGTAAGTAATCCTGGATTGGCTCAGTAAAGCGTGAGTCAGAGAGGGTGATGATGTCACGTGACGACTGGAGACATTTGGCAAAGCACCCATGTTGGGAGAGGCAGGGCCGGGTGGAAGGGAGCAGGATCCACGCCAGGGTGATTGACAGCAGCCAGACCGTCAGGCTCCACCCCTGGGACATCAGCTGTCTGGGTGGAGCTGCGTCTCGATGTCCACGCGGCAGATTGGACACTTCCTGCTGGTCGCCAGCCACTGGTCCACACAGCCCTGGTGGAAGAGGTGCATGCAGGGTAACCGCCTGGACAGGTGAGACGGGAGAGAAAAGGAAGAAGGTCAATCGTCTGGTCGTCAACTCACACACTGAAAGAGAAAATATACAGTATGCACATCACACTTGTTCAGTGGGTTCTTTGTCATTACCTGACGTCCTCTGCCTCCTCCAGCATCGACAGGCAGATGGTACATTTCTCATCCACATCAGTCTCCTCGCCCTCCTCGCCAATCTTCATATCCAGAGGCTTCCTCTGTGGACCAATCAAATGACATATCCAGATTAGAATCAGACAGGGTCAAGAGTTTTTAAAGAGACCACTAAGGCTTCAGAAGTAAGCGACATTGCTTTTTAAAACTTTGAGTTTGTATACAGTACCGGAAGTGATTTGGAATCATGCACTCATGCAGCAGTAGCACTGTGAGACTTGGAAGTCCTCAGACCTTGAAGATGTCCTCTCGGTCTAATGGTTAAGATATTCAATTCCCACTGGTTACATTTACAATATACAGGTAGCTGTAAAAATAAAGGAAACGCTAACATAAAGTGTCTTAATAGAGCGTTGGGTCACACGAGCCACTACAGCTTCAATGCACCTTGGTATAGATTCTATAAGTGTCTGGAACTCTATTGGGGGGATGCGACACCATTAGTCGATGAGAAATTCCATCATGTTTTGTTGATGGTGGTGGAAAACACTGTCTCAGGTGCCGCTCCAGAATCTCCCATTAGTGTTCATTTGGGTTGAGATCGGGTGACAGATGGCCATGGCATATGGTTTACTTCGTTTTCATGCTCATCCAACCATTTGGTGACCACTCGTGCCCTGTAGATGAGGGCATTGTCATACTATGGGGGCATAGCCATGGTGGCCAAAATAATGACCTGCCCAGCATTTTTATACATTACGCTAAGCATGATGGAATGTTAATTGCTTAATTAACTCGGGAACCACACCTGTGTGAAAGTACCTGCTTTCAAAATACTTTGTATCGTTCATTTACTCAAGTGTTTCCGTTATTTTGGCAGTTGCCTGTAGCTCCACTTGTGTGTGTGTATAGGTGAGCTGCCTCCTCACCTTCTTGTATTTGTGTGGGAAGGTGAATCTCTCTATGGTGGTCTGAACCGCTCCCCTACTGACACTTCCCAACCTGTCTTCAAGCTGCAACAGCTCCTAGGGCACAGGAGAGCAAGGCTTTAGACAGATAACGTTACTATACCTCTGCAAATAGCAACCGGTCAGCACTGGTATGACTAGGGTAACAGAATTAAACCATGCCATTAAAGCTTAACCATAAAAACATGTATAGTATCCATGTGTAACACAAGCAATAGCATTAACATATACTGAACTAAACACAACATGTAAAAAGTGTTGGTCCCATGTTTCATGAGCTGAAATAAAAGATTCCAGAAATGTTCCATATGTACAAAAAGCGTAGTTCTCTCCAATTTTGTGCATAAATTTGTTTACAAACCTGTTAGTGAGCATTTCTCCTTTGCTAAGATAATCCATCCACCTGACAGGTGTGGCATATCAAAAATCTGATACAACAGCATGAACATTACACAGGAGCACCTTGTGCTGGGGACAATAAAAGTCCACTCTAAAATGTGCAGTTTTGTCACACAACAATGCCACAGATGTCTCATGTTTAGAGGGAGCACGCAATTGGCATGCTGACTGCAGGAATGTCCACCAGAGCTGATGGCAGATAATTGAATGTTAATTTCTCTACCATAAGCTGCCTCCAATGCCGTTTTAGTGAATATGGCAGTAGGCCCAACTGGCCTCACATGACTGGGCAGTGGGCTTGGCTCCCAAGTGGGTGAGCCTATGCCCAGTCATGTGAAATCCATAGATTAGGGCCTAATGAATTATTATTATTTAAATTGATTGATTTCCTTACATGAACTAATTCAGTAAAATCTTTGAAATTGTTGCTTGTTGCGTTTATATTTTTGTTCAGTATACTGTAGATATTGGTAAAATTGATATAGAGATGGACATTTACCTCATAGCTCTCTCGTACAGCGGAAGCGTGACGTGAGGGGTTGAGGCCCTGCAGAGCCAACAGGTGAAGCTGTGGGTACGGGTAGTTTCTGATCTCATGCACAACCTGTCAAACACAAAAAAGACGACACTTCGGTCATCAACAGTTAACAGAACTCTGTTGGACAACACAGGACCAAGCAACGAATCACTGATGGATGAACAGACAAAGGCAGACATCAATCACACAGAGAGTCTGAACAACACAGCCACTAAACAGTCAACATAGACAAGCAGAACAACAAAAGAACAAAGCAGAGACCAACCACAACAGCCAACAGTCATGAAAGTACCACTTGTGCAGACGAGGTGTTCCTGGGAAAGTGGTGCATTCTGGGGGATGCCGCCAGGTAATGCTGATAGTGCTGTGGAAGCTGCTGGAGCTGGTACTGATGGTGAGAGAGGCCAGCGTCCACACTAAGGTCCCTACGAACAGACAGAGAGAGGAGAGGACAAAGACCTATATTAACATCAACACAGTAAAATTATCACCCCTACAGGCAGGGGGAGAGACATAAACCAACACCACTAATGCCAGACAGATGGAGGGATGAAACAATGACTTATCGTCTCCAAGACTCCCCGTTTAATTTCAAACCGTGACTCACCAGTCTGTGCCCTCGGCCAGGTAGCGCGGCTGCTGGCTGATTGGCTGGGGGATATGGATGGGAGGGGAGTAGTCGTACCCCGAGCGGAGTCTGTGAGGGTTCAGAGGAGCGCGCTCCAGAGTTCGTCTGCACAGAGGAGGCATTTCCATACATTAGCATATGGAAATTGGAGGGGGTGTAGTGTTCTAGTGTCTGGCCATCTCAGTGACTCAGAGGGGGTGAGTGAAAGAAACAGACAAAACATGCCTGTAAATGTGAGTCCAACGGAACATGCAAGTGTGTGTGGTGGTACCTGGAGTGTGGGAGGATCCTGCGGTGCTGCGCCTCTAGAAGCTGCTGCTGGATGAGGTATTGCTGGTGTAAGGCCTGAGGTAGGAACGGAGGCCCAGTAACGTCCTGGAACTGAGGGGGGGCCGGCAGGGACGGTGGGTGGTGAGGGGCCGGGGGCTGGTGAGGGGCCAGGCCAGTCTGGGGGGGTTGGCTGGTGTGACCCAAGGGGAACTCAGCGGAGATGGGCGCCTGAGGGGCCCCTAGGTGGAAGTGTCGGCACGAGGTAGCATGGCTGTGCTGATGCCTGGTGAATTGTGCCCCTGCAGGAGACAAGTACACCCAATCAGGATTCAGAGGAAGTTGGTCCCAACCAATCAAGACAGAGAAGACACTGCCATCAAACGATATGGAGACACCAATCATATCCACACAAAGAGATCAACCAAGAGAACACACTCACCCAATCAGACAAGACACCAGAGAGAGTTGAGTGATCACACAAAATCAGTCAGATAGTAGAGGGAGTCATCTGTCACACTCAATCAAACATCACACAGACCAATTACACAGACAGCTCTAACAGGCAGCACAATCACATAAGGTAACATAACAAAATCGAATAACAGAGAGCAATTACAGTCAGACAGAGACAGGCAGACAGATCATATTCAGACAGAAACCACACACACAGACATCAAACAGTCAGAACAGAGAGACATCAATCGGAAACGCAGTCAGAAACAGACACACAACAGAGATCACTCACAACAGTCATGCAGATCAATCACCCACCATCATACAGATCACCCACACACCGTCATACAGATCACTCACACACCGTAATCATGTATAACTCTGATTTTGTCGCACTGCTTTGCTTTATCTTGGCCAGGTCGCAGTTGTAAATGAGAACTTGTTCTGGCCTACCTGGCTAAATAAAATAAATAGAAATACAGATCACTCACACACCGTCATACATATCACTCACACACAGCGAGAAAACAGAAAGCGACCTCACCCAGGAAGACGGAACACAAAAGAGATGAAAGAGCACAAAGACCATAGAGCGACCTCTAAGCTCCAGAGAGAGCCCAACTGTCCTGCTCATTTCCTGTCGTTCTACAGGGTCAGCTGGGAGCGAAGGGGTACACTGGGCACGATGACTGACGTTTTGTTTTGTGGATTGAATCTCTGCTTCTGATAATATCCACTAGGTTAGATTTCAAGGTTTGATGCGGACTTTGGTTTAAGTGGGTTTGTATAATGAATTGGACCCTGGTTTTAAATTGGACCTGAGCATAAGATAACAAACGTAAGATTTTCGTGCTGAGTTCCCGTGAATGGTGGCGGCACATAATGAACGTAAGATTCTCGTGCAGAGTTCCTGTGAATTGTGGCGGCACATATTTTAAAATATTCTTTAGCATGCTACTTATTCAGAGCCACTGTTGAACATCATATATAATCTACCTGCCTCTATGTTAAAATAATATATTTTATTGTCACAAACTGGATAGGTGCAGTGAAAGGCTTTGTTTTGCAGGGTCATCTATAGTAGTACAGCGCCCCTGGAGCAAATTAGGGTTAAGTGCCTTGCTCAAGGGCACAGACAGATTTTTCACCTTGTCGGCTCAGGTACTCAAAACATTGACGTTTCGTTTACTGGCCCAACTCTCTAACTGCTAGGCTTCCTGCTGAGCGATGTAACTGTTGCACTACCATTAGACCTACGTGCACTAGGCCTACAGGCCTCTCATTATGGAGCCTGGCATTATAGGATCAACTGCTAAAACCACCAGCCGTTAAGGGCTGTGGGGTGCGGTTCAATAATTTAAAGTGGTTTCCTCTCCTTGTCTCCTTTCCTTCATTTGCGCTGTAGTTGGTAATGTGGCCAGACGGAAGACACTCCTGAGAAAGGCACATGACAGCACGCCTGAAGTTTGCAAAAAGGCACATGAAAGACAGATCAAGGCAAAAGATTCTGTGGTCTGTTGAGACAAAAACCTAACTCTTTGGCCTGAATGCAAAGCACTATGTCTTAGGGCTGGGCGGTATACCATATTTTACAATATACCGGTATTGATGTATGGACCGGTTTGGGTTTTTACTTTACAACTTTTTGAATGTATATATATTATTTATGTGATATGCCGTGTGTAAGTCCATTTCTATAGATTACTTCACTACTTGAGTTCTCTCTCAGCACTCTTTTTCCATGCCGCTTCCACACAGACCAAGCCCCGTCCCGTCACTCGAGGAGGTCAATGCAGCACATGCGACAACAATGCCGCTTCACTTAGCTTCTTAATTTAAATCCACTAGCGTTCTATATTTACACTATTAGTTTGTGTTTCTTACATCTGCAAACAGCTAGTTTGTCTTTTCCTAGCAAGTTGGACCTAAATATTTTTAGCCGCTAATGCTAATCGCTAGTTAGTACATTTATTAGCTAGCTAGCCAGCTGTGTCAGCGCAAACGTAATAAGCTATACAGCCTGATAATACCAGTGATGGTGTAGACCTAAATAAGCATGTTGTTTGTGCAACAGTATCTACTAAATCAAAGAGGAATGTGCAAAGCATTAATGTTAGCAACATGAAGTAGCTAAAAGAAAACAAAATGTAGCCAAAGATTATAGGGTCCCCTAGAAAACAAACACTTTGGTTCCTACACTGTGACAATAACTCCTCCCTGGCATTTTAATTAGTTGGCATGTCAAACACTGTATTCAAAATGCCCACTATTATATTCTAACTATAGAATATTCATTATATTTATATAATTCTAAAAGTTCACCCAAGTGTTGTGCTCGGAATCGCAAGTCAAATCACAATTGCAACATCGTGCAGCCCTACGTGGCATTGTGGAAATGATCTCAAATGATTGCAGGGAATGCAGAAATGTATGAAAATGCTGAAAATTATTTTAGGTTTAAGTTTAATTGAACAGTATAACGGAGAAAAACCTATTGAAATCACTTACAATGTATGTGTTGCCAACCTAGGGTCACGCACCACTCAAAGCAAAAAATAAATAAACATTTCAAATTGTCAATATTATTTTAAAAAATTACAATACAGTGATATGATATTTTGGTCATATCGCCCAGCCCTACGTCTGGAGAAAACCAGGCACAGCTCTTCACCCGTCTTACACCATCCCTACCGTGAAGCATGGTGAGGGCAGCATCATGCTATGGGGATGCTTTTCAGTGGCAGGGACTGGAAGACTAGTAAAGTTCGAGGGAACAATGAATGGGGCCAAATCTGCTGAGCTCTGTTATCAGAGTGCAAACAGACTGGGGCGAAGATTTACGTTCCAACAGGACAATGAATTCAAGCATACAGTCAAAGCAACGATGTAATGGATTCAGAACAAGAACTTGAAAGTCCTTGAGTGGCCCAGGAAAATCCCAGACTTGAATCCTATTGAAAATCTGTGGGAAGACTTGAAGATTGCTGTTCACTGCCACACCCCATCTAACTTTTCAGAGATTAAGAAATTCTGCTAGGAAGAAATGGGAGAAAATCCCCAAATCCAGATGTGTAAAGCTGATAGACATACCCAAGACGACTCAAAGCTGTAATCGCCACCCAAGGTGCTTCTACAAAGTATTGACTCAGGGGTGTGAATACTTTTGTAAATTAAATGTTTCTGTATTTAATTTTCAATAAATTTGCTAACATTTTTCAAAAACATGTTTTCACTTTGTCATTATGGGGTATTGTGTGTAGATGGGTGGAAAGAAAAGCATATTTAATCAATTTAGAATTCAGGCTGTAACAACAAAAAGTGGAATAAGTCAAGGTGTATGAACTTTCTAAAGGCACTATATTACTCATGTACCAACCCTGGGTTTGGGCTGCCTCTTGGTCTATGGAAGGAGGAGTAGTGAGTGAAGCTCTGGCCAACCTGCTGAATCAGCATGGTGCTGGGTCACAGCCAAACAATCAATATCCATTACGCCCAGAGGAGGGAAGTGTGGGGAGGGGGAGGCACTGCAGCTGCTCCTTTAACTCCCGTTATAGTCTCCAGTTATAGTCTACCAGCTGTCTGCGCGGGGGGACAGACACCAAGGTCTGGGGGGGTTGGGATGGCTCTCTTCTTTTAGACATGCAGGCAGGCCTCATGTGAAAAGCACAAACCCACAGACTGTGACTATGAATGGCCAGGCTCCATGTATAGACATCTTTAGTGCCATCCTAGTTAAAGCTTTTTTTTCTTCTTTTTTTTTTTTACTGTATTACTGTGATAAAATGCTACTACTAAAATCCATAATGATAAAAAGTGGCTCGTAAAACAGCTATGCAATGTTGTTCCAATTTGATGCAGAGACAAGAGTGTAATCATCATCTTTACTGTTTGGAAGGGAATTTCCAGTAGCACTGCCTTTGTAATGTTTAAAAAATATATATTTCAAAAAATGATGTAACCTTTATTTAACTAGGCAAGTCAGTTAATAACAAATTCTTATTTACAATGACGGCTACAGTGGGTTGACTGCCTTGTTCAGGGGCAGAACGACAGATTTTTATCATGTCAGTTCAGGGATTCGATCCAGCAACCTTTTGGTTACTGGCCCACCACTCCAACCACTAGGCTACCTGCATTACATGTCTACGTAATGATTACGATAAGCAGAGGTTCTAAACGCTCTATGGGTTCATTTTTAGCTGATGATTACATATTTTGTAAGAAATTACACTTATTTAAATACATTTCTTTGATACAGTGGTTATTAAATTACAATCCAGAGGGTACTTCAGGTCAACATTCCTTTTTTCCCCTTGTACATCATAGCCTACGTAATTCAAAGCAGTGTGACTGTTCAAGTCACAAACCCGAGGAGACAGATTCTGCTTGGTTATTCTTTTGCTACAGTAGATATTGCCTCGAGACATAGGAACCCCAGTGAACCTCAAATCCGTAAGAGGAGAAATTGTGTTTGCTGGCTGTGGAAGTAGAGCAGAAAAAAAAGTTGGCTTCTGGTTTTGGTGGACCACAGGACGCCGTTTCAAGACATTTTCACTCCGTTCTGTCGCAATGCTTTACGTCACTGTTGTGCAAAGATACAGGGACCCCAATAACAAATGGGTTAAACAGACCCTAATAACAAAGAAGAAACATAATCATCTCTTTTTTTTCTTTCTTCATATAGGCAGTTAACCCACTGTTCCCCGGAAGGCCATCACTGTAAATAAGAATTTGTTCTTAACTGACTTACCTAGTTAAATAAAAACATTTAAATAACAAGAACGAGGTGGAAACTATCAGTGCTATGATGATTATAATCATAAATGGACCATAGAAGGACTATAAAATAGCATATGAAATAAGCCTTATTTGGCACACATTGCATCTCTCACAGCATCTGCAGCATAGTCTCTCTCTGCACATAACTCTCTCAGCGCTGAGCTCGGGCTGTAAAATCTCCTGACTGGTGCATATCTGAGCCTTCAGCCCCTCCAGAGAAGCATGTGCACACATACAGCCAGCCCCTCCCCACAGTGCGGCATGTCTCCCCCGTTTGACTGACAGGCATGTAGCCCTGCCCACCCATGACTGCAGCAGTCTGACCCGGCTGTCTCTGCAGTTTTATAATCACTGCTACTACTCTCCCCAACATAATCCCCATCTACACTACACACCCCATTCCATCGGTAGCATGAGCATCCCATTACTTTACAATGCACGAATAGGGGAGGGGACGAGGTAATGTGTAGGCTAAGCAGTGCAGTAGCTATCAACCAATCCTGAAGGATTTAGTATGTCGGCCTATCCGGCAGTATGAAATTGGTTTGAGGGGGTAGCTAAGAAAAAACCTTATGCATATAAATAACCCAAAAGATTCATAAGACATTATGGATAGGTGTCCCGTGCTTAGTAAAGTATAGTAAAATAAGGCACTTGTATTAATCATTGTGGTATGTGTACTATTTCATCTCATGATTAGAATGCAAATGTAAAACGAAATATAAAGCAGCTGCTTGCATGGAACATTACAGCAGTGTTGAATAACGTATGCCATTGACTGCCTAATATGACCTTGTAAGTCTTTGAAGAATAAGGCGCTGACAATAGCCTTTACCTGCGTGCTCAAGGTAGGAAGGCTATGAACCTTAGCCGGACCTCTTAGTACAAGCAACTGTCATAGAAAGCCTCTCCTCACAAGAACATGAGATAGCTAGTTGGGACTACACATCACAGCTATCTTAAGATGAATGCACTAATTGTAAGTTGCTCTGGATAAGATCAAATCACATCAAATGTATTTATATAGCCCTTCTTACATGAGCTGATATCTCAAAGTGCTGTACAGAAACCCAGCCTAAAACCCCAAACAGCAAGCAATGCAGGTGTAGAAGCACGGTGGCTAGGAAAAACTCCCTAGAAAGGCCAAAACCTAGGAAGAAACCTAGAGAAGAACCAGACCATGAGGCTGGTCTAAAACTCTCATATGCAGATAACATCTATGCTGGCTGGGTAGCATACAGGTTTTTAGCAAATGTTCGAGGAATCAGGCTATGAAGATCATCAGCTAAATGACTAAAATGTAAATGTAATGAAGGCAGTCTTGAGTATGCATGCTCTGTACTATAAATGGAGTCTTATTGAATTGGTCATGTGAAGACCAAATTGAACACAATCTAGCATACTTTTCTATTATCAATAAACAAATAAGCCTAGCCCACAAACTTTCTCCCCGTACAAATGTTTTGCCATATTCTAATCACACTTATTTAGGCTAATTACATCAGTGTGTTAAAGTGATACACCCACAAAGAAGTCTGCTGAAGACATAGCAAAGAGGTACCAACGACACTCACTAAGGTGTAATGCTTGTCACAGATGTAATCTACCTTAGTAGGGTTTATGCAATGTATTTTACTGTAAATTGTATTGATATGTTCAAATCCACTTGGAATACAGTTTCATTCAATGTGCTTTAACAAAAACAAAATACGGGCATAGAGAAAGTTGTTTTGCTAATTGAGTTCGGTTTTCTGCTGATTGATCTAGGTCATCTAAACAGCTAGGTGCCATTCCATAATGAACCAAAGGAGAATATGCATCTAAGTGCATATATGTCAAGGTAAAGAAGTGGCGAAGTATTGTTGTCAATATAAACCTTTTACTTGCTAGTTTTGAGATATAGGCTAGCCTATAAGTTTATTGTTTTATAAAGCAATTAAATGTAACATTCAAATGCCCTGTGTTTACCCACTCTGTATAGCTATTGAATGGCTGGTGCCACTTCTGTCAAGACACTTTTCAAGAACAACATAGTAAACAGAACCGACATAGCATTTATATCAGTGTTTAATGTTGTGTGTTATGTAGAGGGACTTCAAGGTGCGTATTCAGCCTCATAACAAAACTCCAAATCTCCAATCCTGGTCAGTATCTGAAAGACGCCAATTCAAGACTAATATTTCACAAAAAACGTAAAGCCAAATTCATCAGTTGCGTGTGACACTGTGCATAATACGGAATAATACTTTCGTAACCCGATAGCGACAATGTTAACTCTACTAAAACCGAGACAGGCGGAAAGGATGAAAAGAGGAGCAAGTTTTGGTCACTACTACTATAGTATAGAAGCAATGTTGACAAGAGACCGTTAAATACAGATGGAATGTGTATTGATTGGGGGGGGGGGGGGGGGGGTTGACTGTATGGTTCCTACATTAATCACTGCCTCCCATGTCTCAGTCAAAATGAATTTTCACAGCAGGACAAGAGATTTGGCTGTCCCTAATCCTATGATTGGGACTCGGGAGAGAGCAGCACCTTAAAGTGCCTTCGCAAAGAGAGAGATGAGAGCACAGAGATAGAGGGGGGACTGCCTCAGTGACAGCACGGTGGAGTGGAAAAACACATGGAAATCAGCAAAAAGCACACTGAAGGTTAGGAAAAATACTAGAAGTCTTTATTGGAAAATATTAGTATGTGTGGCACTGTGTGATAATAGTAATAATGCAACTACATGCAAATAATGACCAAAGGCAAGGCCTGACCATGCTCTGTAAGATTAACAGAACAGAAGCAGCATCCAATGAGTAGATGTGTATGCTACAGCACATTTCAGTACAGCAGGGACATCTCTACACAAAGATTACATTGGAATCTGCTGTTCAATGTGAAAACATAAACAGAATTTAAAAAATGATCATGCATTAGGTTCTAATACAAGAACATAAGGTAGAGAGAAAGCACAACCAAAGAATAAAGACACTTTGATTCTAAAAGGAGTTTTACAGCAGTGCGGGATATACACATCCCTGTAAAATGGATAGCATTATGTGGAGGTGTGTAAGATACTGGGGAGTTTGGCATGATAGTGGATCACAAAGGGAATATTAAACGGCGAGTCGAGTTAAGTCTCGTAGATTCGCAGTGACAAACTAAATGGGTTAATTAAATTAGAAGAAAATGGCTCGTACACATGGTTAGGATTACGACTGGCCGTTTAGCCACTAGAACAGGTGCAGTGGACCATCAAAGGTGGCAATTTCAGATCGTTTGAGAAATAAAGACACGCAAATTAGAATGCAGATATATTGCAGCCAGTTACTGTCCAATTGGTTTAAATGTGATTAGGATGATAGCATTTGGGAGGGGGAATGAATGTGATTTATGTTTCAAACAGGCTATCAGATATGGAAGTGGTACAATGCACCTTTGATTGAAGGGGGATGACTGGAGACAGCTATCCACAAGTTCTATCAAGCCTGGCTATAATCGAATCGGGGGCCAAGGGGTCAAAATGTATCCACTTTACAGAAATTTACAGCAGAATGTAGTCTATCCACACTGAATGGGAAAATCACAACGACATTTTGTAGTAATAGGCCTAATGCTACAATGGATTATGTACTAAAGAGCAACATGACAGTTTAAATAAAGACAAACTGTTTTCTAGAGAAGGTGTTATTCTTTAGTCTGTTACACAGAAGGATACGGTATGAGTGGGAGAACTCGGGTTTTAATGCCAATGTCGTCTTCAGATGAAAAGAGGAAATGAAGAAGAAGGGGTTCACAATACAGCTAGATGCAGAGAACAGGCAGAGGCTACGGCAGACAGCAGCAGATGATCGTTAGCTACACAATGAAGGGGGACAAAGGTCTGAGAAATGCGGAATGTAGCGCCAGCCTCGATACTATGGAACAGGAAAAAAGAACACAAATAAAAGCACAATGAAATCATTGGTGCTACTGCATGTATTTTAAAATGCACGTTCATATTAGTATCATTATATAATCAGCACAGATAGCCTTTTGCTGCATATTGAGGATGTTATTTTGGTCAATTTGGGTAGTATGGTGTTTGCAAACGAGCAAAACAAAAGGCGGTTAGTTGTGCTCATGTTTTTCCTTGAACATATTGCTAGATAGTCTCAAAATAGAGATGGGGTTTGGTTTCGGGTTTGAGACAAGAAAAAAACAATTTTCCAAACCTACGGGATAGTGTTTTTGACCGTACTATATGTTCCTAATAAGAAAACGCGTCGTAGGCTGCATCACATTTTAACCCACCTGATCAACTCCTATTCCCACGTTCAATTAGTAATTTTAGGGCGTTAATCGCATAATTAAAAATGTATATAAATTATGGATTTAGAAAGCCGATATAAAAAAGTACAGCCTCAGCCAATAACACATCTAGCTACACAACAGATTCGCTGAAGGCAACAACTAGCTAACCCCACACACCATGTTGTCAAGACTCGAGGCTCGCCTACACCAAAATGGATAAACAATTGATGTCACTGATGTCATGTTCGCTAACCAGCTGTCTGGTCAGATTAAAAACACACAGCTGTTACGGTATTAGTAGAGGGTGCAAAATATAATTAACCGTTAGAGTGGGACAAATTGGGAGAAACGCCACTAGCTAGTTAGCTAACGTTACATCCAAAATGACGGTATTCTACTGACTACTCGCGCGTCTATAACCAAAATATTAGCCTGTCCAGATAAACTAGCTAGCTGTCTTGTTTAGCTAGTTACCATTTTGTTTAGTTGGCTTGAGAGGATAACGTTTGACAATAATAAGTGTAAGCTAGAACGGATGGCAAAACATTAACGTTACTAATTCGTTATAGCTGTATTAGCTACATAGCTAACTATTTTGCATATGTCGTTTGACATGGTTCGATTACAACCTTCACTGCAAACCCGGATTTTATTCGCTCGAGCGCAGCTGACTGGCTGTCTGGTTAGCTCAGCAGCTAGCTTTCTGGCCAGCTAGCATTATTAGCTTGGCCATTGCAGATGACAGCTAGTTAGCTTTAATATTTACATATATAGGAACGAGAAGAGACAAAAATGGATAGAATAAAGAAATAACTTTACCTCTATTTCTTACAGAGCCAAATACGGGAAGAACCAAATATCCAACATGTACTAACACCATCCTGGCTCCCTTTGTTGTATCACTAGCCTGTGAGACAGATGGTCCATGGAAATGGTCCCTTCCAATCCCTGCACATTCAAACGGGACAGCCTTCTCAGCTGCATCTCAGACAAAGACAGAATGAACCAATCAATGAACACCTCTGTTCGGAAGCCTCTTCATGTGGCACCCGGGACAGCCAATCAGATTAGAGACCAGTCTTTCGCAAATAAACGGAACGTCTTATCGACGCCCGCTCTAGTCTATCAAGCTCAGATCCAGTTTTGAATATCATTGCATTTATTTCATACCAATACACCTTACTGTGAAAAATGTACAGATTTTGCCATGTTCCTATACCCCAGGACTTGTTTGTTGTAGGTATATTGTAAGCAAGGCTATGATAGAAGGATAAATTGTCATGCCATGGCATCCTGGCTAGACTCAAGTCTGCACCACCAGAATTAAGACAGGAGCTGAGCAGAGGTGTATACTACAATGCAGGATCAATGAGTTAGCGAGGTAACTTGGATTAAGCAACCAGAAATAACAATTGATTTTATGGCACATAAAAAAAAGCTACATTTAGATATGTATTTTTGTTTTTTAATCAATCAGACCATGCCCATTTCCATCCTATATCAAAATATTTAGGCAAGTTAGCTGGCTAACTCCATGATCCTGCATTGTAGTATACCCCTCAGGTCTGACATGGGAACAGATGGAGAGGGGAGGTGGAGGGGTCATTAAACTCAGCCCCATATGTCACTCTCTACTCAGTGGCAACCCTTAGGCCGCCTAGCCTACCACAATCCCCATATAATCACCTCTGGTCTTACACAAAGGACCCTAAGCTCTGCTACTGCACCCCCAGCTGTCCATTTTCTCTCTAGGCCTTTATGGAGGTCATGCTCCAGCCGTTGGATCTCATTTACACATAAAATTCATATCATATTGAGTGAACAACACTTTCACATCGCCGCTATCAAACTGACCCTTAATTTAGTGTGACACCAGTAGACACACAGGTCATATGGATCAATTCAGCAAAAAAAGGGCTAACCCTTCCTATGCATTGTTCCCCAATGAGAGGTTTGGTTGATTGTGTATTCTTGGTACAAAATATGAATATTCAGACACACAAATAGCACTACACTGATCTACAAATCCCCATCACATAGCTATCATCTATATATAAAAGGGTAGACCTGCACACAGAATTTTCGGAGTTAAGCCATGACATATTTGTAGAATACTGTGTGTAGGCTACAATGTTATGCAAAGTGACATCTCAGTAGTCCTCCAGCAGGCAGCAGCTACCGGAAGTGAACTCAACACTATTTCCATACCTATGTTATATACTGTATGGCTTTAAATTGATTGCGGTACACACACACACGTCCCTTTCAAAAGTCTAACAAAGTGAAAACTTACATGTTCCTGAATGGCATTGCAAAGGTGTGATATAACCTTATAGACTTGTGGACAGTAAACAACATTGAATAACCTAGTATTTTACTTACTTATTGGTCCTTACCAATGGTACTTCCATGAACATTCCTTTGTGATTTCTGCTGGCAGAGGGCCCTCTGGTGGTCAGGTGTGTACTCTACAATCACAGATGTGATTGCAACTGCACAAACTAAAGGCTACTCAAATATGCAAACACCTCCTTCAGAGCTGCATAAAATACCAGCACAGAACAATTTAATTTATTTTGTAGGCTAGTAAAATATTAGCAATTCTTCTTCTGCTCACCAATGACAAGAGGACTAGCTGTGGAAATTAGCATACAGCTGTGGTGGTGCCCTCAGGATGAGCAGAAGGGCTCCAGGGTTGAGGTTACGATAGGCATATTGCACAGCTCCGGTCTCTCCACATGTCCCCCTAGCAGCCAGTGCCTCTTTGCCTTACCTTTGACCCTGTCCCTTTGTGGGTGAGGGGTCGTATTGTTCATGAAGAGAGGGATTTGTCTAGACAGCCTGGCCGAAGGCCAGAAAGGAACAATGAGTGATCAGCGGAACCTCAACCCCCATAGCTTCTCGTGGTTACAGACACGCACACACATGATCATGCATACCCTTCTACACACGTGTTGTACATTGATAGATTAACACCTTTTCCATATGCACAAAATTGCTATTGACATGCTCACAAGCCCATGCCAATGTTCTCACAGGCACCTGTCATGTACGGCACAAATGAGTGTCAAAGAGAGATGGGTCAGCATACAAGCATTTTAGGATGAATATCGGTAGTCACTAATAAGACATTTATCAATTTTCCCCCAACAAACAAATTATCTAGTCAAACTGGGTTAAGTGAATGTGATAAGGGAGCAAACCAATTGGGTAAAAAAATCAATCAACAAAGTACTTAAATAATAGTCCATTTATTTAGTTTTAAAATTGTTTCCTTTTAGTCCTACAGACATATCATTTCAAGGAAGTCAGGGACTTGCAGACGCGACAAAATATTAACACTAATTTCTTGTTAATTTAAAATACTGACAGTAAAATAAACAAAAATAAACAGAATAAAATAGTTAAAATTACTGAGAACGGGTTGAAACAATGTTTTACTTGACAAAAAAAGAAATGGTATGTGCAACCCTACTTGAGCATCGCTGCCCTAGTTTCATACAGAAAGCAATCCACTAAGCCTAAAGGCATGAGCAATGTCTTACTTTACTGACATTTAACAGAAATCATAATGAAGAGCTAGCTACACGACACGAATGGGCTTAGAAGTGCTGCATGCAAGAGGTCTGGAATAAAAGCGTATTTTTCAGTGCTATCTGCATACAGTGGAGAAAACTGGCCAGTTAAGAGTCAAAGTGATACTGAAATGTTGATATAATTATGACGTCATCATCTAATTTATACAGCGTTTTGCTCTGCGAGGAGAGTGATGTCGTTCAAGTTGAACTCAACTCATCAAGAATAAATTCAGAGCTCAAAATAATTTTATAGGTGCAAAGGAAAATAAGTTGTCAAAAGCTTAAATATCACAAGTCTCTAAGGTTAAGTCTTTCGTTGACAAACGTTCCATTAGACTTTTGGTTCAGTTCCTGGTGTCGAGTAGGACTTTTCCACTTTCTGTGACCAGCAGGAGTGAATTAAATGCTTCAATATAACCCTCTCATGAGGGAGAGAGAGACCAGGGAGGTTCATGCAGTTCAATTGGATCTGATGTGTCATATTGGACCATTGGTAAAAACTAACCAGGCCTGCAGTACTGCATGAGTACAATAAACACAAGAACCACAGGGAGAGTCCTGAGGAATCAGGGTTAAAACCATTCATACATTAAATAGGTCTCTCTATAAAGCCCCCAAATGGACACAAACTCACCTGTACTTTGCTTCTTAATATCTATGTAGTAAATTCACATCTATTATTAAAATATCTTTTTTTGTAGAGACAGTAAAAATCTGCCATGCTTTAAGATAAAAGAATATACATGATTCTGAAAGAAAATAGTGCACATTCCAAGGCATTCAGGCCATCTTTGCTTTGCAATGTTCAATGGAAGATACATTTTCTCAGTTGTAAAAAGGGGGTCCCGAGAGGTTAGGAGGAGAGATATCTCATTCACACTGATATACACACAATCCATATAAAATGCAACCAGTCAGCCCTGCATGGTCATACATTCACTGACTACCAGAACGACAACTGGGACACTATCACTGTTCTCCATAGCAACAGCTTGGCTCAACAGACACAGTAGACCTGTCTTACAGTAATAGTACCGTACATAGCCTGCACTGCCGGAGGACTGCAGCAACTGCCTGAGTACTGTGTGTCTGACCACTTGCTACCCAGAGAGGAGAAAGAAGAGAACTGAACAGACCAGACCTGGGTTTCTGTACAGCACTTCGAGATATTAGCTGATGTACGAAGGGCTATATAAAATAAAATTGATTGATTGATTGACCAGTGTTGTGGTTTGTTTCCTTGAATAAGACAAAAAAAAGAGTTGATCTAGCTAGCTTAGAACTTGATTCAGTTTCTATCTTAAACACATATGCTCCAATCATTGACAGCAAAATTATCAATAGTACAAATTATATATATAATATATATATATACATTTTTTTACTAATCACCTTCTTTAAGCACAATAGGGTAAACAACATAATCAATGTAGTTTGACCAGTGAGGGTAGAGCCAGTGTTAAAATCTTAACATATACCTAAGTGACATCTCTACTGGAGTACGGAGCAGGTCAGGTCAAGCCACCAAAGCTCCGTCACATGCCGGCATATCATGCTGCAGACAGTGTACCAGCTGCCGTTAAGTATCGACTGTAAGCCCAATCCAGTCAGCTGGAGAATAGGACACCAGTCTGTAGTGCAGCAGATTTGAGCTACTGATACTGCCCTACCCTCATGCAGCAGCTTCAAGTCCTATGTTACAGCTAGCGGACAGACAGAACACAGTGCCTACCTATGTACGGACAACAGTCCTCAGGATCAATGAGGTCCAGGACAGGGAGAATATTGCTATGTGTTTTACTGTAACACCTCTGTATGGTTCAACCTGCACTAGTGTCTTGCCCTCTTGATTATGTATTTTAAATCCATGATCAGGGAATCATCTTTGTTAAAATGGCTTTGATAGAAGGTTCTACAGTAGGTTAATAACATCAGAGGAAGTCCATGAGGCTGCATCTCTAATTACACCATACTCCCTATATAGCTCACTCCATTTGACCAGAGCCCTATGAGGTATAGAGAATAGTGCGCTATATAGGGAATAGGGTGTCATTTGAGACGCAGCCCATGAGTCACAGGTGGTGGCTGTACCACTCCGGAAGGGCCTTTGCCGTGGTGGGGAGAGGCTGGAGGAGGAGGAGAGGGGAGTAAGGAAGTCTTCAGTGCACGAGTTGCTCAGAGTAGGTATTTATGTCTGGTGTCCTCGTCCAAAGTGAGGTCCACTACCTCCGGAGGGGACACCCAGTTGGGCTGGGGGGACACGGTAGTCCAGAGCTGGGAGGATTGCCTCGTGCTGTTGTTGAGCTGCTCCAGTGAGTTGGGCTTCCAGGCAGAGGACAGGCTCTGAATTACCCCGCCCCGAGGATGGGCACATCTGTTAAGAGAAAGGGCACAATAACACAACAAGGACATTAGAGCAATGTTAGAGAAACATTAGGGTAACAACATTATACTGACGACTTAGTAACGAAAACTGTTTGTTCATTGCAGTGCACCAGTTCCATGACAGTCCCAAGCAGCCATTGCCTTTATGAGCTGTTGACGGTGTTGGTGTTACACAGTAAAACTATATTGACCGTTTTGTTGCGGCAATAAAACATGACTGCATGACCATAACTCTTGAAGTAACATGTTGTAGACCAACACCATATAAGGATTACAGTTTTGTAGTGGTTGTAGTGCAGGCAAATCTGCCCTCGACGTGTGTTGCAAGTTATGCTTTCTGAACTCACCTTGTGTTTTCTTGCACTCCTACTATTTCTACCTCACTGTCTGAGGAGGGGATGTTGATGTGGCCCTTGTGTCGAGGGGGTTCCCTGTGGGCCAGCTCTGCCTCCATGTGACCTGCAACACAACAACACATAAGACATTTTAGAACGTACAGGGACATGTAGAATAGCAGTACACCTCACAGACACAGACATTAACAAAAACAAAAGTCATTGAAAAATGATGCAATCCACCCCTCTGGAAGTTTGATGGACACAAATATCTGGTTTACTCTTCATTGCAGCAGATATCTATGTAAATTTACATCTATGTCAATTGACCAACTGAATTTCTATGAAATACGTGTACAGCAAGACAAAAAATAAAAGGCAAACAGAAAAAACGCATTTGCAGCACCTGAAAGGAAAACACCTGTACTGTAGACAGCCTGTATCATTTCTGCTTCGAACTCCTAAGATCCCCCTTTTCAACCGTGGAGCACAGTACAAAACGTATGTTTTATTCAACTGCTCTTCCACCATGTTTTCATCTCTGAGATGTTGGTTCCTAGTACCTAGGCTACTGGTTGCACCAACATTATCCCTGTTAAACAATCTCCTTGTGCCTGTCACTGTTTGCGGATTATACAGTAAGTCTTCCCAGAGAGAGTAAACATTTTCAGTGTGCTACACCGGGTTTGTAACTGACCTGCTGAGAGAGAGCACAGATGCTGTACTCTTACTGCCCCAGAGTTTGCTGCCATATCCTGGTCCCTGTGTGTTTTTAGCCTTTCATGTGTTAT
This sequence comes from Salvelinus namaycush, assembly GCF_016432855.1. Classification (NCBI taxonomy): domain Eukaryota; kingdom Metazoa; phylum Chordata; class Actinopteri; order Salmoniformes; family Salmonidae; genus Salvelinus; species Salvelinus namaycush. Next base: position 9,382,061 of record NC_052337.1, read on the forward strand.
CACGGTGGTCCGGCGCACTCGCTCCGCAGTCACACTTAAGTTCTCCTGGTTAGAATCAGTGTCTGAAATATCATAGTGGCACACTACGGGAGTCCCGTCTGTAGAAACAGAAAACACTTCATTATTCAAACCACTTCGTCTCACAGGTTAGCGAACTTCAGTGCTCACAGTAGAAAGTAGCTACCTCCATCAGCACAATAATTGCATTGCTAGTATAGCAGCTCATGATAGGATTTCAGCCGTGGTATCTGAGTGGATCAGAGACATACATACCCTCACCCTACAACTTCCAATATCTTATTTGATATTCCCGACTGCTAAATGCCACCTGCCATGCATGATGAATGAAAAAAAACATTTCAGCTGTAAATATATTTGTTGTCAGACAATTAACAAGTTAGGTTGAATAGTAATAATTTAACTAATTGCCTCGTAATAAAGCATTAGTATATAGCAAATATGCCTACATAACTGCTTTGTTTTGCTCAACTGTAAATGTTTGAATACAATATCTAGGCTACGAGCCTTATTCAAAATGTCAAGATGACTGACATCAAACTGAAGATGTTCAGAATTCATAGAATGTGTATCTGTGCCCAGAGTTACATGTGTAATTGGCACATCTGATGTGCAACTATAGCCTATTCTGTGTGTTTTATGCATGACCTACTGATATATAGTCTGCAATTAACTCATAAACAGATTACATAATTTATTTTAGGTATCCTTTAATGCTTTTCAAATAACAGCCACTCACAAAAAAAATAACTACCAACGGATGCAATCATTACAAACAACTAAAAATCTGAAATGTTCTTTATACAGTTCAAAACTTGTAATTATCATGTGTATGCAATAAAGCAAGTAAACAAATTAGCAGCAGTTTGACCAGTTATCAAAAACAAAAAAGCTGCTCCCAAAAAATAAGATAAAATGTAACAAAGGGTTAACTTAGTTATGTTGTAGAAAAACCCTGGTAGAGTATTGGGGGACATGCGTCGGTCGAGTGTCTGCTCTGTTCTACCCTGTAAGAGAAGTCAGTTACACATAGCCTAAGCCACATGCCTGAGGGTCATCTAGACCAGGTTTTCCCAACCGCGGTCCTGGGAACCTTGCTGTGTAGTGCTAGGGCAAAAACCTGCACCCAGAGGGAGCCCCAGGACCAGGTTTGGGAAACTGATCTAGACAGCATACTTTGAGAGCGCAGACAGTGCAGTATGGGAGTCAAGTCAAGAGCAAAATGGGCACCAGTGTTACAGTGGATGCCAGGCACTCAAGTCTAATACAGCCACAAAGTCATAATGACTAAACACCCATTTCTAAAATTGATCTTCTTAAAAATCTGACTTTAAACCTAACCTTATCCCCAATTTTAACCACACTGCTAACCTTTTCCAGGCTGGTCAGGATTAGGAACAACTCCTGATCCTCATAACTAGTGAAGATAAAAGGAGCTCCAAATGTATTGGGACAGCGACATGTTTTTGCTTCTGTACTCCAGCACTTTGGATTTGAAATTATGCCTATGCAGGTTAAAGTACAGACTGTCAGCTTTAGTTTAAGGGCATTTTCATCTGTATCGGGTGAACCGTTTACAAAATCACATCACCTTTTTGTACATAGTCCCCCAACTTTAGGGGATCAAATGTATTGGGACACTTCACTTGTATTAAAGTAGTCAAAGGTTTAGTATTTGGTCACATATTCCTAGCACACAATTACATTAAGCTTGTGACAAAACAAACTTGGATGCATTTGCTGATTGTTTGAGTTTCAAATTATTTTGTGCCCAATAGAAAATGGTAAATAATGTATTGTGTTATTTTGGAGTCACTTTTATTATAAATAAGAATAGTTTCTAAACATGTCTACATTAAAATGACAAAAAGTGCTGTAATTTCTAAACAGTTCAGCCAATATGTATAAAAACACACAAATTAAAGCCGACAGTCTGCAGCTTAACCTCAGTCATTGTATCACTGTAAATCCAAAGTGCTGGAGTACAGAGTCCCCCCCCCCCCCAAAAACAAAACGTGTCACTGTCCCAATAGTTTGAGCTCACTGTAAACCAAGATTCTCTCTTTGGTAAACAAGCTTGTGTGTTGTATAGCTTTATTTAACTCTGCGTCATTGGAAAAGAGCTTGCAAGTAAACATTTCACTATAAGGGCTACTACACCTGTTGTACTCAGCGCATGTGACAAATACAATTTGATTTTAATACCGGTCCACAATGGAAAATGACCATGAAGGTATTTGATGCACTTGTATTTATAAAAAAAAAAAAAAAAATTCAGGCTCTTTTATGTGAGCTGCTGACATGATACAATACTGTGGTAAACAAATGGAAGACCATTTACAGTACTGGGATCCAAACAGGACAAGGCGGCAAACTAAATATGTCAGATGAACTGTGCGTCATGAATTTGAAGGCAGGAGACGAGAGCTGGACCAAGTCCTGTTAACATAAAACCAAAAGGAAGTTGTCACTCTCTACAATTCATGAGCATACGAGCAAAGGTTTACCTTGCACACACAGGCTAATCAAAAGTTATTCTTTGACATTTGCACATATACATGAAGGGAAGTTCACATGCAAACAGTAAAACTTTATGCAGATTAAACAGTGTGAAATTGAGAACTGTGTAGCTATATTTTATATGCAGTACATTTTCATGTGCAAATTACAATGCTCCAAAAGACCACGGCCCTATTGAATATGCTTCCAGCTATGTTCCTTTAGCTATGTCCTGGATGTGTAGGTAGTGTTTGAAGAAGTCATTCTTGTTTTTATAAGTAGCTGGAGAAGGTTATTCAGACTCAAGCAATCACAGGATCTGAACCAGAAAAGGCTGCATTGTCACCTGTATGTTATGTAGGCCTATGTAGAAACCAGTAATCATTAACATGCGCTATACTTTTCTGGAGCCCAAACTATATATTGATAGTGTGAAACCTGGTTTCAGTTTGATAAAAGTCATCAATACAACTACTATTAAAAAAATAATAATAAAAAAGGCCGAATTTGCTTTAAGCACAGGCCAGATTGGCAGAAAAACTATTTTAAGGATATGGACAGACATGAGGCTCTTGATATGTTACTCCTATTCAGCACAAAAGATCCCACACCCACGATATCCACACGGAAAAAAAAGTCTCTCCACTGCCATCATAGTATTAGGCCTAATCTTTCACAGTCTCAGTGCTACCACAACAGAAGTTCAGGTCAAATAAAAAAAATAATACTTCTCTACCTACATATAAAAGTTTAACAATGTTCTGATTTGGACATCCAATTTCAAGGAATTGTATGGGGCTGAATATATTGCGTTAAGAATGTAATTCTCTCTAGAATGTTTACTGTTAGTAAAGCTATGCCACTAAAGTAAAAGGCTGTGAAAACATTGACAAGTATTTAAATCAATTACTAACCCAGTGCCCAGCGGATGTGGCTTTAAGTAAAATGGCACAATGACAACGTTCTTATTCCCAGCATTCCGTATGACAAGGCACATGCCATGAAGCAGCCCCCTGCACAAGTGACTGTCTGGGGTTCTGTAACGCACGTTATTGTATGAACTGACACAGTATGTTAGCTGGTAAACATGTATACTCTTGGAATAGGCATACTGAAAGCAATACAATGAGAGCCCTGACTTGACAGTCGGTCGATAAAATATGCATTGTCCATGTCAATGATGCATTTTTTTTCTATAAGTTGCAGTTAAAGTAAATTGGCTCCAGGAACCATTTAGATTTTTAAAAAACGCATTCAAAAGACTTAGATCTCACAGTGATTCAGCACCCACAGCTGCCATGAGCCACAAAGCTCATGGAGGACTTGAGTGTCACAGTCAAGGCCATGCTTACCATGTTAATTATGTAACACACATATTAGGGACTTCCAGTAGAATTGGAGGGTTGGTGATTAAAACCCCCCCCCCAAGAAAGTGGAAATTAGATAAGCACATTTGCCGTCATCACCGTATGTGTGATGGTAGTGGAACTTTATCCATTTGGAAAATACAGCACTAAAACCACTCCACAAGTCCAACAAGGGAATCTAAACGTTCAAGAGGCCGGGGTCTGGAACGTCCAGATTTCCATTTTGGGTAGCAGGCACTACATCAGGCAGGATGTTGTTGTTGAGGGGGTCAGGGGCCAAGCTGCTCATGGTGACGTTGGCGTTCTCTCGGGCCAACATGTACGCCGCCATTGTCTCCTGCGACTCCGAGGAGGGCAGGAAGGAGCTGGACGGGCGCGGCGCCCTGTGGCGGTGCCGATGGTGCCGCCCGGGGGCGTCGCTCGAGTGGATGGACGAGTCGACGCTGTCATCCGAGTCGAGGCGCGTCAGCTTCTCCATCCAGACGCGGAAGCGCTCTTCTGTCTGCCGCTGCATCACAGCGAAGCGAGTCATGGCCTCCTCCAGCACGCTGCCAATGCTGTTCCTGTCCCACGAGCCACCGCCGTCCAGCAGGCCCTGCATCTGAGCGCTCACTCCGGATCCCTCCGCAGCTTTAAAGACATTGAGGCCAAGCCATAAGAAACACAGTAGCACTTCATGTTCGCTGGTGGACTGTTTGTTTTATTTATAATTATTTAAAAAAATAGAAAAATGACAAGTTTCGTTGACGTGCAGATCGACTTTTTCATGCTGATGGACTACGTTCATGCAGTTGTAGCAGTCAGGTCTGTGTACGGAATGCAGTAATGGTTGATAAAATGGAGTCCTATAGATCCACCATAGACAGAAATTGGTGTTAAGAGATTTAGTTGCTGTAACTCATTGTAGCAAGTGTTTACTGAAGATTAACCGTGCATAGTTTGTGATAAGATAGACAACCAGGAAAACTTTAACTATGTACGCACCTACAGCGTAAGAAATAACCCAGACAGACACAGCACCAAGGTTTTGACATTTCTCCTTGGACATCAAATGTACTTAAACAAGCTAGACATAACTTATTTGAACTAGCAACAATTTCAAAATGCGATTCACATAAAATATGTCTACCTACGCACATCTAGAAGAGTTATGCAGTTGTGGTAATCAAGGAAAGCGAAGGGGGAAAATGTCAGTTACAGCTGACTATTGCCATGTTCTCTACAAATTATCTTACATACTACAATAGCCCTGCTTGAGTGCAGGCAGAGCAATGCACCACCATCTCCATGTTATGGCAGTGATTTAACCCAGTCTAAATTAGAACAACAACGCTACCTCAAACTAATATCAATGTTGTCACCCCAATGCCAAGATGCAACGTCAAAACCCACTTTATCAAACCAGATAGCAACATCATTGACATACCAAGTCTTAGAAAGAGGAAATAACTCAATATAAAGTCACGAGTTTAAAGCAATATAGATCTTCATTTGATCTGCAGTACAAGTCTTACTGTATTTGATCCATTGTACTCATTGAAGTTGAGCAACACATCCTTATTGTAAATCAAATCTTTCCCTCCAATTATCAGGAAATCAAGTCACAGGGAAGTCAAACACAAGGGCCACCAATAAAACAATGTACAAATAACACAACACAAGATAACTAATCTTAAGTGTGTTGTCAAATATATCCTAGCCTATGATAGATTTTTTTGCTAACTTCGACAAGATGCTGTGGTTAATTTATGCATTTTGAAATGACGACATCCTAAAATGGACACCGCATTCCCAAACACAGCAGTGAATCAGATGCCTATTACAACCTATTACACTTGAAGCATCTGTTTAACAGTAATCCAGAGCCTTGACAAACAACTACATCGAGACCTACTGCGCTGAAAACAGGCACAGCTTCAGTCTAAGACACTGGACTGGAGCCTAGGGGAATCTCAAAGGGCCACATTCAAATAATTCAACAGAAGTTCAACCGAACCAGCACGATAAGGTGCTACGTGGCAAAGGTATGGTGAATTAATGGAAGGCTCTGGGGATGGAGACATCTCATTCCATTAATCCTCAATCTCTATTTTGACCAAGGACAGGAAGAAGTCAATCACATTACAATGGACAGTGGCGCCTTCGATGTGAATGACACATTTACTACTATGTTTATGTCACAGCTTTGAGATACTCCTACTGTATGTTTATCACAAGGTTACTACCACACAGTGAATTCATATACTGTTGTAAAAAACAGCTCGCTATGGCAGCACAGACTGGAAAAGTAGAAGTAAAACAATGACCCAATTATAACTCAGTAAATGGTATCTACATTCCACACAACATGCAAACAATGAGTTTAAAAAGAACATTTCCTACGGGTGGATTACGTGGTGAAGACATGATAGGTTGTAACCTTCAAAATGCATGGTGAATGGAGACAAATTAACAGTTATTAAAACAATTTACATTCAGTGATGCCTGTGCTAGAAGCCATTGAAGATTAGCAAACATTCATAAACAGAAGCGTCAGTGTGTTTGCATTGGCCCGGGGATGCTATGGTTACTCGACATCTCTGGTAAACGTATGTGAAATGATTCATGTGAGATGTCTGTGGCAACTGTTTACGAGAAATTGTCAAAATTACCTGTGATGTCTGTAGTAAATTGTGATTATTACCTTATGGTGCACTAAACGTGGGTTACTTGGAATCCCTGTAGTACATGGGTCTTTCTATAGAGTAGGGTACCAGGATTTCCTATGCTGGAAAACTTGTTACAGCTGTTAAGCCATTTTTTTCTTCATGTCATTGCATTAAGGGGGGAAAATACAGTAGCCATTTTACATAAAATTCACAAGTTGATTTAAGAACTGTTTATCCCTTTCTCATGATTAGCAACTTGACGGATTTGTCCAAAAATCATGTGACAAGACATTACTTTTCTGTCCTTGCATTTATGGCAGTGTAAGTTGTCCTTATATCATATATTTTCATTAATTAGTTCAATTAGACATTGAACCCTGTAGTTGTTCTGTATAGAGATTTCAGAACTGCAATGTAACTACTTAAATGTTGTGTCTCCTTGTGTAATGGGGTGAAAACAGTTTATGGGCACACAAATCTCCCAAAAATGTATGTGATTGCAAACTCGAATGCTTTTAAAAGAAAGAGTCACCTTACCTTGATACTGAAAATCTAAAGCGAGAGTCATTAACGTGGTTCTTCAATAATTATGCATAATACATGTTGGATGCGCATTTGGTGTCTAGCTGTTTAACTATGCTGTGATATTTTCACACATCTGATCCAGGAAGGAATTTTCTGAATGACAGTCAAATGATGAACAGCTGTTGTGATAGCACATGTGATGAAACAGCCCAAGTGCTGGAAAAAGAGGTGCCCGCAAAAGAAATACCCAAAATATTTAGGGTCTCTCATTCCTTACGCTGATGAAGACCGTTGTGCCTGGATCTACATTGGATCTAATATCCCATGGAGAATTGATGTTGATAATCTGTTGTCTGCTAGATTTAGAGAATGGTCTCATTAGATTTAACAGAAAGTGTCAGAGTAATGAGTATGTTTTTGTGCCTTGGATTGGACGAGTCGGTTTGCAATTGCATACGATAGACAATTGTGCAACACCAAACTCTATTCCTGTTCATTATTCTGGATATAATGACAACAAATGACATAGCCTAATAGGCATCTTCACAACATAACCTGGTAATGAAATAACATGACAAATACATGTTAGTTTCCATGATACACCTGCAATTTTAAGCAATACAATGGGCTTGAAGCAGCCTACCTAAACTTGAAGAACAGATATTCAAGTACTGGAATATGCCTACCTTGAAAAATCAGACATTTACTAGAATTTGGTGCTTGAAAAGTCCTTGTAAATTATTGTAGCCAATTTATAAGTTCTCCTGCTTCCTGATAATTATCTGCGATTTCCTTTTGGATCCATTTCGTGAGAGATGTGGCCACTTCTGTTTCTTTCCAACCATTTCAATTGATGGGTGTTGCGCTACTCTGTTGCGGTAAAACCACATGCAGTGATTATGAAGACGACAAGATCGAATGCTGGCATCAACTTGGCTTTCCATACAAATCCTTCCATTATAAAAGGAACTGGGGTTTTAGCCACTTTCTCATGACAAAAACAGCCTGGCTTAATTGTGTGCCTGCTTCGGGCCACATAGGACACAGAAAAAGAATCATGCATTCATCCAGTTCATTTGCCTAGTTAAATAATTTTATTTACTTTTCTTTCTTAAAAAAAAAAAATTTGTCAGACAAGTCCACAGTATTCTCACATTTTAGAATGTAATTTTAATATCAATGCCTAAAAAAAATGCATTATTCTTAAAGTGGTAACGGCCTAGTTTGACAGTTCTATATTATGCCCTATATGTTCAATTATATAAATTATACAATTGTATAACACAGATCCTTGAAAAGTACAATAAAGGGCTTGAAAAAGTCTGAAAGACCTTGAATATGACTTGCCAATGTCGGTAAACCCTGCTTTAAGGATGTATAGTCCTGTTGTAGTATATATGTAGAGTTAACCGGCAATTGGCATATTCATCCAAGTACACATGTGGAACTGCATAAAACTTTTTATTTTTATTTATTTCAACCCATCTTGAAATGTTTATCCCAACGTCACACATTGGCCCCATTATTTATAGAAAGACCCAAATGCATTAAACATGGGATATACAGTGTCTCCGGAAAGTAGTCAGCCCCCTTTACCTTTTCTACATTTTGTTATGTTACAGCCTTAATATAAAATTGATTAAAAATGGCACCCCCCTCAATCTACACACAATATCTCATAATGACAAAGCAAAGACAGTTTATTTTTTTATGTTTGAAAATGCATTAAGAATAAAAACTGAAATCTCACATAAGTATTCAGACCCTTTAGTCAGTGCTTTGTTGAAGCACCTTTGGCAGCGATTACAGCATCGAGTCTTCTTGGGTATGATGCTACCAGCTTGGCACACCTGTATTTGAGGCACAAATTTGGCACACCTCTTCTCTGCAGATCCTCTCAAGCTCTGTGAAGTTGGATGGGAAGCGTTGCTGCACAGCTATTAACAGGTCTCTCCAGAGATGTTCGATCTGGTTCAAGTCCAAGTCCCGGTCCTGGTTGGGCCACTCAAGGACATTGAGACTTGTCACGAAGCCCCTCCTGTGTTGTCTTGGCTGTGTGTGTGTGTAGGGTTGTTGTCCTGTTGGAAGGTAAACCTTTGCCCCAGTCTGAGGTCCCGAGCGCTCTGGGTCAGGTTTTCTTCAAGGATCTCTCTGTACTTTGCGCCGTTCATCTTTCCCTCGATCCTGACTAGTCTCCAAGTCTCTGCCGCTGAAAAAAACAAACATTCCCACAGCATGATGCTGCCACCACGCTTCACCATAGGGATGGTGCTAGATTTCCTCCAGACGTGACGCTTGGCATTCAGACCAAAGAGATCAATATTGGTTTCATCAGACCAGATAATCTTGTTGTTCACAGCTTCCGTCTGGCCACTCTACCATAAAGGCCTAATTGGTGGAGTGCTGCAGAGATGGTTGTCCTTCTGGAAGGTTCTCCCACACTCACAGAGTGACTCGAGCTCTGTCAGTGACCATCGGGTTCTTCGTCACCTCCCTGACCAAAGCCCTTCTCCCCCGATTGTTCAGCTTGGCCAGATCTTTGAAGTCTTGGTGGTTTCAAACTTCTTACATTTAAGAATGACGGAGGCCACTGTGTTGTTGGGGACCTTCAATGCTGCAGACATTTTTTGGTACACTTCCCCAGATCTATGCCTCGACACAATCCTGTCTTAGAGCTTAAACAATTCCTTTGACTTTTTGGCTTGGTTTTTGCTGACATGCACTGTCAACTGTGGGACCTTATATAGACATGTGTGCCTTTTCAAATCATGTCCAATCAATTTAATTGACCACAGGTGGACTCCAATCAAGTTGCAGAAACATCTTAAGGATGATCAATGGAAACAGGATGCACCTGAGCGCAATCTTGAGTCTCATAGCAAATGGTCTGAATACTTATGTACATAAGGTACTTGTTTATTTTTGAATACATTTGCAAACACTTCAAAAAACCTTTCGCTTTGTCATTATGGGGTACTGTGTGTAGATAGATGAGGACATATATATATATATTTTTTTCCCCCCATCCATTTTAGAATAAGGCTGTAACGTAACAATGTGGAAAAAGGGAAGGGGTCTGAATATTTTCTGAATGCACCGTATGTGTGGTGAATATTATCCCATGTGAGTTGGGTTCGGTTAAATGTGTCTGGTGGTGATTGTTACCTGGGATGTCTGTGGTGATTGTTACCTGGGATGTCTGTGGTGATTGTTACCTGGGATGTCTGTGGTGATTGTTACCTGGGATGTCTGTGGTGATTGTTACCTGGGATGTCTGTGGTGATTGTTACCTGGGATGTCTGTGGTGATTGTTACCTGGGATGTCTGTGGTGATTGTCTTGCCGCCTGATGTCTCGTCGTCGTCTTCAGAGGAGCTGGTGCTGGAGTCACAGGTGAGGTCGCTGTCGCTCGTACTACTGTCCTGCAGCAGGTTGTATTTCTTCCTTGCCGCAGCCTCACGCTTCTGCCTAAGCAGCCGAATACGCTCCTTGTGCTTTTGGCTCCGGTGACCTTTGACTTTAGCCAGCCGGCCGTTGGTCTGCTTCTCGACGCCTGCTCCACCCACCACAGCGGGCTGGCAGCGGTTTTTCTTGGCTGCCATTGTGTTGGTGGACATCTCGCTTTCAGAACGTGAACGACGGGACTTTCGCCCACTTGATGCAGATGTTTGACCCTCTGCTGCAAGTCTGGTGTCGGCCCCGGGCTCTGTGGAGCCCCCCTCCACTGTCGCACGTGAGGCGGATCCCTCCTCACCAGAGGAGAGTGTGTCCGAGTCGGCCAGGTGGCCGCTGGAGGAGGGCGAGAGCATGCAGGGGTTGGAGGAGTCGCTCTCGTAGGCACGGCCCGAGGTGGGCTTGTCGCTGCCGGTGGAGGCGTGCGGAGACTCAGGGGAGTTCCTTCTCAGCTCCATCATGAGGCAGGGCATGGAGAGAAGGCTGGGTTCACCCTCAGTCTGCAGGGGGCTGTCCCCCTCCTTTTCTCCTGGAGGAGAGCTGGTGGTCTCTGTTTTAAGGGGCTCCTCCTGCTCCCCCCTGACAGCAGCAGCTGACCCCCCCTGCACGGGGCACTCTGAGAAGATCTCAGCATCCACAAACTCCTCTGTCTTCTCAGTGTCTGCCATCTTCATGCTAGTTGAGCGTAGGGCCCCGTGGTCTGACTGTTTTAAACAGGTGGACCAGGACAGGAACTCACCTGGAACAACAATATACGATATCACAGAGATTTAACTTTGGTTCAAAAAGACCTACTCTTGCACCCACTATAATATTGATATATCTTTAAGACTGAACACATTCGAAATTAATCATCCCCTTGCAGGATCTTTAAAATGACGCAATACAACAGACCGATTTGTGAAAGGTGTAACTCGGTGTTTCCCAACTCCGGTCCTCAAGTACCCCCAACAGCACTTATTTGTCTTGTAGCCCTAAACAAACATACCTGATTCAACTTATTGAGGGCCTGATGATTAGTTGACACGTTGAATCAGGCATGTTTGACAGGGTCAACAATAAAAATGTGTACCTTTGAGGTACATGAGGAGAGGAGATGGGAACCACTGAAAACTTTTCAATTAAATACCAGCAGCCTACAACAGTACCAAAAGGCAAATTAGCACTAATTAATCTGGCTGCATTTACAGCTGTAGTGGGGTGTGTTTACATTTGAGTCATTTAGCATACGTTCTTGTGCAGAGTGACTTACATGAGCTATTAGGGTTAAGTTTGCTCACAGGGACAGACCGATTTTTCACATAGTCGGCTCTGGGATTTGAACCAGCAACCTTTCGGTTACTGGACCAAAGCTGTTAACCGCTTATCTGCTGGTTATCTGCCGCCCAAAAACCAATAATGAATCAAAAGGGTAACATGGGTATTTGGTAGCATTCTCACATAAGGTTATCACCTAGATTCTGGCAACATCTGTTCTACTGGTTTAACTTTGAACCCCCACATGTGGTCAGCTTACAAATATCTGCTGGTTCCAAACGTATGTTACCATTGTGTGGAATGTTGGTCACATACCTGTAGGGAGAAGACACCTACAAATAGTGAGCTTCTTCTTTCAAACTGTATCATGAACTCTTCATTGCTCAAATTCACAGCATTCCACCAAAATACACCTAAACTTTAGATAGATGTGGCCCAGCTAGTAGACCGTCGTTGAATATATTACCCAAAGTTGTGCTATGGTGCTTTCAAGACAACTGGGAACTTGGGGGGGGGGGGGGAACAGTATAATCATGATGTCAGAGATATTCAGGTCGGAGCTCTAGAAGGATGCCCGAGTTTCCGACTTGGAATTCCGAGTTGCATGACCGTTCAAAAAGTTCCCAGTTGGAGCTCGTTTTTGTCCGAATTCCCAGTTATTTTCAATGCACTGAAGTCGGATATTTCAGAGTACCCCAGTTGTTTTGAACGCGGCATTATAACAGTAGTTATGTGGCTATTTAGAATGGTGTCATAACACCACTGTGTGGGCAACAACGAAACTCAAGTCCGGGGATCTTTGCGCCACACCTTCCAGTAGCCCAGGAAAAGAGCAAGTTCAGACAGAGCCTCATCTATCAAGTATGAATAACATAACTGACCGTTTTACCACAAAAACACGACATGTTGATCTACGTAGCTACCTGGATTGCTAGCTCGACAACATAACTAACAAACAATTAAACGCCACTATCAATTGGCTGGCTAGCAAGCAAAACATAGAAGCTAACGTCAACTACGCTAAACATAAAACAAACCAGCATCGCGGAAGCTGGCTTCCTTCATCCTTAGCGTTAGCTATCTAGCTTGATGGTAGCTTACCCGTCTGGCTAGGTAGCTAGCTAACAGGGAAAATATTAAGGCAAACTATGGTGAGGGCTTCGTTGGCTATCGAGTTAGCTTTGACTAACGACGTTAGCTAGTTTGCTAAGCAAGTTTCCCTTAAAACGAGTTGGAGTTGCTAGGGGGATTTCTAAACATAGTCCACCATCCATGCATGCATTTGTGATACCGCTAGCACGAACTTGATAGGCAACTAGTTAGCTACCTAAAATGGAAGCGACGTATGCTAACGACGATTCCATTTTAACGTAGCCCAGCAGCTAGCCAGCCAGTTCGCACTGACGGGGTAGCTAATTTGATAGCTAAACTAGCAACTTACTTGTGTATTAGGTTATACGCTTGTTTCTTCAGTGTCCGACTTCTGTGACATCTTCATTAATTTGAACGTATCACGCATGCGAGATATACAACTAATAAAGTAAATTTGGCTTGCAAAGTGAACCTTGGTCCACTAACGAATACCAGCTAGCTACTTATTTCAAAATGTCCCCATCAGCCGTTGTTCACATACAAATGTGTGCGTCACTTCCATGCGTGAGTGACATAGAAAAATAATTAGCGCCTCCGTGAGTCTAGGGAGAGGTATGCCGCGTTTATGACAACTAGGAACTCGAAAAAAAAAAAAACCGAGCTTCGACTGGTAAAAATCGTTTATCGGTCACTCCGAATTCCAAGTCGGAAACGCAGGCATCTTTCTAAAGCTCCGACTTGAAAATCACGTGTGTCATTATTAGAGCTAGTTTTTATTAACATTTCCGACAAGATAGAACTGCCAAAGGGGGCGCAGTTGCAATCTACTGCAGAGATAGTATGACAGAACTCTGCAAGCTATCCAGGTCTGTGCCCCAAAAATTATACTTCTATTTTTAAAAATCCACCTTTCCAGAAACAAGTCTCTCACAGTTGCAGCTTGTTATAGACCCCCTTCAGCCCCCAGCTGTGACCTGGACACAATATGTGAATTGATTGCTCCCATCTATCTAACAGTACGAACTCTGAAGGTGACTTAAACTGGGACATACTTAACACCCCGGCCATCCTACAATCGAAGCTAGATGCCCTCAATCTAACACAAATTATCAAGGAACCTACCAGGTACAACCCTAAATCAGTAACCACGGGCACCCTCATAGAAATCATCCTGACTAACTTGCCCTCTAAATACACCTCTGCTGTCTTCAACCAGGATCTCAGCGATCACTGCCTCATTGCCTGTGTGCATAATTGGTCCGCCGCGGTCAAACGACCACCCCTCATCACTGTCAAACGCTCCCTAAAACACTTCAGCGAGCAGGCCTTTCTAATCGACCTGGCCCAGGTATCCTGGAAGGATATTGATCTCGTCAGTAGAGGATGCCTGGTTGCTCTTTAAAAGTGCTTTCCTCACCATCTTAAATAAGCATGCCCCGTTCAAAAAATGTAGAGCTAAGAACAGATATAGCCCTTGGTTCACCCCAAACTTGACTGCCCTTGACCAGCACAAAAACATCTTGTGGCGTTCTGCAATAGCATCGAATAGCCCCCGCGATATGCAGAAACAAATACACTCAGTCAGTTTGAAAAAGCTAGCCTTAGCTTTCCTAACAGAAATTTGCATCCTGTAGCACTAATTTCAAAAAGTTTTGGGACACTAAAGTCCATGGAGAATAAGAGCACCTCCTCCCAGCTGCCCACTGCACTGAGAATAGGAAACACTGTCGCCACCAATAAATCTACGATAATCGATAATTTCAATAAGCATTTTTCTACGGCTGGCCATGCTTTACAACTGGCTACCCCTACCCCGGCCAACATCTCAGCACCCCCTGAAGTAACTTGCCCCCCGCTTCTCCTTCACCCAAATCCAGACAGCTGATGTTCTGAATGAGCTGCAAAATCTGGATCCCTACAAATCAGCTGGGCTAGACAATCTGGACCCTCTCTTTCTAAAATTATCCGCAGAAATTGTTGCAACCCCTATTACTAGCCTATTCAACCTCTCGTTCGTATTGTCTGAGATCCCCAAAGATTGGAAAGCTGTCACGGTCAACCCCCTCTTCAAAGGGGGAGACACTCTAGACCCAAACTGTTATAGACCTATATCCATCCCTCCCTGCCTTTCTAAAATCTTCAAAAGCCAAGTTAACAAAACAGATCACCGACCATTTCAAATCCCACCGTACCGTCTCCACTATGCAATCTGGTTTCCGAGCTGGTCATGGGTGCACCTCAGCCACGCTCAAGGTCCTAAATGATATCATAACCGCCATTGATAAAAGACAGTACTGTGCAGCCGTCTTCATCGACCTGGCCAAGGCTTTCAACTCTGGTCAATCACCGCATTTTTAAAATCGGCAGACTCAATAGCCTTGGTTTCTCAAATGACTGCCTTGCCTGGTTCACCAACTACTTCTCAGATAGAGTTCAGTGTGTCAAATTGGAGGGCCTGTTGTCTGGACCTCTGGCAGTCTCTATGGGGGTGTCACAGGGTTCAATTCTCGGGCAGACACTTTCCTCTGTATATATCAATGATGTCACTCTTGCTGCTGGTGATTCTCTGATCCACCTCTACGCAGACAACACCATTCTGTATACATCTGGCCCTTCTTTGGACACTGTGTTAACAAACCCCCAAAACGAGCTTCAATGCCAGACAACACTCCTTCCGTGGCCTCCAACTGCTAGTAAAACTAAGTGCATGCTCTTCAACCGATTGCTGCCCACACCCGCCCGCCCGACTAGCATCACTAATCTGGGCGGTTCTGACTTAGAATGTGGACAACTACAAATACCTAGGTTAGACTATAAACTCTCCTTCCAGACTCACATTAAGCATCTCCAATCCAAAATTAAATCTAGAATCGGCTTCCTATTTCGCAACAAAGCCTCCTTCATTCATGCCACCAAACATACCCTTGTAAAACTGACTATCCTACCGATCCTTGACTTCGGCGATGTCATTTACAAAATGGCCTCCAACACTCTACTCTGCAAACTGGATGTAGTCTATCACAGTGCCACCCGTTTTATCACCAAAGCCCCATATACTACCCAACACTGCGACCTGTATGCTCGTTGGCTGGTCCTCACTACATATTAGTCACCAAACCCACAAGCCCCAGGTCATCTATAAAAGTCTTTGCTGGGTAAAGCCCCACATTATCTCAACTCACTGGTCACCATAGCAACACCCACCCGTAGCACGCGCTCCAGCAGGTATATTGCACTTGTCATCCCCAAAGCCAACACTTCCTTTGGCCGCCTTTCCTTCCAGTTCTCTGCTGCCAATGACTGGAACGAATTGCAAAAATCACTGAAGCTGGAGACTTATTCTCCCTCTCTAACTTTAAGCATCAGCTGTCAGAGCAGTTTACCAATTACTGTACACAGCCAATCTGTAAATAATGCACCCAACTACCTCATCCCCATATTGTTATTTATCCTCTTGCTCTTTTGCACCCCAGTATCTCTACTTGCACATCATTATCTGCACATCTATTACTCCAGTGTTAATGCTAAATTGTAATTATTTCACCTCTATGGCCCATTTATTGCCTTACCTCCCTACATTTGCACACACTGTACATAGATTTTTCTATTGTGTTATTGACTGTACATTTGTTTATGTGTAACTCTGTGTTGTTTTTGTCGCACTGCTTTGCTTTATCTTGGCCAGGTCGCAGTTGTAAATGAGAACTTGTTCTCAGCTGGCCTACCTGGTTAAATAAAGGTGAAATAAATAAACAAAGGTTAAGTATGTAACCATGGTTATGTGAGCTATATGGATCGCTCCAATATATTGGTATCACTCCGCAGCGGAGGGATACATCCGAGGTGAGGATTAACTCCAGTGTAGACCTGTGTCACGGCTGGGGTCTGCCTCTATATATAGACCCAATGGCCGCTACACATGTTCTCTACATAATTTGAGGCGCCTCTAGCACCTTAGAAGATTGGAGTGATCCACATAGCTCACATAACCGTGGTTACAGTACGTAACCTTCGTTATGTTTCACTATATTGGATCACTCCAATATATTGGTATACCCGTACCAGATTTAGTCGGTGCTTGAGGGACCTGGCCAGACAGCGGCGAAGTCCCAGTGCGGAACCGAGACGCAGGGGCCGTCAATGTAGAAGGGAGGGTCCCGGCACAGTCCCCGGAAGGGGAGGCGATCAACCGCAGAGGGAGGTGCCACATTTACCCGATAGTACCTAGCAAAGGCACAAGAGGAAGCCCAGCTGGCCGCAGTACAGATATCAGCGAGGGGCACTCCTCTCAGTAGAGCCCAGGACGCAGCCACACCTCATGTTGAATGTGCCACCACAGACCCCAGCACTGGCCTGCCAGCCAGGCAGTATGCTGTCGTATTCGTGTCCATGATCTAGGGACAAAAAAAGGGACAAACCCCCTTCATAAACCTGGAGACCAAGGGATGTCGCCCCACTGGCCTGACCATCCACCCCACATGGCAGGTGTCGTTCAGCAGCCAAGCCCATAGACTGAGGCGGTGCAGTCTCGGATGCCACGGAGTTTCCCCGGCCTGAGACAGGTCAGGTCTCAGGGGCAGTTGCCAAGGTGTCCCAGACAACAGAGACAGGATAAGGCTGAACCAAGGTCGTCTGGGCCAGTATGGGGCCACCAGCAGCAGACGATGCTCCACCATCCTCATCCTGTCCAGCACAGTCTGGATCAGGGGAAAAGGGGGGAATGTGTAAAGCTCCATCCCTGGCCAATCATGAGCCAGAACATCCAAGCCCAGAGGCCCTGGTGGCTCCGACATGGAGTACCACATGGGGCAGTGTGCATTGTCCAAGCAAACAGGTCCAGCTGCGCCCTCCCGAACTTATCCCACAGGTGCTGCACCACCTGGGGTTGTAAGCTCCAGTTCCAAGGTGGCGGGCTGTCCCTCGAGAGCATATCCGCTGCCACATTCAAGATGCCAGGTACGTGTGCTGCCCGTAGAGATGCTAGACATCCCTGAGCCCAGAGAAGGAGAAGGAGCTCCCGTGCCATAAGATGATGGCGGTGGGACCTCAGTCGACCCTGATGGTTGATGTAAGCCACCACTGTGGTGTTGTCCATTCTCACCAGGACAGGTCTTCCCTTCAGATGTGGAAGGAAAGACCAGAGCCAGCAGTACAGCTCAGAACTCTAGTGTATTGATTTGACTGCCGCTCCAAGGGGATGGCCAACAGCCGCTGGCCGACCTACCCTTGCTCACCCCCCAGCCGCTCTGGGAGGCGTCTGTGCTGACCAGCTCCCAGCGGAACATCCTCAGCATATCCACCCCATCTGAGAGAAAGGAGCGACAGCGCCACCTCAACAATGCCCCGAGGCACTGTGCGGTCATCCACAGCTGTTGGTGACGGTGGTGCTTCGGGTGCAGCCGGAGGGAGTTGAACCACCGTTGAAGAGGCTGGAGATGGAGCAGGCCCAGGGGAATCAGCAACGAGGCCGCCGTCAGCAAGCCCAACAGGCGTTGGCAGGTCAGGGCAGATATGACCCGCCCCTGCCGAAAGTGGTCGAGGCAAGATAAGATCGCCTAAACCCTTCTGGTGAGCTCACATGAGGACTGAGTCCAGTTCCATGCCAATAAAGGCCACCCTCTGGGTGGGCGTCAGATGACTTTGTCATTACAGTAAATGCCCAGTCCACCAATGTGGGTCAGGAGCATGTCTCTGTCTGACAGGACCTGGGTCCTGGTTGGGGCAAAAATCAGCCAATTGTTCAGGTAATTGAGGATCAACAATCCTCAGGATGTGAGAGGTGCCAGGACAGCGTCCATGCACTTTGTGAAAGTGTGGGGTGCCAAGGAGAGGCCAAAGGGAAGCGAATCGGAGGTACTGCCAATGAGCTGGGTGAACAGGAACATGGAAGTACGCATCCCTCAGGTCGAGCGTCACAAACCACTGGTTCCTGGACACGGCTTGCAACACGCGGGCCGGGGACAGCATGTGGAACCTCAGTACCTTCTAGTATCCATCGAGGTTGCGGAGGTCCAGAATTGGTCAAAACCCTCCGTCTCTTTTTGGGACCACAAAATAAGTGGAGTAGAACCCATCTAGCCTTTCTGATGTCTCGATCCTGCAGATGGCACCCTTGTCCAGGAGTGAGGAGATCTCCAGTCGCAGGGTTCTCTTCAGGGGGTAGGCCACCGTGGTGACCCAAAAACCCCTGAAGGATGGGGGCCGGCACCGGAATTGGAGTCGGTACCCCTCGAGCATTGTGGACAACACCCAGGGGGACTCCACACCCATCTCCCACTTTGTTCTTTGAGACCGGGAGAAGCGGCTGAGGCCGGTGAAAAGTGGGTCAGGGGTCCTGCCGGGGCCCGCCTCTCATCTGGCGCCCCAAGCGCCTGGTCCCCCAGGCACGTCCCTAAGGCGGTGACGGTTGACAGGTTGTTGCTTCACCGCACACGCTGTGCCCCTCCCCGCTGTCGTCCCTCAGCACGAGGCGATGGGGCAGGAGAGGGACCACACTGTTGTTCGGGTGCAGGTGGGTGGCAACGGTTCGTCTGCCTTGGACCCGGAACCTGAGGGGGCATGAACTGTCTCAGGGTCTAACGGTCCCTACGAACCTTATCGGTCTGCTCCAGAAAGTCATCAACCCCTGGGCCAAACATCAGCCCTGGGGTGATGGGGAGAGTGGCAAATGTGCTCTGGACAGCAGCTGGCAGACGGGATTGGGCCAGACAGAGATGGTGCTGGGAGGTAACCACCAGTGCCATGGCCCATCCGTTGGCCCGGGCCACATCCCTCTGGAGCAGGGAAAGCAGGCGAGACACCTCCATCGCTTCCTGGAGGAGCTCCTCTGTGCCCTCCTGTAGCCGGGGCAACAGAGTCTGCAGGTAGGCCTGCAGCAGCATGGTCGCGTTGGTAAGGTGGCCAAGAGAGCAGAGGGACCCATATGTGGTTTTCAAGTCCACATCAAAGACTCTGGGGGGTCCCGGCTTTAGTCGCATGTTCCGCCCTATAATCTCCCGGTCCAGGAGGACCATGGCAGCTATCATGGTGTCCATGGTAGGGAACTCCCAGAAGCCGATTGACTCTGCGCCCGCAACATAACTCCATGGTCCAGTCTCTGCTGTGAGTTGGAAGTGCTACCTGGCAGAGGCCCAGCTCTCCTGCAAGGCCTCACAGACTCAGCAGAGATGGGGACAGATGGAGAATCATCATCGTCCACCAGTTTTGATGTCCAGTGCAGTGGCTACCCGAGTGAGTAGGCTCCTGGGGGGTGGTGAAGCCCTGCTGCTGGCTTCTGATGGCCTGTCAGCCTGGTAGCCCTGCTGTGGTGCCAGTTTCATCCCCCAGGAACAGCCCATCACTGGCCAACAAGGAACAGCTGTCATCGCCATCGAAGCTATCAACCTCCTGACTCAGGGCATGCGCCCTCTGCTCAAGGTGGTCCGAGTGGTCCGACTCCTGCCCCCGTCCAGGACTGGCAGCAGATGGGCTCCGCCTGCGTTGGCTCTGGCCACACTTCCTGGGAGGGGTACTGGGCCCAGTAGAGGGACTAACAGCTTGCTGGCGCACCACTCCTTAGTGAGGGAGCTCGTCCCCAGCCTGAGCCCGAGCCTGGCCGACCCACTCGCACATGGCCTCCAATCCCGCCAGGCGCAGGTGTTCTGAGAACACCACACAAACAGGCATCCAGTAGGGCGCTCCACCACCCTCTATGGTGGCTCAAACTCAGGCAGTGCATACACCAGGTATGCGGATCCCCAGGGGGGAAGCCTCCCTCACACCTGTCACAAAGAAAAGCCATAAGCTCAGCCAAGCCAACAATGCCACGGAGCAGGTGTCCGATGCCCTGGAAGAGTTTATGTAGTGACCCGATTGAAGGAATAGGAACCCGGTGAGGGACAATTACCCAGTACCTCTGCAAAAAATGGGGAAGACCCGCGTGGGAAAAGCAGGCAGACTAAAAAACAGCAACCAGGTAATGGATTTGATTTATTTGTTTTACACCAGCTGCAATATTACCTAACCGGTTTAATATCCAAGCAGTAAAAACAGCACCATATGATGGTAATTCCATTAATTTAAGGAACTCCAAAGTTAATGTCTCAACGTAGTGTAAAGCCCACCACAATACTCTTACACTCTGCAAGGGAAAGAACAAGAAAAAACCCCACAGGGCAGCATGTTAAAGCAATTCACAACACACACATAGAACAAGCCAGTCGGCAAGTTGTGTAAGGTAAATTACAGTTTGTGGCCGCAAGAGCCTCCATACTAATGGATGCACACGGAGTCGTAGTGTAACGCTAACGAAACACAAGTATGACAAACCACGAGCGGAAGATACAGATCAACCACGCGCAACAGGTGGAGCACTCAAGAGGGGCTGGCCATGTGGCCAACTGCTCCAGGCTGCAAACAGCCAGTGAGTATACTTCCACGCAAGATATTACACTTACCAGTGACTTACCAAGCGAACTTCAGAAAGTCTGTACCTCATCTTCAAATAATATTTTTGCAGTTATCTCCTTGCGAATGATTTTGCCGAAGATTGCATCTCCGCCAAGAAAATGAAAGAGAACGTGTGTCGCGGCCATTGGGGTCTATATATGGGGGCAGACCCCAGCCGTGACTCAGGTGTACCTGGGAGTAAATCTGTAAATCCTAACCTCGGATGTATCCTTCCGCTGCGGAGTGATACCAATATATTGGAGTGATCCAATATAGTGAAACATAACATAATCAGTACTACTTGTTGTAGGTGCACACAATCTTGGCTTTACATTAAAACGGCGATATATAAATTCTACCATAGTAGACGTTAGACCTTGGCTAGTAGAAAGGGTCAAAAGTAATTTTTCAACTAAGCTGTTCTTGCAAATAAACGTATTTTTCCGAATGGAGGGCAGAAAAGGTATCTTATGTCTGTGTTCAGTTTCATATGGTTCTCCAAAAACCAGAGAATATTCCTTTTGCATGTGTGTAGATCTCACAGAAAGCTGCTGAGGGGAGGACAGCACATCATGGATAGAAGTGAGCAAATGGCATTGCATTAAACACATGGACACCATGTGTGTGTATTTGATACCATTCCACCAACTCTGCTCCAGCAATTACAACGAACCCCATCCTCCCCAATTAAGGTGCCAACAACCTCCTGTGGTAGGTCTTTGTTTTGGTCGGACTGTGTGATGTGCTACCAGGCCAGCGCATCACACAGTGCGACCAAAACAAAGATCTACACACATGCAAGAGGCATTTCTCACTATCTTTATGAATATTCTGTTTTTTTGGCTAACAATCTGCAACTGAAGGTATAACGGCTACAATGGAAGAATTCACTATTTCCGTTTTAGTGTATAGCTAACACCATCTATGATGCACACACTGTATTTTGGTTTAAACATATCACTAATTTAAGAAAACTACACTGAGTGTACAAAACATTAAGAATACCTGCTCTTTCCATAACATAAACTGACTAGGTAAATGCATGTGAAAGCTAGGATCCCTTATGATGGTAACTCTGTTAAATCCACTTCATTCAGTGTAGATGAAAGGTTAAATAATAATTTTTAAGCCTTGCGCCATGTGTATGCCATTGAGGTTGAATGGGCATTGTAAATAAGAATTTGTTCTTAAATGACTTGCAGTTAAATCAAGGTTAAATAAAAAGCAGGGTATGGTAGTAGATGCCAGGCACACCTGTTTGAGTGTGTCAAGAACTGCAAAACTGCTGAGTTTTTCACACTTATTAGTTTCCTGTGTGTATCAAGAATGGTCCACCACCCAAAGGTCATCCAGCCAACTTGAAACAACTGTGGGAAGCAATGGAGTCAACATGGGTCAGCATCCCTGTGGACAGCTTTTGACACTGTAGAGTCCATGCCCTGACTAATTGAAGGCAAAAATGGGTGCTCCTAATGTTTAGCAAACTCAGTGTAAAAGGCACTGTGCACCTAATGTTTTGTACAGTGGAAGAGGCACGGTATGGTCAATCCGTCATCTGCATTTGCCGTGCAGCATTTATGGTGATACGGCCTTTGCAGACGTCATGGCATTCATACATCTTGCACTTCACAGAGCAGTGGAGTAGAGCTGTTGTCAAGGAATTGAGTTTGCGTTTATACAGGACCTCCTGCCCCCACCTACCGTCAAACAATCATGTAAATGCAGAGATATATGGAGCTCTACGCATTGTTACAACATTTGGGATGCGCACAGCGATGCAGAGCTCAATCTGGACCCTGCATGCCTCCGGAAGCTCCGTGATTGCATCACATCTTCCAAAACGGAGCCCCCAACCACATTTTAGATCCCGTAAGACAAATAAGTTCCCTGTTTAGTTAACACATATAGCCCAAGCAGCCCATGACAAGTTGGATGAAAAACATATTACGATTTCCATTGACATTTATTATCATTACATATACTTTCTACAATTACAATCCCCCAAATTCATGTGTCATTTTAAAGGGTGCCCTTTAGGCAAGGAGGAATTCATGAAGTCCACCTTCATCTCCAGTTCAGCATCAACTGCAGTCTTAAACAAGGAGAAAACAGTTCAATTCAAATATAATTGACAATGTACAGTAACATCACAATATTCCTGTTGTATTGTAGAATGGCAAAACTCACCAATTCTCGCTTTGCCTCTTCAATTTTCACTTGAGCAAGAGATGGACTCTAGGGAACAACGATATCATTAAGCAGAGCATATCACCAAAATAAAAAAAGGAAAATGTAAATTAAATGTAGTTTAAAAAATAAAAAAAACATTTCTTAACTGGGCTCAAATCTCTGTAGGGTTCGAGTTTCTTTGACAAAGGTAGAATTTCTTGTTTCAACGTGTAAACTTGCTGCAAAGGGAAGATCAGAAACTCATTGCAATACATTTCACAGCAAAGCAGAACAGCCAACACGTCCATCATAACATGAGGATACCTCACATAGCTCCATCAGAGCTTGGTGGGAGATCCGATTCTCCATGTGTCTGGATGTTAGCTGGTCCTGAGGGTGAGAGAATGAAAATGCATGGCTTATGACAAAAGCCAAAAGAATAACAAATGCATTTCTACCAGTCAAAAAGCCCTAACCACCTGACAATGTTTTCAAGGTTGACTTTTGACTTCCTAGGTCAATAAATCAAAAGCTACCCCAATCCAACATCTCAAAACCAGAAAGGATATCTTGACCTGTGAAGAAAAAGAGAGTAAACATTAACAGCACATAAGATGACAGAAGTCAAAGGTTCTGACCTCTGCCTTCTTGTTTCGGTATGAGAGGTCTTTGGATTTTGCTTTGACAAAGTCCATATTCAGCAGTCTTTCTTCTGCTTTGGCACTCTCCACCTCTTGAGCTTTCATTGTTTTCTTGATGTCCCTGTAATCAGATGATTACGTAAATTAATGAACTCTAAAGCTTTACAGATGTGCGCATTTAAAATAATGTAACATTTCAGGTTCATGACTGTGTGATCCTCTTACTCTTGGAAGGTTTTCCGTAGAACAAGAACGGCCCCAAGTTTATTTCTGAGGGCATTAAGCTCCCTATCAAGTCTCCTGTCCATCTTTTCAGATTCCAGAAGCTCATTGGTCAAGTTATTCACCGCTGGCACAAAGCTAAACAAACAGCATGGATGTAAGATTATTTTCTTGCAAGTTTATCATGAGAATCCATCTTGTATGGCTTTCTGTGAGTGCCACTGTGTGTACATCAGTGCATTACCTGCTCAGAGATGTGTCTCGGACGCCAAGTACCTTAGCGTTTGCCACCAATGCTGACAGGTAGTCTGATGCAGGTTTTGACAAGCTTCCAGAGGATAAGCCCACTCCTTGTAATACAACATTCTGGAGATGAACACCTAGAAAGATTGATTTAAAATCAAAGGAACGACATTAAAGTGCAAAAAAGAAAGACCCTGTGCACAGCTGTGTGTCTAGACAACATTACTGTATTGACATGTCAGCCAGAGTGGGGCTTGAAGTTGAACCAGTGACACATAATATTCCCCAAGTGTCTCAATCATTCAGGTTACCGCTTAAGATTAATTTAACAGTACATGCAATGTTCACTTTACCATCAGCCTGATACTCAGAAGTTTTCTGTTTCTGATCCTCAATGAGCAGGGAAGTCTCATTGCATCGAACTTCACTTGCTTCTGCAAGCTGGTACAGTATGTCGACAGTCCGTGTGTTAACTTCATATTCTGGAATAGTTTGATCTCCAAAGACTGTGCTGAGCCACTTGCTCACCTGAAAAGTGTAAACAAACACCAAGTTTACAGCTAACTCACTAGCTTGTTAGCATAGATTTACAGCCCTGAGAGATGGTTTAAAAAGAGACATTTATTAAAATAAGAGCACAATCAACATCTCTGGTATTAACACTACCTTCTTGTTTTTTTCACACATATCAACGGGCAGCCCAGACAAACAATACAGTAAAAGACTGACTCTCGGCTGAGAGAAGCTTTCTGAAAGTAATGGGAATCCTGACTATGAACCGAAACGTTTCCCGCCCACCGTTCATTCTACAGCTTCCGGTTTGCGATGTATTTGATTGGATGTTTGAAATAGACCAGCCAATGAGAAAAAAACTCTTTATTTAAAACAGAAGTAGTGTTTGGTCTGCCCAAGAGTGTTCAAATAGATTATTGACATAAACAAGATTGTATCCGACTTTATGATGACAATATTCATATCCAATAATCTTATCTAATAATAAATCCAGTTGATAGCATTAATTAAACAATTATTTCATATGATTTTGCAAATATTTCCGGTTCACAGTATCCTTTTTTTACCCTGTCCATCTTCTTTACGTGATTTAACCAGTACGTGTAGTTGGACAAATCCGCGTAGAAACATCAATAGCTATGCTGTCAGTTCGCGTTGCCGCGGCCCTTGTCCGCACCCTTCCCCGACGGACTGGATTTGTAAGATTTTTTGTGTTGTCTGAGTTGTGTTTTTATACTTTTTGAAAGAGTTATTGCCGCGTTCACGTGCTAGTCGGAAACTGGGAAACTCTGAATTGCCAGACTTAATAACCGGATGTAGTTATACACATGCCGCGTTTAACGAATCAGCAAGGGTTAGTGCTATCTGGGATCCTACCCTAACCTTAATCGTAAACCATACCATTTTAAAATGGTAACTTCAATGGGGTATGGACGTCCCAAGGATCCCAGATTGCATGGACAAATTAACAAATCGGACATTTCCGAGTTTCCTAGTTCCGACTAGCAAGTGAACACGTCATCTATATGTTCGAATATTGGGAAATTACGAGTCCGTGCATGCAGACGACCACCTTGGACTGTTTACACAAGCTATCGCCACCTAACGTTAGATAAATATAATTTTAAAAGTCTATACCGGTAGTGGTATTTGTAGTTTTGACACATTGATATAGCCGTGTGATCAATCAACCAGTCAAGTGACTATGGATGTCTCATAGGGCGGCGCACAATTGTCCCAGCGTCGTCCGGGTTTGGCCGTAATTGTAAATAAGAATTTGTTCTTAACTGACTTGCCTAATTAAATAAATGTTACACACGTCATTGAGTATGATGAGGTGGGGTTAGTAAACTGGGAAAAATATTTTTGAACAGTCATCCAACTCGGAATTTCAAGTCGGAATCTCGGGCAACTTTCTAGAGCTGCGGCCTTAAGATCACTGATGTCATATTTTTACCCTTTTCCGGAGTTCCCAGTTTTCTTGAAAGCACCCAGTTTTTTTACCTCCGATGACCAGATCAAAATGACAGTAGTTCACCCAACGGCGTTACACTATAGTCAATGTTGTAATGTTATGTATCTTGTCAGCCAAGTTGCACAACTTTTATTTGTTTGTTATACATGCTCAGTGCATTTTGTTGATCGTTTGCCAATTAATGATGCCTATCAACATGGCAGCTCATCCACTGACAGTTGACAGTGAGAAGAAGCAAGAGAAATAGGAGGCACAGTTTAATGGCAGGGTCATTTTAAACTTGTATGGTAAACTAGTAACACTGTATCATTACTCTATTCAAAATATGAAAACATGATGCAGATTTGAGGGTCACTATTTTGCATTTAAAGGATTTAAATTGTAACATGATCTCAACCACTGTCCTTGCAGGTTTCCAAAAATGTTTATGCTGCTGCATGTGTAGGAGCCAGGCACCTGCACAACACAAAGCCATGGATGGCCAAGAAGGGTCAGAGTTCTTGACTGATACATGTTGCCAAACTTTGTAGTAGCAAAGTCCCTTGAGAAAGTGGATTTTACTAAGACATTTTCTATGGCTTGGGGGTAGGAACAACCGGTATTGTCTTGAGCAGCCCATGTTGCCATTCAAAACTTATTCTCGGTAGAAGTAGCATCTTTATCTTCATGGCATCTTCTCAGTTTCCTCGAAGTCTGATTACTTGTTTACCTCTCAAATGTCATGCATGTGTACTGCAGGAACAGCAGAGGTCTCGTCCATTCTGGAGGAGAAGATCCTGGGGGCTGACACAATCGCTGACCTGGAGGAGACTGGTCGCGTGCTGTCCATCGGTGACGGTATTGCCAGAGTGTACGGTCTCAGGAACGTGCAGGCTGAGGAGATGGTGGAGTTCTCCTCCGGGCTTAAGGTGAGGCTGTCAGTGGGGTGTGATGACTTGCAAGCTGATGATGACATAACAAATCTTTGCGGGGGGGTTATATATACTGCAGTTGTACCATTGATCAAGTGCCATGCTCAACGGTGATGTCTGTCAACATGCCTAGTAGATTATTGCATGAAAAGTAAATCACTAAATGAGGTGGATAGCTGAGAGTTTGTCATTCGGTTTATTTCTTTCTACTATTCTCGCATAACGCTATCCAGCGACGTGTTGTTGTCTGCTGGTCTATTCCACCGAAACTCTGAACTCTTGAGTAACAGTGTTCTCTAATCTCATCCAGGGCATGTCTCTGAACTTGGAGCCCGACAATGTCGGTGTTGTGGTGTTCGGTAATGACAAGCTCATCAAGGAGGGCGATATCGTCAAGAGAACCGGAGCCATCGTGGACGTGCCCGTCGGTGAACAGCTGCTGGGTCGTGTGGTGGACGCTCTGGGAAATGCCATCGACGGCAAGGTCAGGACTTGCCCTGAGGTTTACTCGTAGGTTATGATAAGCAATAGGATTTACAGCGTTAAACTGAGCCTCAGTGTTAGGTTGGCACGACCAGCAGGGTGAACCAAAGGCATTGCAGACGAGTGCAATGCATGATGATGCACTCGCATAGGATCAGCACATGTGCATGCGTATGCTTCTCACTCCTGCTATGCTGTGTGATGACTGCAGAGAAGATTAGCCTATCGCTGCTTGCTCTTTGTTGATGTCAGCACTATACTGCTGTTTATGTTGTGCATTACTGCGTCTACTTTTGAGAATATTCTGGGCCTAGATCAGTGTTTTTCAACCTATTGTCTGCTGACATCTGGTGGTCCGCGGGGGTACTGCATGTGGTTCGAATGTTTTATTTTGTAGATAAATAAGTTGGGACTATAATGTTAAACCATTTTTATATTACTTATCACAATGCAAATTGTTTAGCAAAAATCCATATGTAATAATAGGCCTTTAATCTGTTAGTTGCTGATGAAATGTATTCCAAATCTGACCGCTAAGATATTTTATGGAAAAAAGATATCTGCAACTCCGCAAATGGTGGTCCTCAAATTTTGACAGTTATTTGGTGGTCCCCAGAAAGGAAAAGGTACCGCTGGCCTAGATAACTGATAGTGATGGGTGTAAAGTAATATTTTCTTTGCTACTGCTTCTTTGTAGGGTCCCCTTGGGTCCAGCATCCGTAGGCGTGTGGGTCTTAAGGCCCCTGGCATCATCCCCCGTATTTCTGTGAGAGAGCCCATGCAGACTGGCATCAAGGCCGTGGACAGCCTGGTGCCCATTGGCCGAGGTCAGCGTGAGCTGATCATCGGTGACAGGCAGACTGGGTAAGACTATAGCCCTACCGGTGTGAATATTTTAGTGACGGGCTAGGCTCTGTATTCAATTCCTAGACCATGTGAATTTGAGTTGTAGTAGTTGCTAATGCCTGGGGAAATTGGAGGGGGAAAATTTAAGTAATGTCTGTCTTATCCACTTATGTCTTATTCCTAAACCAGCAGTTCATCTTGTTATTGAGGACAATGGTCAAGTAAAGGCCTGTTAATCAGCTCCTTGTGTTTTTCATGGTAGACATGTCATATGTCGACTTATGGTCATACGTGTGTAGTGGATGCGGAAATCATCTGTAGCAAATTGGCTGGAGTACATCGGTGACCTCACACCTTCCCTAAGATCTAAAGGCAAGTGTCGCTCACAGAGTGACAGACTAGTCACTTGGTGTGTTGGCTAAGATGGTTGGCTTTGAGTTGTGTGTGTGTTGTGCAGAAGGTTGCTTGTTCGTTCCCCGCTTGGAGCAGAACAGAATGCACTGCTGTTACACATGCATGTTTTGTCATTCACTTGAGTTTTTATAAATGATACAATCTTCATTCCAGTGTCTTTCCTTCGTAGCAAAACCGCCATTGCCATCGACACCATCATCAACCAGAAGCGCTTCAACGACGGCACTGATGAGAAGAAGAAGCTGTACTGCATCTACGTCGCCATTGGTCAGAAGAGATCCACCGTGGCCCAGCTAGTGAAGAGGCTGACTGACGCCGACGCCATGAAGTACACCATCGTGGTGTCCGCCACAGCCTCCGATGCCGCTCCCCTGCAGTACCTGGCCCCTTACTCTGGCTGCTCCATGGGAGAGTTCTTCAGAGACAACGGCAAGCACGCCCTCATCATCTACGACGATTTGTCCAAGCAGGTCAGTTCAAGCGATGGGGCTCGGAGGTCGATATGTGATTAAGGTTGATCTTAAATAACTCTATTCCTCAGTTAATACACTACTTCCACCAGCCCTATGCGGCTCTGACAATGCAGTAAAACACTATGGGGTATAGGGTGGCACTTATTTTATGCTCAACCTTCATGTGACGCAAACCTTGCTTCCCACCTGTCACAGGCTGTGGCTTACCGTCAGATGTCCCTGCTGCTACGTCGTCCCCCCGGTCGTGAGGCCTACCCCGGGGATGTGTTCTACCTCCATTCTCGTTTGCTAGAGAGAGCAGCCAAGATGAACGAAAACTTCGGAGGCGGGTCCCTCACCGCCCTGCCCGTCATTGAGACCCAGGCCGGTGACGTTTCTGCCTACATTCCAACCAATGTCATCTCCATCACAGACGGACAGGTGTGCTAAAAGATGGATTTCATAATTAATCAGGAGCTGAAAATATAATTGTAACGATCTGATTTAAATAGAGCTACCTCAAACCTATCCTCGCATTTATTCCTGATTTGCCATTTTTGGTAATGGCACTTGTCATTTTAGGATTGATTGACTGTTTCGGTGTTTACTCTATTGAAACACTGAACCCATGACTCCACTCATGCTTATTTTTTCTCTCAGATATTCTTGGAGACTGAGTTGTTCTACAAAGGTATTCGACCAGCCATCAACGTAGGTCTGTCTGTGTCACGTGTCGGCTCTGCCGCCCAGACCAAAGCCATGAAGCAGGTGGGCGACTAATTTCTTTCCCCAGTATTTGTCATTTGGCTTTAGGAACCTGCCTTAGAAACTCACAAGAAGGGGAAAGCGTCCCACTTTTGACTCCCGAGTGGCGCAGCATCTCAGTGCAAGAGGCGTCACTACAGTCCCTGGTTCGAAACCAGGCTGTATCATATCCGGCTGTGATTGGGAGTCCCATAGTGCGGCGCACAATTGGCCCAGCGTCGTCCAGGTTTGGCCGGGGTAGGCCGTCATTGTAAATAAGAATTTGTTCTTTACTGACTTAAAAAAATGACTGATCCTGTTTCCTCCCTGGTAAGGTGGCTGGTACCATGAAGCTGGAGCTGGCCCAGTACCGTGAGGTGGCTGCCTTTGCACAGTTTGGTTCCGACTTGGACGCTGCCACCCAGCAGCTTCTGAACCGTGGTGTTCGCCTTACTGAGCTCCTCAAGCAGGGGCAGTACTGTGAGTATCTCCTAGGATGCGATGTTCTAGTCACATTTGTATGATTTTAATCAACTGAAATGTTGATTAACATGTGCACGGTACCTGTTGAATAAATTGCTTGTGTAGATGAAACTGAGCTCTGTATTTCCACCTGGTCGTCCTTGGTAAAGTTTGCTCTGTTCACTGCTGTGCTTTATTTATTCCTTTGCCTATGTGACTGACTGCATTCTTTTTGACCTGCAGGCCCCATGGCCATTGAGGAGCAGGTTACAGTCATCTATGCTGGTGTGAGGGGACACTTGGACAAAATGGACCCAACCAAGATCACAAAGTTTGAGAAGGCTTTTCTTCAACATGTTCTCAGCCAGCACCAGGACCTCCTAGCACAAATTAGGTAAATCAAATCAACTACCACCACGTTTTTGCCAGCTTTAGCTTTGTTCGGTATTGTTATTGGACTCCTTTTGTACGTTATCGTACCATGGCGTGAACATATTTTAACACCTTTTGTTTCTGCTTGCAGAGCTGATGGCAAAATCTCAGAAACCGCAGATGCCCAGCTTAAGCAGATCGTCTTGACCTTCCTGGCAAGCTTTGAGTAGTCTTATTTTTGGTCAACTATTTTGTCAATGTTGCATAGTGCGGATGTTAAACTTCAAAAACAAATCTGAAAATAAAGTGGCATTTGATATTACTGTACAGATGTCTCCTAACAGAGAATAAAGTCGTTCTACTCCAGGACCCATGGATCTTTTTTTGACTGGCTCTCATCCTCTCTCTTCCAGAAGTAAATTTTGGCCATTTATCAGACTTACCGTGTCCAAAGTGACTTACAATCAGTGCATTCAACCTGGAAAGGTGATGAAGAGTAGCCTGGCTGGTGTGACCCACGTGACTACACAGAGCTGGTGTCAGCCAGACTAGATGAGAGTCACATACCAAGATAATCCAGTAAACACTTCAAATGAGCACAAATTAAGTGTTCACTTTTTACTGCAAAATGCTGGATATCTCACTGACTCACTTTTTCCCAAGTGATTTGAAGTAATGATAAAATACAGCAATTTAAGTGTATCAATTATCCTCAGAAGCCATATTTAGTTGGCCTACTCACTGAAAGGCCCTCAAAAGCATTATATATAAATAAATAAAACCTTTGGCCAGAAAAAGCACATGTTTGTTTCCCAGACATCAATGATGGATAGTCATATAATAGTGTTTTTAATAAGAATCCCTGTCTAGGTTATGCTTCACAATCAAAGCATTATCAATAACTTTGAAGTCCCATCTGAATTTGGAACCACGTCACCTATGGCATAATGTCAACAGCAGCGCCGATCAGAGGGTGCGTTCGTAAATTCACTCTGGCTATCTACTCCGATTTCAGAGAACTCGTCTGTGTGCCAGAGCGCAGAATAATTTATGAATTTACGAACACACTTATCGCTCGCTGGCCCTCCAGGGTGAATTTACGAACGCACCCAGAGTTAGCTGTTGGTGTTGCACTCACTGAAGAGAAACACACGAGAAGAGGAAGAAATCAGGTTTTATTTGTTGGACATACCAAGCGGAGCACCATGGCTTCAGGTGGAGAGTAAGTTGGCGTTGCTAACTAATCTTGGTTTTAACTTTACCTAGATAGAATCCGGTAACCAATAACGTTCGCTTTGTTAGCTAGCTTTCGGTTTCTAGTACAAATAACTAGCTAGCTAGCTACTAACGCTACCTTTTAGCTAAGATCGGTATGTGTTTTATATGGATGTAGCTAGGCATATAACTAGTAAAAGAGAACAGAGAATACATGCAAATAATACTGTTACACAGAGTTATGGCCGCAAGATTATACCAGTGCCGGTTAGCAAGCTAACTTTAGCTAGCCATGTCAAAAATAAAAGCCAGCCATCTACCAAACTGTTAGCTAGCAGCTTAGGTAGTTAACGTTAGCTAGCTACGTAGCTAGCTAACTGACAGCGACATGAATGTGTTTGTCATGTTGTGCCAACATTTGCTAAGTGATGTGTATGTATCTAGCTAACGTTTGCTAATTTGACAGTGAATTTGCTATAGCTACCTACATTAGCAAACTCGTGCTAATGACTGTCCACTAGCTCTCGCAGTTTTTCTTGCTGTGTCATGTGGGGCCTGCACAGCTGAATTTGATGTAAACGTTTAGCAAAACATTAGCATTTTGTACAGTAAACACCAGTGATGCTCCCTTTTTCCCGTTCAAGAGTAAATATCATCTTATGTAGTTAGTTATATGGTACCTAATAGCTACTACTACTCTCCTCTCCTCTAGGATATTGTTGAATTTATATTTAATGTCTTGGAGGCAATTGATTTAGGGGTCCTGCCTACTTCTATGACAAGGCCTAATTTCTGTAATCCACAAACCAAACAAAGATCCTATGATAGAAAATTGGAGACCAATCATATTAATGAACAATGATGGAAAACTACTTGCATCCATCTTTGCAGAAAGACTTTAAAAGGGTATTGACCAAATCATTGATGATACCCAGTCTGGTTTTATGAAGGGCAGCCATATGTAATAATATCCGACTAGTGTTGGACTTGATAGATTATAATGAGCACATTATGGAAGATGGCTTTATTTTATTTGACACTTTATAATAATAGCAACAGCTCTTAAATTATCCCATGGAACCTCTGAGATTCGATATTAGACGCAGAATTAAATAAGGATGCCCAATTTCTCCTTATTTGTATTGGTCACAAGTTATGGCACTTCATATCAATAAGGATAGTTTTAGAGGTATTCAGATACAAGATAAAGAGAAAATGTTAACAATTGGTTGAGGACACCACTTTTTTTTTGTAAGATCATAATGAAGTCACGACAGCGATTGAGTGTATTAATGCCTTCTCACATGTATCTGGTTTTTCTCTGAATATTAGGAAATGTGAATTATTTGTGTTGAAAAGATGTGACTTAAACTCTATGTAATATCCATGTAAAAGATGTGATCACATATCTTGGTATTAAAGTTTGCAAAGATCAGAAAGGGCCAACTTAAATTTCTCTCCTATTGTAGAGAAAATTGTAAAAATATTTAACTCCTGGTTATTAAGTGATCTTTATCTGGATGTGTACTTTCGTCAAAATCTGAAGGTCTGTCCAGATTAGTTTATACCTCCCTTAACTTGGATGTTCGTCTGTCAGTAACTAAAATGGTTGATCCTAAATTCTTTAACTTCATATGGAGGAATTAACCTTATTATTTGAGAAAAGCTGTAATATGTAGTACCCAAAGTGAGGGAGGGTTGAATGCTCAGGATTTTAAAACCGCAAATATAATCTTTAAGATCAAATGCATACAAAACAATTTAAGAAATAAGGATTGCATTTGGAATATAATCCCTAATTTAATATTCCAACAGATTGGTGGTCTAGAATTTTTACGCAAATGCAACTTTGATGTGACTAAGATCCCTATTAAGCTTGCTAACTTTAATAAACAAGTACTTCTAACTTGGAACCTTATGTACAAACAACTTTTCCCCACATAGTAGATATACAAGCTGTGATAATATAGACATACAAAAACAAGTCTTTGTTTTTCCAGAACTAGTTTGACAACAACATTATCTGGGTTAAACAGTTATCAAATAATGATGGACAACCATATGATTATCCAGAATTCATGAGAACACACAATGTTACATTCACTACTGAGGAGTTTCAAATAGTTAAAAAGGTGCTATTCTTCTTTCAGGAGAATATAACAATACTCAAAGTGCAACTGCTGAGGATTTTGTAGCATCAATTCAGCTAGAAGGAATTTACATTTTCCACACACACACACACACACACACACACACACACACACACACACACACACACACACACACACACACACACACACACACACACACAGTGCATTCGGAAACTACTTCACTTTTTCCACATTGTTACATTACAGCCTTATTCTAAAATGGATTGAATTGTTTTCTCCCTCAATCTACACACAATACCCCATTATAACAAAGCAAAAACAGGTTTTTAGAAATGTTTGTAAATGTATTGAAAATAAAAAAACATTTACATAAGTATTCAGACCCTTTACTCAGTACTTTGTTGAAGCACCTTTGGCAGCGATTACTGCCTCGAGTCTTGTTGGGTATGACGCTACAAGATTGGCACACCTGTATTTGGGGAGTTTCTCTCATTCTCTGCAGATCCTCTCAAGCTCTGTCAGGTTGGATGGGGAGCATCGCTGCACAGCTATTTTCAGGTCTCTCCAGAGATGTTAGATCGGGTTCAAGTCCGGGCTCTGGCTGGACCACTCAAGGACATTGAGACTTGTCCCGAAGCCGCTCCTGAGTTGTCTAGGCTGTGTGCCTAGGGTCGTTGTCCTGTTGGAAGGCGAACCTTCGCCCCAGTCTGAGGTCCTGAGTGCTCTGGTGCAAGTATTCATCAAGGATCTCTTTGTACTTTGCTCTGTTCATCTTTCCCTCGATCCTGCCTAGTCTCCCAGTCCCTGCCGCTGAAAAACATCCCCACAGGATGATGCTGCCACAACCATTCTTCACTGTAGGGATGGTGCCAGGTTTCCTCCAGACGTGACGCTTGGCATTCAGGCCAAATAGTTAAATATTGGTTTCATCAGACGAGAGAATCTTGTTTCTCATGGTCAGAGTCCTTTAGGTGCTTTTTGTCAAAATCCAAGCGGGCTCTCATGTGCCTTTTACTGAGGAGTGTCTTCCCATCTGGCCACTCTACCATAAAGGCCTGATCGTTGTGTTCCTGGAAGGTTCTCCCATCCCCACAGAGGAACTCTGGAGCTCTGTCAGAGTGACCATCGAGTTCCTGACCAAGGCCCTTCTCCCCCCGATTGCTCAGTTTGGCCTGGCGGCCAGCTCTAGGAAGAGTCTTGGTGGTTCCAAACTTCTTCCATTTAAGAATGATGGAGGCCACTGTGTTCTTGGTGACCTTCAATGCTGCAGAAATTGTTTGGTACCCTTCCCCAGATCTGTGCCTCGACACAATCCTGTCTCGGAGCGCTACGGACAATTCCTTCAACCTTACGGCTTGGTTTTTGCTCTGACCTGCATTGTCAACTGTGGAACCTTTTATACAGACAGGTATGCCTTTCAAAATCATGTCCAGTCAATTTAATTGACCACAGGTGGACTCCAATCAAGTTGTAGAAACATCTCAAGGATGATCAATGGAAACAGGATGTACGCGAGTTCAATTTCGAGTCTCGTAGCAAAGGGTTTGAAAACTTAATTAAATAAGGTATGTTTTATTTTTAATACATTTCCAAAAATGTCCAAACCTGTTTTTGCTTTGTGATTATGGGGTATTGTGTGTAGATGAGGGAAAACATTTTTTTAACATAAAATGTCAAAGGGTCTGAATACTTTCCGAATGCACTGTGTAATGAAATCTCTGTCAAGATGTTACTATTCCCTCTGCTGGAATATACTGGAATGTAGCCCTAGGACAAGTGAACTGGAACAAAGTCTTGTTGTCTGGGAAATATTGTCTATCTAATAAGGTGAAAGTATCATACAAACTCATTCATAGAATCTACCCCGTTAAGACCTTTTATTGTACACAGATTAAAAATGGCTATTGATAACAAATGTGCATTTTATAGTTGTCCCAGAGACTCTTGACCATTTATTTTGGGACTGTTCTTATTTCAGAAGATTGTAGTGAGTTAGAAGATTTTCTTTTAAAATAAACTACTATTAATGTAAATTTGAAATACTTATATTTTGATCCAAATGATATGGACCCCGATTTGAACTTTCATTGTTAATGTTTATTTTTCATGGAAGATTCTTTATCCATAAAATGAAGTGGGCGGAGAACAAACCCGTCTTCACATTGTTTAAGATATAATTGAAACATTAGTTTGAAATGATCAGTAAGTTTAAAATCAAAAAAGCAATACATACCATAATATTTTTTGACAAATTGAAAATGTATCTCCACATTTAATACCCCTGTGTCTGTTTGTTTACCGTTTGTATATTTCTGTTTTTCTATTTGTTTTATTGTTCATAAAAGGAATAATACTCTACTTTCCTGTTAACTCTGCTAACTAGCTAACAGTGTGGCAGATTACATTTCAAAACCCATCAAAATAGAATGGCTGCCCATTCTAGTAGTTAGTTTCACTACTGTATAATTAGAAACTGAAAGCAACTGGCCAATAGTTATTCTAAGTTTCTATCTCTAGTCAGTAGGCACACTTTACTTTTCACCCAAAGAGACTACAGTTGATTTGATATAATAAGCTCATTACATCACACTAAGGATTAAAGGAAACCCTTTTATCGCTTAGCAAAACTTTCCAACAGTCAACTAGCTTGTCAGTATGTACTCCCAGGTTTAATGATCAAGTATGTTACATCTTGCCAGCTGATATATTTAGCATCTCTTTGATTTTCCCTCAGATCGAAAAATGATGATCTATCCACAGCGATTTTAAAGCAAAAGACCAGGCCTAACCGGTTGGTTGTGGATGAATCTCTCAATGAGGACAACAGTGTGGTCTCGCTGTCTCAGGTGAGTCATTAGTGGGGTGAATGAATGGGGCTGGGACATTTTAGTGAACCCCCAGTCTGCACTGAGTGATACATATTTATTTCACCGGTAACTCACTCGTTCCAGTTGTGCGGGCTGTGTTAGACTGTTACATCTTCACTGTGGGAGGTTCTATGTTAAATCAATAGGATTTAGTGTCTGACTGATTCTTCTGTCCTGCCCTAGGCCAAGATGGACGAGTTGCAGTTGTTCAGGGGAGACACAGTGCTGATGAAAGGAAAGAAGAGACGGGAGACGGTCTGCATCGTGCTCTCTGATGACACCTGCTCCGACGAGAAGGTCCGCATGAACAGAGTGGTCCGCAACAACCTAAGAGTCCGCCTGGGAGATGTTATCAGGTGAGATGGAACTGGATAACTTTGGCATCAATGCAGCATCATGTGTAAAACCAGACCTCTGCTTCTCCTTCAATGTACAGTAAAGCCCTGACATAATTCATTCTTTTGGTGGTCCCACAGTATTCAGCCATGCCCAGACGTGAAGTACGGGAAGCGGATCCACGTTCTGCCCATTGATGACACTGTGGAGGGGATCACAGGGAACCTGTTTGAGGTCTACCTCAAGCCCTACTTCCTGGAGGCCTACAGGCCCATCAGGAAAGGTAACAGTGATCCAAACTCGGTCCTGTGGCCCCCCCTGCATGTTTTGTTTTTTGTCCTAGCACCACACAGCTAATTTAAATAATCAAAGCTTGATGATCAGTTGGTTATTTTAATCAGCTATGTAGTGCTAGGGCAAAAACCAAAACATACAACCAGGATGGGCCCAGGACCGAGTTTGGGAAACTGTGATCCAAAGGACAACCTGGGGTGTGTTAAGGCAGTGACCATATGGGATAAAACGTTTTGAAACTGAGGAGGTACTTCCTCCACTTGAACATGACCCTGTACTCCAGAATATGTTCAGGGTCATGTTCATTAAGGCATGATTTCTTAATGGAAAACAAGTATTTTTTTTAAATTTGATAAGTACAGATGGTCCCTCCCTGTTTCACTTCGATTCAGAGTTTTCTTCCGATTTGTGTGTACTGAACAACCCTTGTTTGCTGGCACAGCCAGTGTGTCTCACAATATGATTATGAAAAACGCCAAGGCCAGAGGATTAAGCATGTGGGTCAATGCTTAATCTCTGTTTGTAGGGGACATCTTCCTGGTGAGGGGAGGAATGCGAGCTGTGGAGTTCAAGGTAGTGGAGACGGACCCCAACCCCTACTGCATCGTGGCCCCAGACACAGTCATCCACTGTGAGGGGGAGCCCATCAAACGAGAGGTACGGCTATATTCAGTACCAGCACTGCTGCAGTTTTCTATATCTTCAGTTGGATCTTGTGCATGAGAGCAAGTTAACATCAAAGCTGGAGTTTTCAGAAAAGGGATTTTTCTTGATTATTCAGTAATTCCAGATTTTTTTCTGATCGTAGAAAACAATTTCTTACATTTGTATGCCATCTGTAGCCTTTTGCCCTAGTTTCTTATGCTTTACTAACCACATCTATTTCTGTGTTTAGGATGAAGAGGAGTCTCTGAATGAGGTTGGCTATGATGACATTGGTGGTGTGAGGAAGCAGCTGGCCCAGATTAAGGAGATGGTGGAGCTGCCCCTGAGACACCCAGCACTGTTCAAGGCCATCGGCGTCAAGGTGAGCTAAATACACCTCTCATCCTTCACGTCAAACCTTGTGTACAATTATTAGATAAATGCCTAAAACTGGTTTCTTGTTTTAACCATACATTTTGATTTGGTTTGTTTATGCAGGTGAATGAATTGCTGTTGAATTACATTTTCATGTAAAACATTTTTTATCACTTCTAATTTTCATTCAGCCTCCAAGGGGAATCCTGCTGTACGGACCCCCTGGAACAGGAAAGACTCTGATCGCCCGTGCTGTGGCAAATGAGACTGGAGCCTTCTTTTTCCTTATAAATGGTGAGAGACTGAAGGACAAAAGCTTTTGTAATTTTTCATCAGCATTTCGTTAAATTCCATTTAAATTCAGTCAATGCATGAAGTGGATTGAAATTCCATTAAAAATACTTAAATGTTTTTAGTTGGAATTTCAATGCAACTGACTGAATTTTTAATTGATTGACCCTAAATCTGTTGTTCATTGATGGTCAGAATTACACATTCAGTGTGTTTGTTGTCAGGATGTTTCCTAATAGTTGAACTTGTGCCTGCTAAATGTTTCAGGGCCTGAGATCATGAGTAAACTGGCCGGAGAGTCTGAGAGTAACCTGAGGAAGGCCTTCGAGGAGGCTGAGAAGAATGCCCCGGCCATCATCTTCATTGATGAACTGGACGCCATTGCACCAAAAAGAGAAAAGGTAGGTCTTCTGATACAGTTTCCTTCTCATCCAATAGACCAATGTTCTTCAATCCTGTCCCAAGTCATGTTCGTTAGGGAGAAAGTTTTGAAACTGAGTGAAACGGGAAGGTACTACTCAAGTTTTGCTACAATGTGTCCTACTGAACACAACCCTGGAGGCCCACAGGGTGTGCAGGCTTTTTTTCAAGCCCAGCTCAAACACTTTTTTTGAGTTGAATCAGGTGTGGTAGCACAGGGCTAGGACAAAAGCCTGCACGCCCAGTTGAACATTTGTGATACTTATGCTAAAATGTTTATTCTCCTGAGCCATTTACTGTGTTCGTATTCTTATCTTTTATTATTTCTAAAAGTTGCATTGTCGAGAAGGAACCTGCAAGTAGTAGTGGAGAGGCGCATGTGCGTACCGATAGGATGCATGGGGTGTGAGTAGCTCCGTTTTGTACCGATAAAACTTGTTATATGTAAAAGCCAGACAACAAAGTTTTTAAATCAAGCCTCTAAAAATCAATATATCCCCAAGCAACTGGGACAGAGTGAGAGGTCAGTTATGTACAACAGCAACCCAATCAGTTGGTTAAGCGAACGCGACGACACAAATTAAACAAGCCATGGCTTCCCCCAGAGGAAAAGACAAGGAGCAACTTGGAGATGCAAACGATGGTAATGAACAGCTAAAGGATATCCAGGAAAACATAGCTAAAATGCTCTCAATGCCCATCAAAACAAACAAACTGCTACAAGCTGTTAAAAAAGTAGTCTATTGTGTCATACATGCACATACAAGGTGTGTGCATGAATGAACAAGACCACAAAATTAGCCTTGTGGAAACAAAGTTGCAAACTTTAGATTAATTGTATCAGCAAGAAATCAGAATGAGACGAAACAGGAGAATATTGTCCTGCCGGAAGACGAGGAAAAGGGAGACGTTTCCAGCTACGTGGTCAAATTGATAAAAGGAACTTGATGTGAATGTATCACCAGAGGATCTGGAACGATAGCATAGGATGGCGTGAAACAGAAATACCCTCGCATGGTAATCGTCAAGCTGTGGAACAATCAGACCAAAGTCAACATGCTGACTGCACAGGGGTGAAAGGAGATCAAAATCCATGGCTAGTCCATTCGATTCATCCAGGACCTGTCTGCTAGGCTGAGAAAAAACCCGCAAGGATTACATTCCCATCTATCACTGGAAGAGAACGCAACGGAAGGAATTCACAAGCACTGATGAAGCCCTAAACAAGCTACAAGAAACCTTTCCTGTTGAAGGAGAGCCACCTGCCCTGAGGAGAGGAAGGATCGGGAAAAAGTGATAAGCACACTAGGCTACATACAATAACCTGATCTTGGGCGTCACATACAATATTCTTTCCCCCTCCCCCAATACCATATTATACTTTCCCCAAGTAACAGTTCTTCTCCAGGAAGTAACGATAGAAGTAGCTGATGCCAATGGGTTACATGGACACTGAAAAGGAAATATAGCATGTATGTCAATAACTATTCTGTGGGTGGGTGGATGTTTGCCTCTGCATATAAATGGGAGTGTGAAGGAGGGTGGATATGTGTAGGGGGGGGAGAATGGGTATGGATGCATAAGGGTATATGTTGTATGTGAATGAAGGAGAATGGATGAGTAAGTCCATGTATGGGTGTAAATGTGTCAGAAGAAGGGAGGGTGGAGAGTAGAGGTCGACCGATTAATTAGGGCCGATTAATTAGGGCCGATTTCAAGTTTTCATAACAATCGGTAATCGGTATTTTTGGACACCGATTTGCCGAATAAAAAAATTAAATAAATAAAATTATTTATTTTTTACACCTTTTATTTAACTAGGCAAGTCAGTTAAGAACACATTCTTATTTTCAATGACGGCCTAGGAACGGTGGGTTAACTGCCTTGTTCAGGGGCAGAACGACAGATTTTTACCTTGTCAGCTCGGGGATTCGTTTTTGCAACCTTCCGGTTACTAGTCCAACGCTCTAACCACCTGCCTTACATTGCACTCCACGAGGAGCCTGCGTGGCAGGCTGACTACCTGTTACGCGAGGGCAGCAAGAAGCCAAGGTAAGTTGCTAGCTAACATTAAACTTATCTTATAAAAAACAATCAATCTTAACATAATCACTAGTTAACTACACATGGTTGATGATATAACTAGTTTATCTAGCGTGTCCTGCGTTGCATATAATCGATGCGGTGCCTGTTAATTTATCATCGAATCACAGCCTACTTCGACAAACGGGTGATGATTTAACAAGCGCATTTGCAAAAAAAGCACTGTCGTTGCACCAATGTACCTAACCATAAACATCAATGCCTTTATTTAAAATCAATACACAAGTATATATTTTTAAACCTGCATATTTAGTTAATATTGCCTGCTAACATGAATTTCTTATAACTAGGGAAATTGTGTCACCTCTCTTGCGTTCCGTGCAAGCAGTCAGGGTATATGCAGCAGTTTGGGCCACCTGGCTCATTGCGAACTGTGTGAAGTCCATTTATTCCTAACAAAGGCC
This sequence comes from Salvelinus namaycush, assembly GCF_016432855.1. Taxonomy (NCBI): domain Eukaryota; kingdom Metazoa; phylum Chordata; class Actinopteri; order Salmoniformes; family Salmonidae; genus Salvelinus; species Salvelinus namaycush. The sequence goes on from NC_052337.1 coordinate 9,424,353, forward strand.
GTAATTAATTTGCCAGAATTGTACATAATTATGACATAACATTGAAGGTTGTGCAATGTAACAGCAATATTTAGACTTAGGGTTGCCACCCGTTAGATAAAATACGGAACGGTAACGTATTTCACTGAAAGAATAAACGTTTTGTTTTCGAAATGATATTTTCCGGATTCGACCATTTTAATGACCAAAGGCTCGTATTTCTGTGTGTTATTATGTTATAATTAAGTCTATGATTTGATAGAGCAGTCTAACTGAGCGATGGTAGGCACCAGCAGGCTCGTAAGCATTCATTCAAACAGCACTTTCATGCGTTTGCCAGCAGCTCTTCGCAATTCTTCAAGCATTGCGCTGTTTATGACTTCAAGCCTATCAACTCCCGAGATTAGGCTGGTGTAACCGATGTGAAATGGCTAGCTAGTTAGCGGGGTGCGCGCTAATAGCGTTTCAAACGTCACTCGCTCTGAGACTTGGAGTGGTTGTTCCCCTTGCTCTGCATGGTTAACGCTGCTTCGAGGGTGGCTGTTGTCAATGTGTTCCTGGTTTGAGCCCAGGTAGGAGCGAGGAGAGGGACGGAAGCTATACTGTTACACTGGCAATACTAAAGTGCCTATAAGAACATCCAATAGTCAAAGGTATATGAAATACAAATCGTATAGAGAGAAATAGTCCTATAATTCCTATAATAACTACAACCTAAAACTTCTTACCTAGGAATATTGAAGACTCATGTTAAAAGGAACCACCAGCTTTCATATGTTCTCATGTTTTGAGCAAGGAACTTAAACGTTAGCTTTTTTACATAGCACATATTGCACTTTTACTTTCTTCTCCAACACTTTGTTTTTGCATTATTTAAACCAAATTGAACGTTTCATTATTTATTTGAGGCTAAATTGATATTATTGATGTATTATATTAAGTTAAAATAAGTGTTCATTCAGTATTGTTGTAATTGTCATTATTACAAATTAAAAATAAATTAAAAAATTGGCTTTTTTGGTCCTCCAATAATCGGTATCGGCGTTGAAAAATCATAATCGGTCGACCTCTAGTGGAGAGGGACAAGATTGGCTTGGTAAATAGGGGAGGAAGAATTTATCTATAGTGTAATTGTATTTATTTTTGTGACTTGCAAACTTGCTGTAAAATAAGAGTCCTGGCCAAATTAGTAGAGGTCAAGTGATTATTCCTTGTTTGCCAACCAATGGTGGTTATTGGTGAGAGTGGAGATGGGCTCTGAGGGATTGGGATGGGGGAGCTGGGAGGGCATCAGACATACTTCCCTGAAGTATGTGTGGTGCCTCCACTCATCTCACTTCTCTCGGTGGACCCACTCTCCCCAGAGAGTTGCTTCCTAAGTGGACAGTTTGATTTCACAGAAGTGTGATTGACTTGGAGTTACATTGTGTTGTTTAAGTGTTCCCTTTATTTTTTTGAGCAGTGTATGTAAACAAAAAATGAAGACCTTTACAAATGTGGACAAAGAAAAGCAGACCCCCAACATAATGTGGGATGTTTTTAAGGCGTACATTATCAATCTCCTAATCTCATACTCTGCAAAAGTCAAATCTTGAGTTAGAAATGTAAATTAAAGAAATACATCTTTGAAAAAGCCCATTTAAAAAAATAAGATTTACATGGTAAAGAAGGAAATACAATTTCTGAATTTTAAGCAGGAATTTACTCCTTGAAGAGAGCCAAAAACTACAGGTTAAACTCAAAGCATACTATTTAATGGCAAACAAACCTGGTAAACACCTCGCAGCCCTCGCAAAATGAATACGCCAAACCAGTTAGTTTCAAAAGGATAAGGATACAAACGCTTTAAATCAGAAACAATGCTATTAATAATTTTAAAAGCTTTATTAAAATAACCGTTGGTCTGATCCTATAGCCGCCTTAGACTCAACAACCTTCACGCAACTATCAGCAGAAAATTACTAAAAATGGAAATCACCCAACAATAAATATATTAGACAATTAAAACATTCATGGAGAAAAGCACCAGGGATGGATGGCTTTCCCATAACATTTTATTTGATATTCTAGGACAAAGTAGCGCCCCTATTTATTCAAATGACAACACGCATCACTAAATTCAGTGCTTCTGAGTTCCATGTATCAAACTGTTATTTCAGTTATATTAAAACCAGGAAAATCTGGAGTCTGTAAAATAACAAAATTCTTAAACAACGGTATGGCAGAAGTATTACCAGACTTGACACACAATCAAACAGGGTTAGTTAAAAATAGACACTTACAAACAAATACAAAAACATGTTTTAGTATAATACAATGTGCTAAGAAACAAAATGGCGATTCATCAATAATGACTATTGATGCCGAAAAGGCTTTCGACCGTCTTGAATGGCCTTTTCTATTAACTTTTTGAAGCATTCAACTTTCCAGCTGATAATACATTTCGCAAAAATATATACAAATGATACATTATCTGATGAAATTGCTTTAGAAATTGGTACGAGGCAGTAGTCTCCACCCTCCTGTTTTGGACTGGCAATGGAACCGCTTGCAAAAATAATTAAACAGGACCTAAATGTAACAGGTATTAGTAAACATGAGTATAAACTAAACTTATTTGACGACAATCTCCTGATAGACCTGAATAATATTAAACTCAATGCCTCCTTGTTAAAAATATTCTCAGAATATTTTAAGTTCTCAGGATATAAAATTTACGTGGAGAAAAAACCCAGAAAAGGCAATAGGAAAAATAACTGATGGACACAAAAAATATTAAACGTAGGATGCTTAAGTGACAACACATTCTAATATTGAAACTCTTTGCTACGAGACTCGAAATTGAACTCCGGTGCATCCTGTTTCCATTGGTCATCCTTGATGTTTCTACAACTGGATTGGAATCCACCTGTGGTAAATTCAATTGATTGGACATGATTTGGAACGGTGCACACCTGTCTAAATAAGGTCCCACAGTTGACAGTGTATGTCAGAGCAAAAACCAAGCCATGAGATCGAAGAGTTGTCCGTATCGCTCCAAGACAGGATTGTGTCGAGGCACAGATCTGGGGAAGGGTAGCAAAAAATGTCTACAGTATTGAAGGTCCCCAAGAACACAGTGGCCTCCATAATTCTTACATGGAAGAAGTTTGGAACCACCAAGACTTCCAAGAGCTGGCCGCTTGGCGAAACTTAGCAATCGGGGGAGAAGGGCCTTGGTCAGGAACTCGATGGCCACACTGACAGAGCTCCAGAGTTCCTCTGTGGGGATGGGAGAACCTTCCAGAAAGACAACCATCGGGTCTTTATGGAGGATGACCAGATGGGAAGACACTCCTCAGTAAAAGGTACATGAGAGCCCGCTTGGAGTTTGCCAAAAAGCACCTAAAGGACTCTGACCATGAGAAACAAGATTCTCTCGTCTGATGAAACCAATATTTAACTATTTGGCCTGAATGCCAAGCGTCACGTCTGGAGGAAACCTGGCACCATCCCTACGGTGAAGCATGGTGGTGGTAGCATCATGTTGTGAGGATGTTTTTCAGCGGCAGGGATTGGGAGACTAGTCAAGATCGAGGCAAAGATGAACAGAGCAAAGTACAGAGATCCTGATGAAAACCTGCTCCAGGGTGCTCAAGTCCTCAGACTGGGACGAAGGTTCACCTTCCAACAGGACAACAACCCTAAGCACACAGCCAAGACAACGCAGGAGTCTGAATGTCCTTGAGTGGCCCAGCCAGAGCCCGGACTTGAACATCTCTGAAGAGACCTGAAAATAGCTGTGCAACGAAGCTCCCCAGCCAACCTGACAGAGCTTGAGAGGATCTGCAGAAAAGAATGGGAGAAACTCCCCCAAATACAGGTGTGCCAAGCTTGTAGCGTCATACCCAAGAAGACTTTAGGTTGTAATCACTGCCAAAGGTACTTCAACAAAGGACTGAGTAAATGGTCTGAATACTTAGGTAAATGTGATCAGTTTACTTCATTTTTTAGTAAAAAATGTAAATGAACCTGTTTTTGCTTTGTCATTATGGGGTATTGTGTGTCAATTGAGGGGGAAAACTGTTTAATCTATTTTGGAATAAGGCTGTTACGTAACAAAGGGGTCTGAATACTTTCTGAATGCACTGGTTGTTTGTAACATCGAATTGTAATACATATAGAATCGCAGTACATATTGTATCGGCACCTAAGTATCGTGATATTGTATCATAAGGTCCCTATCAATTCCCAACCCTACCTGCAAGTAAGTATTTTGTTGGACGGTGTACATCATGTGTGTCCTGTACATATGACTAATACAACTTAAAACTTGGGTCTCTAGGACCAGGGTTGAATGACACTACAGTATATTCTCTATAAGATGAAACTCTTATACTCTCTACCATAAACTTGACCTCCTTGGGGTCAACAGAAAAAGTAATTAACCCTCTATTTTGTCCTGTGTAGACACACGGTGAGGTGGAGAGGCGCATCGTGTCCCAACTCCTCACACTCATGGACGGCCTTAAGCAGCGTGCTCACGTCATCGTCATGGCAGCCACCAACAGACCCAACAGCATTGACGCCGCCCTCAGGCGATTTGGTAAGATCCCTCAGTGCACTTGTAGACCTAGAATGTAACAGTTTCACTTCTTAAATCAAGTTCTTAGTTTTACCAGAGGTCTCTTGTATTTGACTAATATCTTCATCCTTTTTTAAAATTCTTTGTCATTACTGCTTGTGAATCAGCAGGGTTGGTGGTAACAGAAATACAATGGAATTGAATCTATTTATATGCTGGTTAGTGAGGCTGACCTTAACTGTGTGATGTTTCTCCTCAGGGCGTTTTGACAGGGAGGTGGACATTGGCATTCCTGACGCAACAGGCAGACTGGAGATCCTCCAGATCCATACCAAGAACATGAAACTGTCCGACGACGTCGACCTCGAGCAGGTGTGTGTATAACACTGCTGTAATTTACAGAGTGAGGTTGTCAATTAAACATGTTGTGTATGTAATGTAGAATGAAAAGTTGTGAGTGGGTTTAAGTGAAGTCCCTGCCATGTTGATACTGTATGTGTGACCATGTCTGTCTGTGTCCTCCAGGTTGCCAATCAGACTCACGGCCACGTGGGTGCTGACCTGGCTGCTCTGTGCTCTGAAGCCGCTCTGCAGGCCATCAGGAAGAAGATGGATCTCATTGACCTTGAGGACGAGACCATCGACGCAGAGGTCATGAACTCCCTTGCCGTCACCATGGACGACTTCAGAGTAATGAACTGGATTATTTTCTCCAACACACACAGCACTCAAAGTAGCTTCTACTGCACTGAGAACTTTATTCACCCTTCTGTTTTTCATCACTATGCAAATCTGCAGCATCCAGTATTTGTCTTTTTGCTAATGGTCTGAGGACAGCCGTACCTATTGAGCATTAGAACCAGTCGTAGCAGAGAATCGTTAAGCCAGCTGGACTAACCAGTTGTATGTGGGTTGTGTTTCAGTGGGCTCTAAGCCAGAGCAACCCATCTGCCCTGAGAGAGACTGTGGTGGAGGTGCCCAACATCAGCTGGGAGGACATCGGTGGTCTGGAAGATGTCAAGAGGGAACTCCAGGAGCTTGTACAGGTAGGCCATGTTCTAGTCGTGGGGTATGTTACTGATGAGATGCAGATTTATATACCATGAAAGCTAATGTAATTTGTTGATTTTGTATCATTCATTGAAAGAGTGAGGAGTCCGAATGATGAATCCCTTCACAGGTGTTATCATTCTACAATGGTCCCCTGCAGCGTACGATTAGACCGCTTATTTAGAACGTCCAGTTTTGATGACGCAACAGTCAGCATTTGAGCTAGCCACACTTTTTTTCCCCTCACAGAAACATTTGGCACAAACAGTCCTTAAAAAGTTATGTCCTGAACGTGACCAGTTTATTGTAATTTTCAGACATTCACAGAAGTAGCGATAGCATACACAATCATCCAAACCGGAAAATGTAGCCTACACTAGTCCTAGCGCTAACTGAGGAAAGATTGGCGTATTTAGATAACTCTCGGCTGTCAAACCACAATATGAATTAGCTAATAGCAATTACTATAAATAATTCATCACATGTGAGCTCACAATTGATTTAAATAATTGAGTAAATCACTTTCTAGAAATCGTAAGTAATCAGACCATGGGTAGTTTGTGCGCGCCGCCATGTTTGTTTTTTCGCGTCAACCAAAGATACGAGGAGTTTGGTCTGTTTGCAAGTATGCATGTTGAAGAGGGTGTGTCGTCTACGATAATTCACTTCCCTTCATTCACTTCCGGAAGTTTACCCTTAACATCTTTTGTCTGACAGACGTTTACGTGACACCCAGAATGCATTGTATGATGTCAACAAACATGGCGCCACACATAGCTGGCAAATAGCTTAGCATTAGCTCATTATAATCAGTAGAACATTCAAAAAAGTATTTTACACACATCATAGGTGTCCATTACAATCTATGCAATAATCAGAATGCCTTATTTGTCAACAGTACTTGAAAACATGTGAATAAAACTGTAAATACATTATGCTCCATACATACCTACTGTATGCTACAGTAGAAACGACAAAACGATATACAGGAAATAAGGCACTAACTTTGATAGGAACGCACACATGTCCAAAGTTATTATTTGCAAGGAAAACATCAAGCAAGGCAATGCAAGCACCAAACAGAATTTTCCAATTTGTGCAATGTCTGCATACTTGATCTGTGGAAACATTGGTGAAGTGCTTGAGCTCTCCTCGAAGAGAGAAGTTTGTCTTGGTCAGTAAAGCCTCAGACATAAATTGTCCTCAACACTGAAATTAGTTACTTCTATGTGAATTAATGAGGAGGCGGAACAGACCTCAATTAAAATTGTTGTTTAAAAAAATACTACTTGTTAGAAAATCATTTTTAATTGTCAAGTGGAAAAATAGCCTATAGATAATTAGCAGGCAGCTAATTATCACATTTTGGAACAGTGAGTGCATTCTGACATCACGTGCATAAAACAACTCCTGCTGAGGCGACCGTTAGAGATATTTGGAACTCTCATGTGAAAAGCTTAATTAATGGTTTGTCTAACCTTCACGATCTTCTTTTCTTCTTCTCTTCAGTACCCAGTGGAGCACCCAGACAAGTTCTTGAAGTTCGGCATGACCCCATCCAAGGGCGTGCTGTTCTACGGACCCCCAGGTTGCGGTAAGACCCTGCTGGCCAAGGCCATCGCCAACGAGTGCCAGGCCAACTTCATCTCCATCAAAGGGCCCGAGTTGCTCACCATGTGGTTCGGCGAGTCTGAGGCCAATGTCCGAGAGATCTTCGACAAGGTAAGGCTAAACCGATTTATCAAGATCCCTCTAACCTCATATTTACCTGTATTTTATGTTGTATTTTTTTTTAAATCAATTGTATGACATCTAATTTGTGTGTTACACATGCACAAAAGATGGTTAATAAATGTGAAATGCTTATTCTCCTTTTCCATTGCAAAACGTTTTCTGTTGTGTGCCCCAATGAACCTATATCGTACCCTCCTAAACCCTCGATCTTCCAGGCTCGCCAGGCCGCCCCCTGCGTGCTCTTCTTTGACGAGCTGGACTCCATCGCCAAGGCGCGTGGCGGCAACGCGGGTGATGGTGGCGGAGCAGCCGACCGCGTCATCAACCAGATCCTGACGGAGATGGACGGCATGTCCAGCAAGAAGAATGTCTTCATCATTGGCGCCACCAACAGGTTGGCCATCTTCACCCCTTACTCTGCTTCACTGTTAATCTGAGTTTAAAAAACATTTCTAGCACTAGGCTTGCTGCTCTACGCAATATTTTATGGTTTTACTTGCAATGATGATATGTGGTAGTCTTCCCGACCTCAGTTGATTGCACTTTGTTCTTAGGTGGACAATAAGGTACTGTAAAATGAGATAGAAATGTAGGTTAAGCTAAATGACTAAACTGTGTGCCGTACTAGGCCTGATATCATTGACCCGGCCATCCTGAGGCCCGGCAGACTGGACCAGCTCATCTACATCCCCCTGCCAGATGAGAAGTCCCGCATCAACATCCTCGGAGCCAACCTCAGGAAGTCACCAATCGCCAAGGCAAGCCTCTATCTATTTATATGTGTATCTGGCCATGCGCTGACTGAACTGTTTTTCCCACCTCGGTCAGCATGTTCTGATTTGAGGGGTTGGGGCTCATTAAATGTCTTCATTCCAGGCTGGGCTACATGTAATGGGTAGAAAATGGGTTTGTGGGAAAAGTTGTTGATATGGAAATTGCTGTGTGTGTGAAACAAATGTATTTTATAATCCCATTTACTGTTTGATCTTTGTCTGGAAGTTGTTTTAATACTCCCTCTACCCCTGTATGATTAAAGGATGTGGACCTGGATTTCTTGGCCAAGATGACCAATGGTTTCTCTGGAGCTGACCTGACAGAGATCTGCCAGAGGGCCTGTAAGATGGCCATCAGGGAGTCCATCGAGAACGAGATCAGGAGGGAGAGGGAGAGGCAGACCAACCCCTCAGCCATGGTGAGTTTAGTCACTAATGAATCTGTATTTGTTCAATGACGCAGTCTAGACTATAGCTAACTTTGTGCATGTGAAGCCTGGGTAATGTAGGATCTGGGCTTATCACCAGCAGATTTAATTTCAGGAAGACACAAAACAACATTGCTGTATTCAATATTAAATGACTGAGTAAATCAACTGGGACACTTTGATTTCTATTCATTATGGATACACAGGAAGTATTTATTTTGCAAGGGAGAAGGGATGATGCATTTAACCTTAAACTGATTTACACACATACTGAAGGAAGAGAAGGCGTGATTGTATTTTATAGATACATTTTTTAACCCCCCCTTCACCTCTTTCTATCCCTCTTGCCCCCACAGGAAGTGGAGGAGGACGACCCTGTCCCAGAGATCCGTAAGGACCACTTTGAGGAGGCCATGCGTTTCGCCCGCCGCTCCGTCAGCGACAACGACATCCGCAAATACGAGATGTTCGCCCAGACGTTACAGCAGAGCAGAGGCTTCGGAAGTTTCCGGTAAGCAAAATGCACATAATACACAGTATTATTCAACACCATCATCCACTATCTCCGCTCCCATATATCCTAGATAATTTATAGTCTATATATGTAACAGTATAACTTTAGACCGTCCCCTCGCCCCGACACGGGCGCGAACCAGGGACCCTCTGCACACATCAACAACAGTCACCCACGAAGCATCGTTACCCATCGCTCCACAAAAGCCACGGCCCTTGCAGAGCAAGGGGAACCACTACTTCTATGTTTCAGAGCAAGTGACGTAACCGACTGAAAGGCTGCTAGCGCACACCACCGCTAACTAGCTAGCCATTTCACATTCGTTACATATACACCACCATTGGGAATGTTCATTCAACTTTTCTTACAAAATACGTCTATTCTATGTACAGCTAACAAGCCATGTGTTTTACATAAGGAATGTACTGGCAATACCAAGCTGGCGCCCCCTGATATGTACTGTAATGAGCTAAACAATTCCTCTCCTGTCCTCGTCTCAGGTTCCCCACTAACTCTGCGCCAGGGGCCGGGCCCAGCCAGGGCTCTGCTGGTGGCAGCGGTGGCACAGTCTTCAACGAGGACAACGACGATGACCTCTATGGTTAAACCACACCATGACCCACAGTGGACCAAAACACAACCACTCCGTGGACCAAAGTTTCCTCATATACATTCTGGCAAATCTGTACAATGCCGCACAATATACACAAATATTTCCATGACCTAAAACAAAAAAAATCCCATTATTTACAAACCTTTCTCATCCCCCTTTAATAGTTAGACAGCATGTTGCAGCTTGTCTGTTCTGGCATTTGCAGGACTTTTTCAAACCTTGTATGGATTTAAGGAGGGGGGGCAGAAGCCAGTGTGAGTACATCTGGCTTCATATGTGCAACTAATGAAGGATATAAAACTAGCCTGTTAGAGGGAGGGGAATTGCTTATGACTTGTAATGTATGAATATATAGGGTTTAAAACATTTAAATTGAATTGTACGAAATTAAAACAATAAATTAACTCGTGAATAGTGGATGTCAGTTTGCAATTTGTACATTTTTGGATAGATCTTTGAAAAGGGAATGAACTTCAACCATGAAACCAATCAATTATTTTGGGGAAATATGTATTGCTTGCAATACAATCTTTATTGACAACTTTAGTAGTGGATGAAATCAAATGTTCAAGCAATTTTAGTGCATATAATAAATGTGCTTATTCAAGTGTAACAAACCATGTGAATAGTAGAAGTGTCTGACAATGAATATACATGAGTGATTTACAAAAGTGAGTGCAGTTCTTTACAAAACTGATGGGTGGGGGGGCAGTTACATTTGGCTAAATGGAAAAAGTGATAATCTGTGTTAGTGCGCTTTTTAGAATTAAATATTTGGAGAAAAATATGTAGCCTAATAATAAATAAATATTAAAAAGTTCTCTGGCATCATACCCAATAATGCTTGGTATGCAATGCAGGCATGTGATGTTTCTGTTTGGGTATGTTTTTCTCCCTCACATAGCACGGGTCGTAATAGTCCCATTCCATTCCGGAGTCCCAAAAACCGTTGTTGAGACCGTCGCTGTCCGCGGATAAAATCCGGAGCGAGACACCTGGAGAAACGCTTGCGTAATTAGCTTGGCAGTGATGGAAAAGGTATCCAGTTGTCATACTTGAGTAAAAGTAATGATACCTTGATAGAAAATGACTCTAGTAAAAGACACCCAGTCAGTAAAATACTTGAGTAAAAGTATTTGGTTTTAAATATTCTTAAGCGTCAAAAGTAAAAGTATAAATAATTTAAAATGCTTTAAAATTATGCAAACCGGATTGCCCTTTTTTTCCTTATTACGGGGATAGCAAGGGGCACACCAACACTCAGACAATTCCAACACTCAGACATAATTTACAAACGAAACGTGTTTAGCGAGTCCGTCAGAGGCAGTAGGGATGACAGGGACGTTCTCTTGATACATTTAGTACGTGAATTGGACCATCTTCCTGTCGTGTTAAGCGTTCAAAATGTAAGGAGTAGCCTACTTTTGGGTGTCAGGGAAAATGTAGAGTAAAAAGTACACTTATTTCGGAATGTAGTAGTACTTAAGTAGTACTTTAAAGTATTTTTACACCACTGTAGGCAGGCTGTGAGAGGCCATCGCTTTCTAATGGTGGAGAAAATGTGATATTCATACTTCATGTAAATGTAAAACCGCTATGTTCTAGTAGGCCTAATGATAACTCACCTGCGCTTGCTCCAAAGTCGCTGTCCAATCCAGGGCCCATGGTGGAAGAGTTGTCAGATACAACAAAGCATGACATCTCTGGAGGTATGTTACTGGAATATTCACATTCGAAGTCAACCATATCAAACTGGTGTTCTCCTATGTTGTTCAATAGCTCCATGGTGCTGCACCGACGCATGGGCCTCTGGTCAGATGTTACCTGCGTGCGTAAAAAGTCATTCATCACATGTATCCAAGACAGACTTCAAGGGTTACAAACTAATTTTAGGCTAGAAACCACGAACTAACCGTTGAGTGTGGATTATTTAGCGCAGGCGAGTTGGGTGGTACAAGGTTAGGCCGTTCTACCTCTGAATCACTTGACTGCGGTAGGACAGGGGCGCTTCTGCGCCAGTTCATTTTGTTCCTGCTGTACATTCGTGACCTACGCGTCGGGTCGACCCTGGAGGTGGCCAATATGGTGCTCTGCGTCCTCAGGGACTCCAAGAAACCGCCTGTGGACCCGTCCGGCCGGATGAATCGGATTCTCTGGTCCACTGCTGCCCTCTCCTTTGACGAAGTTCTTGAAGAGTTCGAGGGCTGTGCCAGAATAGTCTCTGAAACCGAGATGTAAGCCCTTTTCCCATCTTGATTTGGCAACAATGGCGTCTCGGATATTCTGGTCATTCTCTGGCGCGTCGACAGAGTAGACTGTAACATACTCTCGTAGTCCTCTCGTTGTCTTTTTCTGTTCTTCTTTGAACAAATTTGTAACTTGTAACCCAGAAACAAACAGTTCAACAGCAATAGAAGAACCACACACGGTAAGAATAGGATCATAAGTAGAGTTAAACTGGTAATTGGCAAACCATCACTCCGATTTGAGGGTGGTGTTGATGGGCCTATTTGCGACATTTCATCACAAATAGTTTATAGGATCCAATTCCAGAACACATAAGATTTGTGATTTTTGTTCAAAATTGCTTATCCTAATTGGTTATTTTCTGTGAGCGCGCAGGTGTTTTGTGGCACCAATCAATTTCACTATCCTGCGTTTGTGATTGAACTCTGCACAATGAGTGCTTGGATTTTGTGCTTGGTATCTTAGATTTGCTGCTTCAAGATCTGTCCAATTTGTTTGTGTCAACACAATATATCTCTGCATTTAAATGAGCATATTTTACTCCCAAAATTAACCATTTGCCCACAGTCGAAATTCACTTGTACATATAGACAACCGAACGGAGGCCTACTCGAAAATGTTTGAGACAATCAGTTGTGTTGTGACAAGGTAGAGGTGGTATACAGAAGATAGCCCATTTGGTAAAAGACCAAGTCCGTATTATGGAAATAACAGCTCAAATAAGCAAAGAGAAACTACAGTCCATCATTACTTTAAGACATGAAGGTCAGTCAATTTGGAAAATTTAAAGAACTTTTAAAGTTTCTTCAAGTGCAGTTTTAGAAACCAAGCACTATGATGAAACTGGCTCTCATGAGGACCGCCACAGGAAAAGAAGACCCAGAGAGGATAAATTCATTAGTTACCAGCCTGAGAAATTGCAGCCCAAATAAATGCTTCACAGAGTTCAAGTAACAGACACATCTCAACATCAACTGTTCAGAGGAGACTGCGTGAATCAGGCCTTCATGGTTGAATTGCTGCAAAGAAACCACTACTCAAGGACACCAATAAGAAGGGACTTGCTTGGGCCAAGAAATATGAACAATGGACATTAGACGAGTGGAAATCTGTCCTTTGGCCTGATGAGTCCAAATTTGAGATTTTTGGTTCCAACCACTGTGTCTTTTTGAGACGCAGAGTAGGTTAACGGATGATATTTGCATGTGTGGTTTGCACCGTGAAGCATGGGGGAGGAGGTGTGGTAACACTGTCAGTGATTTATTTAAAATTCAAGGCACACTTAACCAGCATGACTACCACCACATTCTGCAGCAATACGCCATCCCATCTGGTTTGCGCTTAGTGGGACTATCATTTGTTTTTGAACAGGACAATGACCCATCACACCTCCAGGCTGTCTAAGAGCTATTTGACCAAGGAGAGTGATGGTGCTGCATCAGATGACCTGGCCTCCACAATCACCCGACCTCAACCCAATTGAGATGATTTGGGATGAGTTGGACCGCAGAGTGAAGGAAAAGCAGCCAACAAGTGCTCAGCATACGTGGGAACTCCTTCAAGACTGTTGGAAATGCCGCTAACCCTATTACGGGGGTTGAGTCACTGGCTTACTGGTGCTCTTCCATGCCGTCCCTAGGAGGGGTGCGTCACTTGAGTGGGTTGAGTCACTGACGTGATCTTCCTGTCCGGGTTGGCGCCCACCTCGGGTTCATGCCATGGGGGAGATCTTCGTAGGCTATACTCGGCCTTGTCTCAGGGTAGTAAGTTGGTGGTTGAAGATATCCCTCTAGTGGCGTGGGGGGGATGTGCTTTGGCAAAGTGGGTGGGGTTATATCCTGCCTGTTTGGCCCTGTACGGGGGTATCGTCGGATGGGACCACAGTGTCTCCCAACCCCTCCTGTCTCAGCCTCCAGTATTTATGCTGCAATAGTTTATGTTGGGGGGCTAGAGTCAGTCTGTTATATATGGAGTATTTATCCTGTCTTATCCGGTGTCCTGTGTGAATTTTAAGTATGCTCCCTCTAATTCTCTCTCTTTTTTTCTCTTTCTCTCTCTCTTTCTCTCGGAGGACCTAAGCCCAAGACCATGCCTCAAGACTACCTGGCCTGATGACTCCTTGCTGTTCTCAGTCCACCTGGTCGTGCTGCTGCTCCAGTTTCAACTGTTCTGCCTGCGGCTATGGAACCCTGACCTGTTCACCGGACGTGCTACCTTTTCCTGGACCTGCTGTTTTGGACTCTCTCTCTACCGCACCTGCTGTCTCTAACTCTGAATGATCGGCTATGAAAAGCCAACTGACATTTACTCCTGAGGTGCTGACCTGTTGCACCCTCTACAACCACTGTGGTTATTATTATCTGACCCTGCTGGTCGTCTATGAACGTTTGAACATCTTGGCCATGTACTGTTATAATTTCCACCTGGCACAGCCAGAAGAGGACTGGCCGCCCCTCAGAGCCTGGTTTCTCTCTAGGTTTCTTCCTAGGTTCCAGACTTTCTAGGGAGTTTTTCCTAGCCACTGTGCTGTTTGGGGTTTTAGGCTCGGTTTCTTAACAGCACTTTGTGACTTCGGCTGATGTAAAAAGGGCTTTATAAATAAATTGATTGATTCCAGGTGAAGCTGGTTGAGAGAATGCCAAGTGTGTGCAAAGCTGCCATCAAGGCAAAGGGTGGCTACTTTGAAGAATCTAAAATATATTTTGATTTGTTTAACACTTTTGGTTATTACATGATTCCATGTGTTATTTATTAGTTTTCATATCTTCACTATTCTACAATGTAGAAAATACTAAAAATAAAGAAAAACCCTTGAATGACTAGGTGTGTTAAATAGTTTATTTCACATTTTCAATAGGACAAGGACTTCCCTGTCGGCCTAACCCGGACAATGCTTGGCCAATTGTGAGCCGCCCCATGGGTCTCCCGGTCGCGGCCGTCTGCGACAGAGCCTGGACTCGAACCAGGATCTCTAGTGGCACAGCTAGTACTGCGATGCAGTGTCTTAGACCACTGCACCACTCGGGAGGCCCCTGTGTCTAAACTTTTAACTGGTACTGTATTTGTAGCCTGTGTCATTCTTCGAATGTGTGCTCTAGGACAGGAATTGCGGGGGCCTTTTTTTAAACTAAATTCCTAACGATTCTTCACATTTTTCCATGACCTATTCTTAATATGATATCTGATTGCGAATGACTAACAAAATTATTGGGGGACCCCTGGAGGTCAGGGCCCCTGGGCATGTGACCTGCGTGCCTGGTCGGTATTCAGCCATGATAGCTGACTAAACTAACTACCATTAAAAAAATATATATGGTTAATTGTTAGCTAATTGAGTGACCTCCATAACAAGAGAGGAACTGCTGATGCACATCCACATTTCTAAAATCGCACCGGTTGTATTTTACTGTTCTTACTCTCAATAAGTTGAGACCCTGACTGAGTTCCTAAAAAAATACATTTGATTCAATTTTATCGATAAACATTGTGATATTTTGCCCCTCCTCCGTCTCAAACCTGTGGTATGTGTGTGTTGGTCTGTGTGTTCTAGGGTGAGACTGACTCTCGACAATGGCTGCGTGCGATAAACCCTCTGGTCTCTGTTGTGTAAGACCCTGCATCGACCAAGGAGGAGTGGAGCTCTTGAGTCTTGCCTTTCAATACTTATTTTTCCCATTTTCTGCCTTGTTTGAAAGTAATGCTGTCCATAGTGCCATCTGTTTTTCAATCTTCTACTCCAAATTTAAAACAACTGAGTTTAAAACATTTTCCCTCCCCAAAGAAGGAAAGAGGGAAGGAAGGATTACATTCTTGCAAAAGGGGTTGCATCTTAATAGTGTAAGTCGCTTTCTCTCTGAAAAAGTTGAATAGGAAAATAAATATGCCCATACATAGTAGTACACATTGTATTAACCTATCCTGTGTTTAGAGCAGATGAAAAGAGAGGAGTTCAGGAAAGGAAGCTATTTTAGAATGTGGTATCTGATGATTCCTTTTAGCACCTCTCTTACTAGCATTTAACACTGAGTGGCAGTAGTTAGCTTAGCTAGGGTGGACTGTAATGGTGCAGCACAGTACTGCTCAACACCTACTGCAACCACTGAGGATCTGAAACAGTTTACCACAGTAATCTTTACTCAAGTACTTACATTGTATACTCTATTGCCCTTTCTAGCACAATATACACTTATTCCAGAAAGCACACCAGATATACCCTGGCATTATGTGGCTGAGCGATGAGGAGAAACAAATGTTTTTTGCGGAATATTTAGATAAAGCCTGGAATAAAAGAAAAAGGGCTACCTATAATTAAATTGTAAAAATATTCAGCTTCTATGTGGTAAATGGCACGTGTGTATATAGATTGTGTATAGGCTTGTCTCTCATATGAATCTTCTCTGTGCCAGACTAGGTTCAAATGCCTTCTGTTTCTTTTTTTCTGTATTTATCTGTATGTATGTATATCCTTTTACTGCTCTAGGGATATAATTATTGTTTGGATAACCTTTATTTACTATTATGTATTGATTTTTACCTTACATTTTTTCACTCTTTATGCAATGCGCAGTGCAGAGAACACCGGAAGAAGAATTGTCATTTAATTACCACAGTGAATTATTGTAATGTTTGTTTGTGTCAATTAATCCCATAAGGGATGGGTTGCCAACTGGTGATTTGACACGAAAATGAAATTTCATTCATTCACTTTTTATTTTTGGGTCAACTGCTTGATCTGCACTTGGATGTAGTCAGATAGCTCTCAGGCCTCATTGGTCTTCCATGTTTTTGTGGGAGGAGACTTTGTCTTGCCCAAGAGGTCTCTCCAACTCCTGCATCCATATTCAGATTGTTTGTGTTCAGCATTCCTATGAGGTTTATCTTATTTACTGTATTATACCTTTTGCTGTCTTCATAGTTCCACATCTTGTAGGCCGATTATCCATGTCCACCTATTATTTTGGAAATTTTTCAAATTGCCTGTGGCAATATGGACATGCTCTGCATGAATTGTCATTCATGACCGCTGCTACACATTTTATACGATAATCAAACACCAACACCATGAGTTAAAATTCTGGTATTTTCATTTATTTAACATGCTTTTCTTTGTGTCCATTTGTCAATTTAGAATAATACATTAACATCTGGTATAAGTTAAAGCACATATATACACAAACATTTCAAATGATTCAGTTGAACATTTGACAGAGGAATCTCTTTTAGAGACAAAGTTATACATATTTTTGTACACAAGTACATTTTTGTTATTGTAATAAATCAATGTAAAGGTGCAGTCATATGAAAACCATACAACCATAGCCTACAAGTGGTAGAATCATTTTGTCACGTGACTATCAACTACCTCAGGTTTCTGTAATAAGTCAAATGACTCGATTGGAATACCAAGTTCCTGATATAGGCAAGCAGTATACACAGTAACAGTACCTATTCCCCTTTCATTCAAGAGAAAGTCAGTAGATGTGCCCAGACACTCAGGAGTCAATTTGCCAGTTAAACTGTAAACCTTCTACTTGTGGCATTGTATCTGTTAAATATGCTTATGAAAAGTGCCTATAATCAAAAAAGCTTCCATCTGACCCTCTCCGGTGCCCTCTGCCATTGTCTCTAAACTGAGCACAGGGAGAAGCTGTGCTGGATTGTCATAGCACCTGGCAAGGCTGTGATTTTATTGGCTCAAACAGTAGGTCGTTAGCACGATAGCATGCTAGGACGTTAGCCCATTAGCACCCAGCGAGGCTATGTTTGATGATCTCTTTGGACTGGGGAGGGATCCTGTCAGGGAAGGCCACCTGGAATTCCACCACCAGGTCGCCACGTGTGGAGGGGGTCTTGGCGTGGGGCAGGCCCTCGCCCCTCAGCCGCCGGATGCCGCCGGGCTTGATGACGTCACTGCACGGCAGCGGCATCGTCCTGTTGTCCAGGGTGGGGACGTTGACTGTGCATCCACATAGAGCCTGGAAGGAAACAGAGAGGAAGATCGGATTTGTTAGTTTAACGGTTCCTTGTTTTATGTTGAGAGTCTTTGGTTACATAATACAGTACATGCAGCAGACGCCACACCAAAATTAGCTGCAGTTGGAACTTCTGAATGAATGTATGAAACTCTTACCTAACCATGGCAATTTTCCAAGTGAATGTGTTATATCACAGACTTGAATGTGGAGCATTTGCCCCCTAAAGACAATGCTTTGCTCTGTTATGCAACAATAAGTGTTACAAATATCATACCGGTTATCTTCTCTCTATTCTGGCTGTGCGTGTGGGTGTCGGTACTCAACAGAGTGACTGAGTGGGGCCATGGGAAGATGGAGAGGAGCTCTTTGAAGAGGCTGCCATGTCTGTGAACGCTCTCATGCTAATCTGAGGAGCGTAGGACGTGGGAGTGAGTGATTGCGAGCCAGAGAGAGAGGGCGAGAGGAAGCTAAAGGCTGGCAGAGGAGTCAGTGAGGGAGCGAAGTGAAAGAAGTGTGAGGGGGCGGCCGACACAGAGGCTATATTTAGCTACAGCTGCTGCTGCTCTCTGCAGGGTGCACTGCACTGTGTGTTCGTGGGGGTCTGTGAGCTGAGCTAAGGACAAGGTTGGAGCAGTGGTGGGTTAGCTGAGAGGGGCTCTGAATAGAACAGGGTTTTATCTATTCTATAGCCACCAATTTGAGTCATTGTCCAAAGTATGGAAGTGGCATACTTCAGCCGTGCCTTGAAACTTCATGTAATCCTACCTAAACTAAAAGTATGGCAGTGCTGTAATTCTGCTAAGACTTACTGTGTTATACACCCAAATAAATGTAGGGTTGACACACAAACACAAACTTACTTCTTTGAGGGTGATCTTGGCTGTATACACAATGTGGGACCCATCTCTCTTGTAGTGGGGGTGTTTCTTGTCCTTGAGAACGAAGGCCACGTCGGCGGGTATGTTGTTGGGCGTCTCATCGCCCTCTCTGGGGAAGGTGATCTTGGTACCTTCCTTCCACCCCTTCTTTACCACCACGTTCAGGACCTTGTCCTCGGTGCGCAGGCTGCGGCCGTCCGGGTTGAGACGGCGCCGTGTGATCTTCATGTGCTTGGTGCAGCCATGGAACACCTCTTCCAGGGTCACCAGGAGGTCGTGCACCACCGCCATGCCCTGCAGACGCCGACGCCCGCGCCGAAGCTTCTCGCCAGTGGGGCCATAGTTACTGTGGTAACCGCCGACGTGGCTGAAGGTGAAGCGGCTGAAGGGGTTGAAGAGCTCCTCCTCGCCGTCGGGCCCAAAGAAGATGTCGAAGTGGTCGGAGCCTTGGAAGAAGGAGGAGAATGTGGCATGGGCGTCACCGTGGTAACTGTACTGATGGGTGTTGTTCTCCTTGCCTGCCATGGACACTCCGCCTCCGTTCTTAAGACCTGAGACAAAAAAGGAAAAAAGACAGTTAGTACAGTTTACCCAGGCAGAAGATGTGTGATCTTGTCCAATGTTCCATCTTGTCCAATCTTCTATTCTACTTCCACTCTGAGACAAAGTTCTTACTCATGTATATTTGGCTTAACTACTTCTACTCAACTGACAAAGGCAAAGGGCCCTACTAGGCTACTGCTGGTTAAATGACAAGGGAAGGAAGGAAAGGCTCTCACCTTCTTCTCCAAACTGATCATAGATGACTCTCTTCTTGGGGTCGGTCAGAATCTCGTAAGCTTCTGCGATCTCCTTGAACTTGTCTGCTGCGTCAGCGGCGCTGTTCTTGTCGGGGTGAAACTTTAGGGCCATCTTCCTGTATCCCTTCTTGATCTCATCTTCGTTGGAGTCTGTCTCGACGCCCAGGACCTTGTAGAAATCCTTCCCCATAGGCTTGATGGACATAACAGGCACCTCTTGGTCCTTTTGGTTCTCCTGGAGAAACAGGATGAGAGAAGTAATACGTCAGATCTCTATATCCTACAGATGTCAACCCCCTTATAAAAGGACAAATGCCTGACTGAATTACGCCCACCAATAGATTCACTTTGTCCTTTCTTTAAAAGTCAGGTTCGAACTGTGCCTTAATGAAAAGATATGAAACCAGAGTTGGATAAGATGTGGTAGAAAGATAACTAATTCCCTGGCCTGTGGGTTCTAAACCGTCCTTATAGTGCTCTCATTGCCATGCCCATGATAATGCATTGCTAAGCATCCGGCATCTTTATGACACCCAGCAGGTGTGACATTCAACAGTTGATTGAGAATGACCAAGACAAATAGCACTGAGTCACCAATGATTATCAGGAAAGCCTACTGTGCTAGTTTGTACCAATATCAGAAGATGCATACTTGGAAATGTCAGTGTATTGAATACAAATGACCACAATATCAATGTATTCTTTAATATTGCATTCAGCCCATGAAAACAGTGTTATGTTAAAACTAGCCCATGGCAAATGCATTTATGACCATTTCAGTCTTACCGACTAAAATGCAGATATTTATCTGCTCACCTATAATACAGACAATGTGAATATAGGGGGAGCTCGTGTGTATGAGTATGGTGAAGCAGACTGCAGCTCCTACCACAGATCCTGGATGCACCCTGATTGTCTCAACTAGGCTACAATGTCTGCAGGATACTGGAGAACCCATTGCTCCCATACAAGTTGAACAGGCTATAGTTCGAAAGGAACATTCAATATTTGACATAAATCACTATGCTTAATCTCGAAGACTATTCTCAGCAATTAGCAAAATCTTTGAACTCACTGTCTTTTTAACGACACAACCATAAGGCACAATTAATGACTATATGCGTAAAATGAGCATTGATATAATTCATTACAATCAGTAAATTACTGAAATTAATACAATTGTAAAAATATAACTTACCCCTGATGAAGAGCCCGAGCTGTCATTCCTGTTCATAACGCGGACCTTGCACTTGACATTTTTCGTTTTCACTCCAAACTGTGTCCAAATCAGAACCATAGTGTTCGCTTATTGAGGAGCTGTCCGCTGTTCTGTGGTGCTGAACGTTTCTTAGCTGTTTTAGCTGTGCTTGAGCTGTTGGTTGACTGAACCGCTGACTGCAGACTGTGCTATATACTGCCGCGGCAGACCTTTACTATACACTCACCACCCACGCAGCGTGACTGAGCTTTCCCAAAACCCGCCCATTTTCCTACGCACAAGAGGGAATACCGTGCCTACCGATTTCTCTTCGAGACCATTGGTGTTCGCAGCATTATCACGCGGATGTAACAGCCTCCTTCTCCTTCTTGAGGCTCGTTTCCGGAATTCTGAGCAGAAGCTCATGGAACAGTCACGACCAGTGAGGTGAATCCTCAGAGCTGTCGAGGGTTGCCGACTGAAGACTGACTGACAGATAGACATCCCTTGAGGCTATTTAATCCCCCTGACATGGACCATTGGATTGAACAATCCCTTGAAGCTATGTGATCAGAGAAATTCATCGTGATTGTTTTCTAGTCAAGTACTAATTTATATGACTATATATACTCTGAAGCTCAGTTGGTAGAGGATTGCGCTTGCAACACCAGGATAGTGGGTTTGACTCCCGGGACCACCCTTATTTAAAATGTGTGCATGCATGACTGTAAATCCCTTAAAATAAAAGTGTCTGCTTACTAGTTTATATTATTATATTTAATAGGGGAACAGATAAGGACAAACGATCCCAGTATGGTGACATCATGCATTCTCAATCTACTTCATAATAACAAAGTGTTTATTTTAGGTTCTTTAGGATGCTCATCTGGTTGTTAGATACCTGGTTAGATTAGATGTGTTCATATGAACAAAGTATAGAATAGAAATGGACTGATGATAGATTCAAAGAAACCATTTGAGTATCCTGCAAGACTTATTTTGTGTTGTTTTGTCTAGCAGTATGAATTGTATAAGTGGACATCCAGTACAGTTGAAGTAAGGACCTGTGTTGTTGTGTACAGCAGTTTATGGTTATGGAACAAAAAGCGGACATACATGGCCATGTTTCCTCTTCTATGATGCTCACCACAGCCAATGGGAGAGATGGATTCTCCATCTTCCAGTGGAGTCTCCCATTCACTCCAACAGGAAATGGAGACAAATTTGGTCTGAACATGGGGAGTCAGGAGCGTCACTGGCTCTGGCTGGAGTGGAGCTCTTCTACAGCAGAAAGAGGGATGGTTCTAGAATGTAATGAATTAGGACATTCTGTTCTATTCACAGTATTCTCACTCTCCCATCCGCCCACGGGAACATTGGGACTGGTGGAAATCAGAGCTCGCTGTCTCTCTCGCCTTTTTTTCTCTCCTCGAATAGAAAATCACAGTTATTAATGTGTCGTGTCACACTGAGACTATGGCTGGAGGGGGCGGCAGGGGGGACGGTTCACGTGCCAAAGTGTACCAATAATACACACAGACAAGCATGCAGAATGGGCACACTCGCATGCGGTCACACTTCAGTACTTTATTTGAATCTAATTAAGCATTGTCATTGTCACATGCTAGGGGCTGTATTGTCACTGGTCTATTTATGGACTATGGAGCCGACTACAAAAGCTATCACACACAAACATACACTGTTGTACAATACAGAATTGTTGTACACCTTTATTCTTGTCTATGTGATTTGTCTGAGAGCTGATACACTACATGTCCAAAAGTATGTGGACAACCATTCAAATTAGTGGATTCTGCTATTTCAGCCACACCCGTTGCTGACAGGAGTAGAAAATTGAGCATACAGCCATGCAATCTCCATAAACAAACATTGGCTGTAGAATAGCCTTACTGAAGAGCTCAGTGACTTTCAATGTGGCACAGACATAGGAATGCTACCTTTCCAACAAGTCAGTTGGTCCAATTTCTGCCCTGCTAGAGTTGCCTCGGTCAACTGTAAGTGCTGTTATTGTCAAGTGTAAACGTCTAGGAGCAACAACGGCTCAGTCGTGAAGTGGTAGGCCACACAAGCTCAGAGAATGGGACCGCTGAGTGCTGAAGATCCTAAAAATTGTCTGTCCTTGGTTGCAACACTCTATCGAGTTCCAAACTGCCTCTGGAAGCAACATCAGCACAATAACTGTTTGTTGGAAGCTTCATGAAATGGGTTTCCATGGCCGAACAGTCGCACACAAGCCTAAGATCACCATGCACAATGCCAAGCGTTGGCTGGAGTGGTGTGAAGCTCACTGCCATTGGACTCTGGAGCAGTGGAAACGCGTTCTCTGGAGTGATGAATCATGCTTCACCATCTGGCAGTCAGACAGACGAATCTGAGTTTGGAGGATGCCAGGAGAACGCTACCTGCCCGAATGCATAGTGTCAACTGTAAAGTTTGGTGGAGGAGGAATAATAGTCTGGGGCTGTTTTTCATGGTTCCGGCTAGGACCCTTAGTTCCAGAGATGGGAAATCTTAACGCTACAGCATACAATGACATTCTAGACAATTCTGTTGCTTCCAACTTTGTGGCAACAGTTTGGGGAAGGCCCTTTCCTGTTTCAGCATGACAATGCCCCTG
This sequence comes from Salvelinus namaycush, assembly GCF_016432855.1. Classification (NCBI taxonomy): domain Eukaryota; kingdom Metazoa; phylum Chordata; class Actinopteri; order Salmoniformes; family Salmonidae; genus Salvelinus; species Salvelinus namaycush. The sequence continues at coordinate 9,447,744 of NC_052337.1, forward strand.
TGCACAAAGCGAGGTCCATAAAGAAATGGTTTGTCGAGATCGGTGTGGAAGAACTTGACTGGCCTGCACAGAGCCCTCACCTCAACCCCATCGAAACATTTGGGATGAATTGGAACACCGACTGTGAGCCAGGCCTAATCTCCCAACATCAGTGCCCGACCTCACTAATGTTCTTGTGTCTGAATGGAAGTAAGTCCCCGCAGCAATGTTCCAACATCTAGTGAAAAGCCTTCCCAGAAGAGTGGAGGCTTTTATAGCAGAAAAGTGGGGACCAACTCCCTATTAATGCCCATGAGTTTGGAATGAAATGCTCGACAAGCAGCTGTCCACATACTTTTGGCCATGTGGTGTATATTGTGTTCAAATACGACTGAGGCATGGCACCTATGAGCAGTTTCAAAGAATCACCATCTTCAGATTTAGTCTCTTATATTTACAATTCAAAATGTTTAACAACTGTAATCAATATGACTAAATAGTCAAGCATTGCGTTGGTGCTCTTCAGGGTTTTTGCTTCCTGTGTAGGCCTCCTCTTGCATAAATGTTTTTTCCCAGTGATTTCAGCTTCACTTGACACGACCACTGTGGTGCTTAAATCTCAGATTGCTGCTATTTGCCTGTTGTTTACATCAGAGTTGTTGTGGACTGAGTCACTACAGCACTCTTTGCTGTGGCACCCAAAATGATATGTATCACTCCTATTACATTTTTCTAAAATGTCTAACTTATACAGTGCCTTCAGAAAGTACTCAGACCCCTTCACCTTTTCCACATTTTGTTAAGTTACAGCCTTATTATAAAATTGATTAAATCGTTTTTTTCCTCATCAATCTACACACAATACCCCATAATGATAAAGCAAAAACAGTTTTATTTTTAAACATTTTGCAAATTTAAATAAAAAATGTATATATAAAACAACTGAAATATTACATTTACATAAGTGTTCAAACTTGGCTGTGTGCTTAGGGATGTTGTCCTGTCGGAAGGTGAACCTTCGCCCCAGTCTGAGGCCATGAGCGCTCTGGAGCAGGCTTTCATCAAGAATCTCTCTGTACTTTGCTCTGTTCATCTTTGCCCTGTTCCTGACTAGTCTCCCAGTCCCTCCCGCTGAAAAACATCCCCACAGTATGATGCTGCCACCATCATGCTTCGCCGTAGGGATGGTGCCAGGTTTCCTCCAGACGTGAGGCTTGGCATTCAGGCCAAAGTGTTCAATCTTGGTTTCATCAGACCAGAGAATCTTGTTTCTCACCGTCTGAGAGTCTTTAGGTGCCTTTTGGCAAACTCCAAGCAGGCTGTCATGTGTATTTTACTGAGGAGTGGCTTCTGTCTGACCACTCTACCATAAAGGCCTAATTGGTGGAGTGCTGCAGAGATGGTTTTCCTTCTGGAAGCTTCTCCCATCTCCACAGAGGAACTCTAGAGCTCTGTCAGAGTGACCATCAGGTTCTTGGTCACCTCCCTGACCAAGGCCCTTCTCCCCCGATTGCTCAGTTTGGCCGGGCAGCCAGTTCTAGGAAGAGTCTTGATGGTTCCAAACTTCTTCCATTTAAGAATGATGGAGGCCACTGTGTTCTTGGTGACCTTCAATGCTGCAGAAATTGTTTGGTACCCTTCCCCAGATCTGTGCCTCGACACAATCCTGTCTCGGAGCGCTACGGACAATTCCTTCAACCTTACGGCTTGGTTTTTGCTCTGACCTGCATTGTCAACTGTGGGACCTTATATAGACAGTTGTGTACCTTTCCAAATCATGTCCAATCATTTGAATTCACCACAGGTGATTTTTTTAAGCACAGTTTTTTATTTTAAATACATTAAATATATATATATATATATATATTTAAAAAAAAAACTGTTTTCGCTTTGTCATTATGGGGTATAGATTGCTGAGGATAATAAAAAAAAAATACATTTTAGAATAAGGCTGTAATGTAACAATGTGGAAAAAGTCAAGGGGTCTGAATACTTTCTGAAGGCACTGCATATCATGACCCATGGCTAATGAGAAACTGAAAGCATGAATATGAATGACAATATCCCATGAGTTAATCTTTCTTCCTCTGATCAAAGTGTTTGACCTATGACAGATGAACAGATTAGGGTGTGTGGCAGTGTGTGTGTGGTAAGTGCGATCCTTCACAGTCCAGTCCACCACCTTCCCCCATGTGGGAGTAGTAGGTGCTGCTGAGTCCTTGAGGTGGTGAGTCACATTGTGCTCTCAGCATTCACAAAGGACAGTGCATTCCCAAAGTAAGTGACACTAACCCACCTCATCCCTCTTCGTCCCACTCACACACTGTATGTCACAGTCTATTCAGTCACTGAAAGGTTACAGAGCCCAGTGTAATTTAGTGTAGATCAGTAGTGTGTTGATCTGAATAGAGCAGGGTTAGACAACTCTAATCCTGAAGTACCTGTTCATCAGTTAATGTCACTGGGTTTGTTTATCCTAGCCTGTAATCTGTAAAGCACTTTGTGACAACTGCTCATGTAAAAAATAAAAATTAAAGGGCTTTATAAAATACATTTGATTTGTAGATTAAGAGTTTGTCTGGTTTTCCGAGTCTAAATCAGTCGCTGAGGTTGGCACACGTGTGAGAAGTTAAAGCAGGAATCCCTGAGGAATTCGATCAGAATCACCCATCGCTACAGTGATGGTGTGTTTGGAATAGTCCCCAGGGTTGTCACTAGTTACCACAGCCTCAAATTCAAAATCAGAGGACTCCAAGTTGTAGAAACATCACAAGGATGATCAATGGAAACAGGATGCACCTGAGCTCAATATCAAGTCTCATCACAAAGGGTCTGAATACTTATGTAAATAAGGTATTTCTGTTTTTTCTAAAAACCTGTTTGGCTTTGTCATTATGGGGTATTGTGTGTAGATTGCTGAGGAAAAAATAGATATTTTATCAATTTTAGAATGTCTAACTTAACAAAATGTGGAAACTGTCATGGGGTCTGAATACTTTCCAAAGGCACTGTAGTATAAATTCATGAGAAAAAAATATTGCCTAGTTTTTTGGTCTTAATTTAAGGTTAGGCATAAGGTTAGCAGTGTGGTTAAGGTTAGATTTAAAATCATATTTTAAGAAGAGAAATTGTAGAAATAGGCGAGTTTAGCCATGATTATGACTATGTGGCTGTGGTAACTAGTGACAACCAGTTCCCAGAGCTGTTTTAATGAGTGTGGAGGATGTGAGGAAGAGGACTATCAAGAACGTGATTCAGTTCATTTTTAGTCGAGTAATAATTTTTTTCAATCTCCTCGCCCAACCCCTCATCTTCTTTTTTCTGCTCTATTCCCCTCCCTCTCTCCTGTCTGCTTTTACTCTCACATGTCTGGGAGTGTGACTGTCACTGCAGCTGGACCGTGTGAACGTGTGTCACGGTTTAACACAGACACACCGAGAAAATATATACAGATATACATACGTACCCACGCAAACACACACACACACACAGTATAGTTTATGCAGTCACTTCCCACCTGATATTGGGAGGGGACTGGTGAAACAAAGAGAGGATCGTGGACACGTTTCAGAGAATATCTCTCACAAATGTGTCTTCTTTACATCCATCACTGTGCTCTCCAATAATATGACTCTACCTCCGAGTGCAGACGAGGCGAGGTGGTGATGTACAGTACCTGTCTGAAAATAGCCTGGTTTTTCTGGAAGAGAACTTAATGAGAGCGCCCTTTAACAACTCAGTGGCTGAACTGCTCTTATGATCTACTGCACTGTAAATTCCTCTCTACATCCAAAGAGAAGAAATGTATTTCTGTTCGGGTGTATCCCCCCCTCACCTCTCTACTAATCTAATAAATAGAATAAGAAAACTTGTAACAAAAATTGTTTCATATAAACAGCGCTTATTTTGAGATTCCAAAAATGACTCCTTCAGACACAGCAGTAAGCATCGGCTTGCTTTGGTGAGTGCTGCCCTCTACTGAGCAATAAAGTTATGACAAATTAGTGGTACAGCCTGAATCAAAGCCCATACGTAAAAAGGTGTACTAGCAAAACACAACTATAAATTCTACAATAAAATATTGAGTCCAATGTAAGGATGCTAAAGTTGTTGTAGTCCAGAGACTATTATTAGGCTCATTGCAAAAGTATTTGTAGAATATAGTGAAACTCCAGCCCGGAATCATATTCAGTGTGGATTCCAGGATAGAAAAACTGTGCTTTTCAAAACAGTAGAGGAAGATGAAATTAAGTCAGAGGTTTCTTTGACTGTAAGACAATAGCTATTGATATCCTAGCCAATATGTTTTCAATGTCTCTAACTCCAGCGTTGACTTTACTATAATTTGCTAACATTTTCCTAGAATTTTTCCATGGGCTACTAGCATTCACGGAGAGATAGGCTATTCACTTCGTGTCCTCAGAATACACACTACTCTACTGACAGGCTGATATGAGGCTTTATCTCTTCTCTTCTCTCCAGCAGTTTCTCCTCTTTACTGATGTTCTGCTGATCCTCCTGGTGATTTTCTGGTGACCTCTCTTTGTTGTAGCGCCTGTTTTCCTCAGGGTACGTCACGGCCGACAGAGGCAGTCTGTGTATGGCTCTGGATTCAGTGGTGATGAGGAGGAAGGTGAGGGCGGACAGGCAGAAAGGCCAGGTGCATGCTGGTAGCCCAAACTGAAAACAACAGGTGATATGGTAGAAGTGGAGTTAAGAGATTGTTTCAAGCATCTCAGAATAATAATTCTTATTTACCTATAATTTCTGTCTTTTACCTGGCACTCCTACTCTGAGATGCTTGATATGTACAACCCTAGGTATTGTTGATTGTCTACTGGGTGATGTAACAGACTCACTGACACTTCAGAAAATTGCCCTGGTTAGGTAAGAATGTTTCATACATTAATTCAGAAGTACTGCAGCTAATTATGGTATAGGGTCGGCTGCTTGTACTGCATTATGTAACCAAAAGCTCTCAACATAAAAGGAACCGGAAGACTAAACAATCAAAAATATGCACTCTTTATAGGCTGAAATAAATTTTTGTTTGACTTATTAGACAAGTACAGAGCATTCAAATTAGTGGCAGCAGTACATTAGATGTTGACCAAGAATGACATAAAAATGTAAGAACTTACTATGGACATCAGATTTGAAATGGCCAAACTCATGTACGCACAGAAAAAGGCTGAAAGTAGAAAAAAAACAACTGGCTTCATTGAATGGGTGGTCATGAAGTAGACTGCTTGTCTGACAGCATTGAGTAAGGTGAAGGTGTTGTTTCTGAACCTACCACAGGTAATAGCCAGTAGATGACTCTGCCATGTCAATGCATAGAACACCCCTCCAATAGCGATGCAGGACAGACAACTGTTGTAGCCCCACAGTCCTGAGTAGATGTCCTCACGAGGAGCAGCCAGAACAAGACCTACATCGAACAGGACATACAATACAGCTAGGTCCAGATTTCCCTGCCCATGTGATTTGACCATGAAAAGCTCTGGGCCCTAGTACCTAGTTAAACTCCTGGCCCCAATTATAGCCTGTGATTAAAGAATTGCCAATATATGGCTTACATCTGCATTATTTTGCTTCACGATGATGCACAACAAATCAGCTTGGGATATGTTGAATTTAACTTCAAAATTGACTAATGAACACGAAAACAATAGCATACTTCCGATGTTTCTAATTCGGTGTACATAAAAAAAGTCATGTTCACAACTGTTATGCTCCCCAGTTATTTATTGAGACGCTAATGTAAGACAGTTTTTTAAAGAAGTACAGCTCCTATTGTGTTCTGTGATGCAACTTATACCACTCTCGGTTATATCTCTAAAGAGCATGTCCATTGGTATTGTTAATGAGTATAGCCATTAAAACCAAACGTGTTTTGTATCCCAATCAGTATTTCCACAGTATGTGCTGGGATTAGAGGTCAGGTGTACACAATTATTTGAGAGCAAGTCTCTTACCGGACACTACACCAACAATAGAGCCCAGTACAGCGTGCATGCAGATGGTTGGGGAGGAAAGTAGCAGGGCTATGATGAAGATTCCTCCAGTCCAGGGGCAGTCACAGCCGTACACCTGACCCACGCCAACTGGCACCGCCATCAAGAGCTGCACCAGGAAGTAACCAACAAGCAGGCTATCACCAACCACTGATCCTGGGTAAGATCTATTTCCCTTCCTCACTTTGGGTTAGGATTGGGAGTAAGGTAATCTGATCCTAGATCTGTGGTTACTAGTCACTTCTACCTCATGGTAGCTAACACCACAAGCTACCATAATCCTACATCCACTCAATACACTTTGTTAGAAATCTACATTTCCTGCTCTTGGAAAGTTCAGTGAAATTGTTTCTTTGGACTATATCTGTGAGGCTTATGTGTTTGACCTATTTTTGTTTCTTAGTTGTTGAAGTGACAGAATCATCTAGAATATGTTGGAGAATTCGTTTAGAAACACACAAGGTTACAGTGTTGTGAGTCGGAGGCTGTCCTGATATGGACACCGTACAGGGTACTGTCCTACCTGAGGTATGCTTCGTTCTGCCAAGGTGGTGTTCAGATGGAGGGAGGACTTTGGCTGCATTAGCACCTGGGGAAAGCAGAAACTGGGGGTATTAGGATATTGGGAGGTGTGTGTGTGTGTGTGTGTGTGGTATGTAAGTGTGTGTGAGTGCATATGTACACTACCGTTCAAAAGTTAGGGTTCACTTACAAATGTCCTTGTTTTTGAAAGAAAATCAAAAAAATGTTGTCCATTAAAATAACATAAAATTGATCAGAAATACAGTGTAGACATTGTTAATGTTGTAAATGACTATTGTAGCTGGAAACGGCAGATAAAAAAAAAAGAATGGAATATGTACGCAGGCATACAGAGGCCCATTATCAGCAACCATCACTCCTGTGTTCCAATGGCACGTTGTGTTAGCTAATCCAAGTTTATCATTTTAAAAGGCTAATTGATCATTAGAAAACCCTTTTGCAATTATGTTAGCACAGCTGAAAACTGTTGTCCTGATTAAAGAAACAATAAAACTGGCCTTCTTTAGACTAGTTGAGTATCTGGAGCATCAGCATTTGTGGGTTCGATTACAGACTCAAAATGGCTAGAAACAAAGACCTTTCTTCTGAAACTCGTCAGTCTATTCTTGTTCTGAGAAATGAAGGCTATTCCATGCGAGAAATTGTCAAGAAACTGAAGATCTTGTACAACCCTGTGTACTACTCCCTTCACAGAACAGCGCAAACTGTCTCTAACCAGAATAGAGAGAGTGGGAGGCCCCGGTGCACAACTGAGCAGGAGGACAAGTACATTAGAGTGTCTAGTTTGAGAAACAGATGCCAGCATCCTGGAGTCGCCTCTTCACTGTTGGCGTTGAGACTGGTGTTTTTTTTTCAGGTACTATTTAATAAAGGTGCCAGTTGAGGACTTGTGAGGCATCTGTTTCTCAAACTAGACACTCTAATGTACTTGTCCTCCTGCTCAGTTGTGCACCGGGGCCTCCCACTCTCTCTATTCTGGTTAGAGACAGTTTGCGCTGTTCTGTGAAGGGAGTAGTACACAGGGTTGTACAAGATCTTCAGTTTCTTGACAATTTCTCGCATGGAATAGCCTTCATTTCTCAGAACAAGAATAGACTGACGAGTTTCAGAAGAAAGGTCTTTGTTTCTAGCCATTTTGAGTCTGTAATCGAACCCACAAATGCTGATGCTCCAGATACTCAACTAGTCTAAAGAAGGCCAGTTTTATTGTTTCTTTAATCAGGACAACAGTTTTCAGCTGTGCTAACATAATTGCAAAAGGGTTTTCTAATGATCAATTAGCCTTTTAAAATGATAAACTTGGATTAGCTAACACAACGTGCCATTGGAACACAGGAGTGATGGTTGCTGATAATGGGCCTCTGTACGCCTATGTAGATATTCAAAAAATATGTATCTGCCGTTTCCAGCTACAATAGTCATTTACAACATTAACAATGTCTACACTGTATTTCTGATCAATTATATGTTATTGTAATAGACAATTATTTTTTGATTTTCTTTCAAAAACAAGGACATTTGTAAGTGACCGCAAACTTTTGAACGGTAGTGTACCTCTGTGTGTACGTGAGTATATTTTGGGCCTACCTCTGGAAAGTAGGGGTGGTTAGACCCCATGGCAGCCATGTGCAAACACACAAGGATGTTGAATGGTAGAGTGAACACAGGGAGGTCCCATTTGCTGAACACTGAGCCCAGGGCACTGGAGACTATGGGACTGCACAGGAACAGGAACAGGAAGTGAAGAACACACAACAAGAAGCTTGAAATATGATCATAATCAGGTAGAGGAAAAAAGGAAATGGAGGGTTGGATCATTATTTAGAAGTTAGGGTGTTTCAGTTGAATTCAATTTTAGCTTTGTTTCAGTTGGCTGTGAACACATTGTACAATAGTGCAATATTGCATAGGGTGTTTTTAAGGAGACATACAAAATAGGTCTGCTGAAACTTTTGAGGCCTACATGGATATACCTGGCTACCATACTCTGCACTGGAGCCTGCACTGGGGCATTATCTGAGCAGACACCTGCCTACTGCTGCTTTCATACTTCCACTTGACATTGTGTCTTGGATGTTTTTAGACTACTGCCAAACTTGAACTCCACTTGGTTTAGCCTACTTGGATTTACTCTCTTTGACTCTCCCGTGGCCCGGTGTAGCGCTTGCCTCCCTCCCATCTTCCACCGGCCTGTACTGGAAACTACAGTCGTGGCCAAAAGTTGAGAATGACACAAATATACATTTTCACAAAGTCTGCTGCCTCAGTTTGTATGATGGCAATTTGCATATATCCAGAATGTTATGAAGAGTGATCAGATGAATTGCAATTAATTGCAAAGTTCCTCTTTGCCATGCAAATGAACTGAATCCCCCCAAAAACATTTCCACTGCATTTCAGCCCTGCCACAAAAGGACCAGCTGACATCATGTCAGTGATTCTCTCGTTAACACAGGTGTGAGTGTTGACGAGGACAAGGCTGTCATGCTGACAGAGTGAGTTCGATTAACAGACTGGAAGCTTCAAAAGGAGGGTGGGGCTTGGAATCATTGTTCTTCCTCTGTCAACCATGGTTACCTGCAAGGAAACACGTGCCGTCATCATTGCTTTGTACAAAAAGGTCTTCACAGGCATGGATATTGCTGCCAGTAAGATTGCACCTAAATCAACCATTTATCGGATCATCAAGAACTTCAAGGAGAGCGGTTCAATTGTTGTGAAGAAGGCTTCAGGCCGCCCAAGAAAGTCCAGCAAGCGCCAGGACCGTCTCCTAAAGTTGATTCAGCTGCGGGATCGGGACACCACCAGTACAGAGCTTGCTCAGGAATGGCAGCAGGCAGGTGTGAGTGCATCTGCACGCACAGTGAGGCGAAGACTTTTGGAGGATGGCCTGGTGTCAAGAAGGGCAGCAAAGAAGCCACTTCTCTCCAGGAAAAACATCAGGGACAGACTGATATTCTGCAAAAGGTACAGGGATTAGACTGCTGAGGACTGGGGTAAAGTCATTTTCCCTGATGAATCCCCTTTCCGATTGTTTGGGGCATCCGGAAAAAAGCTTGTCCGGAGAAGACAAGGTGAGCGCTACCATCAGTCCTGTGTCATGCCAACAGTAAAGCATCCTGAGACCATTCATGTGTGGGGTTGCTTCTCAGCCAAGGGAGTGGGCTCACTCACAATTTGCCTAAGAACACAGCCATGAATAAAGAATGGTACCAACACATCCTCCGAGAGCAACTTCTCCCAACCATCCAGAAACAGTTTGCTGATGAACAATGCCTTTTCCAGCATGATGGAGCACCTTGCCATAAGGCAAAAGTAATAACTAAGTGGCTCGGGGAACATAACATCGATATTTTGGGTCTATGGTCAGGAAACTCCCCAGACCTTAATCCCATTGAGAACTTGTGGTCAATCCTCAAGAGGTGGGTGGACAAACAAAAACCCACAAATTCTGACAAACTCCAAGCATTGATTATGCAAGAATGGGCTGCCATCAGTCAGGATGTGGCCCAGAAGTTAATTGACAGCATGCCAGGGCAGATTGCAGAGGTCTTGAAAAAGAAGGGTCAACACTGCAAATATTGACTCTTTGCATCAACTTCATGTAAATGTCAATAAAAGCCTTTGACACTTATGAAATGCTTGTAATTATACTTCAGTATTCCATAGTAACATCTGACAAAAACATCTAAAGACACTGAGACAGCAAACTTTGTGGAAATTAATATTTGTGTCATTCTCAAAACTTTTGGCCATGACTGTATATCCCCTCCAATGTGCTTCTCTCCTGGCTATCATACTGGTAACATGTCCTCCGTTGCGTTACTGTTTTGATGGGCCCCAGCATTTAATTAAATTGAGTACAGTGGCTTGCAAAAGTTTTCACCCCCTTGGCATTTTTCCTATTTTGTTGCCTTAAAACCTGGAATTAAAATGGATTTTTTGGGGGGTGTGTATCATTTGATTTACACAACATGACTACCACTTTGAAGATGCAAAGTATTTTTCATTGTGAACAAACAAGAAATAAGACAAAAAAACAGAAAATTTGAGCTTGCATAACTATTCACCCCCCAAAGTCAATACTTTGTAGAGCCACCTTTTGCAGAAATTACAGCTGCAAGTCTCTTGGGGTAGGTCTCTATAAGCTTGGTCCATCTAGCCACTGGGATTTTTGCCCATTCTTCAAGGCAAAACTGCTCCAGCTCGTTCAAGTTGGATGGGTTCCGCTGGTGTAGAGCGATCTTTAAGTCATACCACAGATTCTCAAATGGATTGAGGTCTGGGCTTTGACTAGGCCATTCCAAGACATTTAAAAATATGTTTCCTTTTAAACCACTCGAGTGTTGCTTTAGCAGTATGCTTAGGGTCCTTGTCCTGCTGGAAGGTGAACCTCCGTCCCAGTCTAAAACCTCTGGAAGACTGAAACAGGTTTCCCTCAGGAATTTCCCTGTATTTAGCGCCATCCATCATTCCTTCAATTCTGAACAGTTTCCCAGTCCCTGCCGATGAAAAACATCCCCACAGCATGATGCTGCCACCACCATGCTTCACTGTGGATATGGTGTTCCCGGGGTGATGAGAGGTGTTGGGTTTGCGCCAGACATAGCATTTTACTTGATGACCAAAAAGCAACATTTTTATTTTGTCTGACCAGAGTACATTCTTCCATATGTTTGGGGAGTTTCCCACATGCCTTTTGGCAAACACCAAACGTGTTTGCTTATTTTTTTCTTTAAGCAATGGCTTTTTTCTGGCCACTCTTTCGTAAAGCCCAGCTCTGTGGAGTGTACAGCTTAAAGTGGTCCTGTGGACAGATACATCAATCTCCACTGTGGAGCTTTGCAGCTCCTTCAGGGTTATCTTTGGTCTCTTTGTTGCCTCTCTTATTAACGCCCTCCTTGCCTGGTCTATGAGTTTGTGGACGGCCCTCTCTTGGCAGGTTTGTTGTGGTGCCATATTCTTTCCATTTTTTATAGATGTATTTAATGGTGCTCCGTGCGATGTTCAAAGTTTCAGATATGTTTTTTTATAACCCAACCTTGATCTGTTCTTCTCCACAACTTTGTCCCTGACCTGTTTGGAGAGTTCCTTGGTCTTGGTGGGGCCCCTTGCCTAGTGGTGTTGCAGACTATGGGGCCTTTCAGAATAGGTGTGTATATATACTGAGATCATGTGACAGATCATGTGGCATTTAGATTGCACACAGGTGGACTTTATTTAACTAATTATGTGACTTCTGAAGGTAATTGGTTGCACCAGATCTTATTTAGGGGCTTCATAGCAAAGGGGGTGAATACATATGCAAGCACCACTTTTCAATTTTTTTGTATTTTTTTAAACAAGTAATTTTTTTCATTTCACTTCACCAATTGGGACTATTTTGTGTATGTCAATTACATGAAATCCAAATAAAAATCAATTTAAATTACAGGTTGTAATGCAACAAAATAGGAAAAACGCCAAGGGGGATGAATACTTTTGCAAGGCACTAAGTTACCGCTCTCTCCTTGCTGTTGTAATGCTGGCCAGTTTTGTGCCTTGGTTGTATTTATTGTGGGTGCTAGTGCTGGATGGTTTCTAGTCTGTGGTTGGGTTCTGGCTTGCTGCCTATAACTGTGGTGATCCTACACACTGTGTGATTCAATCTAACTATTACACTGTGTGGATTGACTTTTAGCTGATTCTTCGCCAACCTATTTTATTTGTGTGGATTTTAACTGACTTTTTCAAAATGGCATCTACCACTTTCCGCCATTTGGGGAAACTGACTTTTCCCAGATTGGCGGTTACCACCTTCAGAGACTACATTGATCGTTTCATCTCATGTAGGAGCTGCACCTATTTTACACTGTTCTGGGAAAATATTGACCGGACAAATTCCCAATGTGATAACTGTGGGCTTATTGAGGAATATGTATGAGCTGGGCATCCAGAGTAAGCAAATTGAGTCATTGCAGTATATCCTGGATAGGTTCCACTAAGACCTTTTCTACTCCTCAGCCTAGTCGTTGTGCCACTGCCTCGCCAATGTGTCGCCACTCTCCGATTGACTGGCCAGGACTGCCCTGCTGTCATGACATTGGCCTGTTGGGGGAGGTTTATGACCCCCATAAATACCTTTCCCCTTTTTCCTCTCTCTACTCTACCGATGTGACTATTGAAAATCCCTTTGTTAAAATAGAGAGTCTGGGAACATCAAAAGGTGGGAAACGGAACCCTATTTCGGTAATCCAACCAGTTGAAAATATGTGTTGGTACTTAATGAATATGATGTCAGATCAGTTGGCGTCTGAGACATTATTACTGATGATAGGACGACAAACTGTATCTTGGAAAGTCTACACATTCTAGTTATCATCATATTCACATGGAATTGTTGCGCAATTTATATGTTTAAATATGAAACTATTTGTGAAAAGATTAAATGTAATTTTAGCTTCTAAATGAGAGAATTGGTTTTCATGAACTTAGTGGCCCCGCCCATGTGAACAGACATTGGTTGTAAACTATGAAACACGGCCCTCTCTTCCAACCCTATATAAGCCCCTTTACGAAAATGTATCTTTCTGTTCGAAGGATGTGAGGACTTGCGGTCCCTGCGTTAAAAGGACAAGATCACCAACAGAACTAAGCCAACCTCAGCGTGAACTCTGGTTGAACGACAAGAACCTAACGAAATTAGCATGGTGATGATCAACACGCCGAAAGGATGAATTTCGACTATACCAGCCAGAATATAGCATGAGCTTAAAGTATGGCAACTTGGTATGAACTTTGAACTCTTATTCACTAAAGAAGTGATACCTGCTAGCCGTTGCGTTAGCAACCACAGCTGTAAACGTGAGCTAGGAGAGGACAGACAGAGTATCCATTCTACCACGCTCCAGTTCACCACTAGACATTCTTCAGAGGACAAGAGATCCATGCTGGACAACCCGGCCTTCTACCTACGACCAATCTACCGAAGCGCAACTCAGAGTAAATATTTATTGCATTTTCCTTTTTCAAATGGGCGGTTATTTAGAATGCATAAGATACTGTATTTACGATAGCATAGCTGCCTACGGCCCGATAGAGAGAAAATATTTTTGTTCCTTAGTCTTCCCGCTCTTTCATTCAAAACCCAACCCCCTTTCTTTGTGTAACCAGCCGTCATATCTGTTCCGTCCGCTAGGGACGTTTTCCTTTATGACATAATTTGTAATCAATGTATGATCCATTCTGTGTAGATGTAATTCCGTGTGATTATTTAGGTATTTAGTAAATAAATAATTAAACCAAATTTTGTATTGCTGATTCAACTTGTTAGCCAGGGTTCGTGACGATAACCAAGAATTTACAACTTTCAGATGAGACTGAATAAAGTGACGATTAAATATTAACCGCTACTGATGTAAAAGATTACCAGGTCTTTAAGAGTTTATTTGGAAGATAACAGCTCTATAAACATTATTTTGTGGTGCCCCGACTTTCTAGTTAATTACATTTACCTGATTAGTTTAATCAGGTAATATTAATTACAGAGAAATGATTTTATAGAATAGCATGTCATTCTTAATCCGGCATAGCCAAAGACACGACACTGCAGAGACCCCTACTAGACTAGTAAATATACAATTTTGTGTTCAAATTATATAAAAAAGGGTAAATGAGAGCTAATGAAACAGGATTTTATTGAGCTAATCAGCACCCTGAAAGGCTCTGAAAAGCAGCCGTTTATCTGTGGTCCCGTGCCATCGCTGGTTCAGCAGGCTCTTAGCACTTCATATCTGGCTTAAAAACTACTGCCACTGTTTGCATACATTTTATTGACAATTTCGACACTTTTTGGAAACAAAAAAATTTCTCTACCGAGAGATGATGGACTCCATCCAAACCATCTAAGAGCCCGGACTCTCTCTTCACATTTGAAGGCCGCGTTAAGATATTAACTCAGGGACAGACCAAGCCCCACTCAGGTAATACCTCCCATCCTTTCTAAGCGTTATCATCGTACTTTTGTCTATACTGCCAGGGGTGTATTCATTTGAACTCCACTCTTAGATCTGCTATTGTTAGCTCAAAAGAGAAAGCCCACTGGTCTGCTCACCCAGTGCCTTTAGTTCAAATATGAATTCCATAAACTTGAATACCCCCTAGGTTTTCAAATCACAGAGGGCTTGGGCTGTTGCACTATAGCAACCAAATCCCATGTAAAGTCAGCTTATAACATTCCATCATTGGTTACTCTGGTATTGGATGCAGCCTTAGGCCCTATGGTGCTAACCTTAGAAAAGTAATTACAATTTCTACTCCTTCCTCTATTACTACTAGGGATAGACCAAATGATGGAGTTCTAGGCAATCTTATAGTCGTATCAATTATAATCAATATCAACCATAAGACAGGGCCTGCAACCGCCTATTGAACGTAGCTTCTTTGAGTTGGAGACTCAATGCGACTTTAAAAATCGTAAATTACTTGGGTTGATGCATTTGAACATTAGCAGCTTACTTCATAAACTGGACAACATCATGATCTGGGCTATGCAGACGAATCCAGACATGCTGGTATTGGCTGAAACTTGGATCTATAATAATATTGAGAGTTGTAATATGTTCAGAGCTGACAGACAGGGTAGAGTCAGTGGCCATTCTTATTAAAAATTATTTCTCTGTCTCCTAACTGAAATCCATTTTCCTTGCCCAAAAATGTTAGCTACCATTTTTAAGGCTTTGTGTGGGGAAAAATGTATCTGTAACTGTTATAGGGGTCTACCGTCTTTTGTCTTATTTTATTAAATCAGAAGTTATTATCCTGGGTGTCTTTGCCCAAGACATTAGCAACCATTGCCCAGTTGTTTGTGTTAAAGGTGTGAGAATACAAAAATCTAAGCCTCATTTCATCACAAAGAGGAACTTGAAAAATTTCAGTGAACAGCTGAATCAGCTATCATTGAACCTGAATTAGCTATGAGACATTTAGCAGATGTCTTCAAATATCATGCTCCCTTCAAAACATGAAGGGTTAAAGGGTTAAATTGAATGCCTGGTACACTCCGGAATGATCAGAAGTCATTCATAAAAGAGATGATGCTTGGGTCAAGGCCAGGAACACAGGCTTTCAGTGTCTTGTACCAGCGTCTTGCACTGATGCAGTGTCTTGTACCAGCGTCTTGCACTGATGCAGTGTCTTGTACCAGCGTCTTGCACTGATGCAGTCTCTTGTACCAGCGTCTTGCACTGATGCAGTGTCTTGTACCAGCGTCTTGCACTGACGCAGTGTCTTGTACCAGCGTCTTGCACTGATGCAGTGTCTTGTACCAGCGTCTTGCACTGACGCAGTGTCTTGTACCAGCGTCTTGCACTGACGCAGTGTCTTGTACCAGCGTCTTGCACTGATGCAGTGTCTTGTACCAGCGTCTTGCACTGATGCAGTGTCTTGTACCAGCGTCTTGCACTGATGCAGTGTCTTGTACCAGCGTCTTGCACTGACGCAGTGTCTTGTACCAGCGTCTTGCACTGACGCAGTGTCTTGTACCAGCGTCTTGCACTGATGCAGTGTCTTGTACCAGCGTCTTGCACTGACGCAGTCTCTTGTACCAGCGTCTTGCACTGATGCAGTGTCTTGTACCAGCGTCTTGCACTGATGCAGTGTCTTGTACCAGCGTCTTGCACTGACGCAGTGTCTTGTACCAGCGTCTTGCACTGATGCAGTGTCTTGTACCAGCGTCTTGCACTGACGCAGTGTCTTAGACCGCTGCGCCACTACTTCCTCCTCTCTGCCACAACAAATTACTTCAGACACTGGCCTCATTACAGAAAAAATTACATCATTGATGCATTTAATCACCATTTTATTTCAGTTATTGAAATAACTTCTAAGCCTATTCACAATGATATTGGTCTGGATGCTGATTGGGGAAACTTGCTGAATGATCAGAGAAATGATAGTCAAAGCTTTTCTTTTAGGCTATTTACAGAAAAATAAGTAATGGATGCTTTGCTAGCAATAGACAAGAAATCAACAGGGGCTGACCAATTGGATCCTGCCTACTTAACTGTGCAGCGCCCATCATTGTTGGCTCAATAACCCACATTTATTAAACATGATCTTAATAATTATCACACCATTTCAAGGCTTCCTTTTCTAGCTAAGATTCCTGAATCCTTGGTAAATGTATAACTTTGCTCTTTATTTATCTGAGAAATATATTTAGAATGTAAACCAATCCGGGTTTAGGCCTGGGCATAGTGCTATTACAGCAACAACTTTAGTTGTTAATGATCTTGTCAATGCTTTAGACACTCAAATTAAATGAGCAGCTTTGTTTGTGGACCTGTCTAAAGCGTTTGATACTGTTGCTCATGTTCTTTTATTGAATAAGTTGTCTATGCAAGGCCTGAACTCTGACTGTTCATGGTTATATTAGTGCCAGAACTCAGGCCATGGTGATTGATGGGGTTGTCTGAATTTTTGAAGTACAAGAAGGTGTACCACAGGGATCAATTTAGCGACCTGTTCTCTTCACTATTTATATAAACACCATTGGACAATCTGTTAAAAATGTGACTTTTAAAAAACCTAGATGAGCTGGTTAAGAAGCTAAGATTTAAAGTTGTTTTTTTTCTACAGAATCAGATGGTGCCTTTTTTTAAGCAGTAGGAAGTAAATGATTCAGTCAACCTTTGTTCTTGATTATTTTGATATTATTTATTCTACTACTCTTAAACCTTTGTTCTTGATTATTTTGATATTATTTATGATACTACTCTTAAACCTTTGGATGCCATCTACCATATCTTCGTTTTGTTACAGGTGACAGTTCTGATACTAATCACTGCATCCTGTATCAAAAGGTTGGCTGGACTTCGCTAAAGACCTGTAGATCTCTACATTACTTCCTTGTTGGCCCTACTTCATTAACTTCCGTCTTATCTAACTTTGCTGTTGAAGTGTAGACACCCGAGTTGCCTAACCCGTTCACAGGATTGGTTAACTCTTGAGGTTCCTAGAGTCTCCACTGAGCTAAGTAAATCTGCATTTCGTTTTTTTGTTATTACCCTTTTTTCTCCTCAATTGGTAGTTAGTCTTGTCCCATCGCTGCAACTCCCATACGGACTCGGGAGAGGCGAAGGTCGGGAGCCGTGCGTCCTCCGAAACACAACCCAGCGAAACTGCACTGCTTCTTGACACAATGCCCACTTAACCCGGAAGCCAGCTGCACCAATGTGTCGGAGGAAACACCATACACCTGGCAACCGTGTCAGCATGCATGCGCCCGGCCAGCCACAGGAGTCGCTAGAGCGCGATGGGACAAGGACATCCCGGCCGGGCCAAACCCTCCCCTAATCTGGATGACACTGGGCCAATAGAGCCCTGCCCCATGGGTCTCCCAGTCACGGCCGGCTGTGACAGAGCCTGGACTTGAACCAGGATCTCTAGTGGCACAGCTAGCACTGTGATGCAGTGTCTTAGACTACTGCGCCACTCGGGAGGCCCTGCATTTAGTTTTAAAATGCACCATATTGCTGGAACAAAATTCTACATACATTTCATCTTGATATTCCGGTGTCATTCAGGCAATTTAAAGTATTGATTCAAGATTTATTTATGGTGGTGATTCGTGATGTTTTATCTATCTATATATCTCTATATAGCGTTGAATTGTGTTTGGTAAATAAAGATAGAAATGGTGGCTTAACTTACAGTACCCTGTCCCATACCCGGGGTAAGTTGTCCAAAAAAAGTGGGCTCCTGGCACAAGCTGCATTTTCAAAACTGGAATGTTTACATGAATTCTGATTATTTCCAGGGATAAACAACATCCAGAAATATATGTAGATATCTTTGTTAGAATACTATATTTCCCTTGATGGAGTGATGCTGAATATTTTTATTTTATTAAATGTCTCAACTTGCCCCACTCTCCCCTACATTGATCAAAATACTGAGTACATTCTTACTGTAACATACCATAACATGGACATGAACATATTAGGGAGCAGAAGCCACCAGTACCAGTCCCCTTTGGCTGAGAAGACACACATCAGCATTCCAACCAGGGTCCCATTGTAGCCATATAAACCAGCAGATATGGCCCCCCTGAAGCACAGAAAACAAACAAATCAGAAAAGATACAGCTACAGAGAAATACAATGATATTGAGAAATGTTGGGTGCAAAAAAGACCAAGTGAGTGGGAGGGAAAGCAAGGTATTGCGAGAAATGATACATCTGGTGTGAGTTTCAGACTGAGACAAGCAGACTTCCCCACGCCAACCTCAGTTTGCAGAGCATATTCAAGATTACAACTCCCGAGGGGTATACTACAAACCAGGATCTATGAGTTAGCCAGGTAACTTTGATAAACATCTGGTTCATTAAGAAATCTACACTTAGATATTTTTTGGTTGTTGTGTTAATTAGACCATGCCCATTTCAAGCTTATCCTTCTAAAAAAGCAAAAGACTAACTAATTGATCCTGCTTTGCAGCATACCCCTCTGGCTGTGTGAGACTTTTGCCAGGGATATTCATATTCGGCCTAATTGGAAGTAGATTACTGGTCTCGCCATAGACTTACATGTTTTGTCTAATCAGGAGTGCAGACAGTGTGGAAGCGAGGGATCCTAGCAGTCCGTTCAGGCCCCACCAGGGGTTCTGCAGCACCAGGCCAAACGTGATGAGCAGCCCACTGAGGGGGTTGTTGACAAACATGACCTGGGCCACCCCACGTAGGACCCAGTCCACCACCTGGACCACCACAATCTGCCCTGCAGGAGAGCAACAGAGAAAGGCAGACAGGCAGTCATTGATTGACCATTTTATCCACTCTCTGAATCAGTCTCTGATTAGAGGGTAAGGATGAAAACCTGGCTCACGTTCAGTGAGGAGTAAATGTTTGAAACAGCGTAAAACAGGGAGGGACTACCTAAACGTGTCTAATAAGAACACAGATTTACATTTCCCTCTGCAAAAGTTTTTGCTACAGTGTGCCTTTAACATGACCCAGCAGTGCAGGGGACTTTAAGGCCCGGATTTTTATATACACTGCTCAAAAAAATAAAGGGAACACTAAAATAACACATCCTAGATCTGAATGAATGAAATATTCTTATTAAATACTTTTTTCTTTACATAGTTGAATGTGCTGACAACAAAATCACACAAAAATTATCAATGGAAATCAAATTTATCAACGCATGGAGGTCTGGATTTGGAGTCACACTCAAAATTAAAGTGGGAAACCACACTACAGGCTGATCCAACTTTGATGTAATGTCCTTAAAACAAGTCAAAATGAGGCTCAGTGGTGTGTGTGGCCTCCACGTGCCTGTATGACCTCCCTACAACGCCTGGGCATGCTCCTGATGAGGTGGCGGATGGTCTCCTGAGGGATCTCCTCCCAGACCTGGACTAAAGCATCCGCCAACTCCTGGACAGTCTGTGGTGCAACGTGGCGTTGGTGGATGGAGCGAGACATGATGTCCCAGATGTGCTCAATTGGATTCAGGTCTGGGGAACGGGCGGGCCAGTCCATAGCATCAATGCCTTCCTCTTGCAGGAACTGCTGACACACTCCAGCCACATGAGGTCTAGCATTGTCTTGCATTAGGAGGAACCCAGGGCCAACCGCACCAGCATATGGTCTCACAAGGGGTCTGAGGATCTCATCTCGGTACCTAATGGCAGTCAGGCTACCTCTGGCGAGCACATGGAGGGCTGTGCGGCCCCCAAAGAAATGCCACCCCACACCATGACTGACCCACCGCCAAACCGGTCATGCTGGAGGATGTTGCAGGCAGCAGAACGTTCTCCACGGCGTCTCCAGACTCTGTCACGTCTGTCACATGTGCTCAGTGTGAACCTGCTTTCATCTGTGAAGAGCACAGGGCGCCAGTGGCGAATTTGCCAATCTTGGTGTTCTCTGGCAAATGCCAAACGTCCTGCACGGTGTTGGGCTGTAAGCACAACCCCCACCTGTGGACGTCGGGCCCTCATACCACCCTCATGGAGTCTGTTTCTGACCGTTTGAGCAGACACATGCACATTTGTGGCCTGCTGGAGGTCATTTGGCAGGGCACTGGCAGTGCTCCTCCTGCTCCTCCTTGCACAAAGGCGGAGGTAGCGGTCCTGCTGCTGGGTTGTTGCCCTCCTACGGCCTCCTCCACGTCTCCTGATGTACTGGCCTGTCTCCTGGTAGCGCCTCCATGCTCTGGACACTACACTGACAGACACAGCAAACCTTCTTGCCACAGCTCGCATTGATGTGCCATCCTGGATGAGCTGCACTACCTGAGCCACTTGTGTGGGTTGTAGACTCCGTCTCATGCTACCACTAGAGTGAAAGCACCGCCAGCATTCAAAAGTGACCAAAACATCAGCCAGGAAGCATAGGAACTGAGAAGTGGTCTGTGGTCACCACCTGCAGAACCACTCCTTTTTTGGGGGTGTCTTGCTAATTGCCTATAATTTCCACCTGTTGTCTATTCCATTTGCACAACAGCATGTGAAATGTATTGTCAATCAGTGTTGCTTCCTAAGTGGACAGTTTGATTTCACAGAAGTGTGATTGACTTGGAGTTACATTGTGTTGTTTAAGTGTTCCCTTTATTTTTTTGAGCAGTGTATTTCCTTTATCATATATTGAACATGTCTTACTTTTTATCCATTCTCCATACACACGCATGTCCCCAGTAAGCAGATTAAGTGCTCTGGAGAGATGGGATGTAAGAGTAGCCCCTTTCTCTACAGGCCTCGCCTCCTTCTCCATCGCTGGGGTCGTCATTAGTGGCTTCAATTCCTGCAGGGCAGCTATAATAATACACAGTAGATAACATTCAATAATTAAATGTATTATATAATTACAGTATCTGGCCTAGGCCCAGACTGAGGTTCAGAATGTTCCAAAACAATGTTCTAAGTTATCTGGATATGCTGTCATGACCATATTGTTGATTTACTAACTCCACAGTGGAGCAATAAAAGATAAATTCCAAACAATTGCAATGTGATACCTTTGGACAGAAATGTTTTTAAGATACTGTGCTGCTATACCATCTGGTTTGCAGTAAATTATTTGGTTTTGGCTGGATATCTGGAGCATGCTAACAGGGGTCCTACCTACCACTCCCACTGCTTGACCTCAACAATGCTAGCTAATGCTATTCAATAGATACTGCAAATCCACAGTTTGGGTCATTGGCTCTCTGGGTCCATAAACTACATTCAGGGTCAGGAATGTGAAACCCTGAACTAACACACCCAAGTCAAATAAGCAGCTAATCATGGTACAATCTAGTCAAGAGTTGGCCACCCGTGTTCTATGTTTCCATAAGATGAGGAGTCTTTGATATAGATGGGCTAACCTTTTAACATAGCATTTACCAGATGCATTGATCACTACACAAGTTACACAAAATATCTCTCTCACCTCTATTACCGTCAAAAGACTATTATTAGAATCAGCATTCCATATACGTAAAAGCAAATGACGTTTTGAAAAGTCCCATGAACTCCATAAACTAGATTAGCTAGTTAGACAGAAAATAGTAAACACATAAAGAACTACACATACAGCAGCGTTTCCCAAACTCTCTAATGTTTTTGTCCTAGCACTACACAGGTGATTCAAATAATCAAAGCTTAATGATGAGTTGACCATTTGCATCAGCTGTGTAGTGCTAGGGCAAAAACTAAAATGTGCTCCCTTTGGGGTTCCCAGGACAAATTTTGGAAAACGCTGACATACATAATAGTTATGGGTATGTTGTTTTTAATGATAAATCAGTGTTACCTGTGATATATGAGCCAGGAATAGAAGTGTCCAGATCTCCATGAACAGCGACACTGTAATACCCGTAGTTTACTTTAGAGACAGTCGTGTGTCAACAACTCCTCCCCTCTACCCTCCCTCACATGTGCTATTCACAAAAGAAATAAAAATAACACACCACCTAACACTAACACACTAACACACGCACGCACACACACACACACACACACACACACACACACACACACACACACACACACACACACACACACACACACACACACACACACACACACACACACACACACAGCTATGTCCTGTTATTCCACGTTGAGGTCAGTTTTATTCCTGCTGGATCTTAAATTAGCATAATTCTTTTTTAGGTCCTCAGTCAAAGGTTAAATCAGAGGTTTGACCCCGTTCCCACTCCGTCTGGTGCCATTGCAGGTCATGCCCATAACTAATACTGCCCAATTTACTATAAGTTGCATTATCAAATGCTTTGCACATAAAAACATATGTACAGTGAAAAACACTTTCCACAAGCAATATATCCTAGTGTGGCAAAGCTTTAAAAGGGGGGCATATATCCTAGTGTGGCAAAACTTTAAAAGGGGGGCATGACTTAGCAAGTATTACTTAGCAAGTATTACTGAACTCAAACCCAAATTAAGCGAATCATTATGTTAACCCCTCCTCAAGGAAACCAACCCCTCCAGTTACAGTATGTAAGGTACAGTAAGGTTATTCAGCACATAAACAGACATAGTTTAAACAAAGTTATTCATTCATTACACAACAATAGGAAATGGAAATAGTTCTCCCCAACTCACACCTATGATAATCTAGAGGTAAAACACATAAAACAGCCCAATTATGATATCATTATTATATTATCGGTTCATACAGTAACATGCATTCTCACCTAGTCAAGGATCTGACAAAAACGAGTCAAGATCATATTTAAAGCCAATCCATCAGGGAAAACAGAAAACCTAGAAATCCAGCAATTTGGTTGGATTTGTTTTTATTTGCGATACCCTGCATATAGGAAAATAACATGTAATCTAATTATTCTCATAATCCACTCAGAGACTCTTGAACATAAATCCAGTTACCGTAAGTATTCAACGCCTCAAGAAAGATCCATTAACTCAGCGTCCCACTACTCTTCTGAGTGTCCTGTTTAAATCAGGGACTAGTAGCCTACTCTCCCGTTCAGATCCTCTAGGAATCTTATTCAATTATATGCCCTGCTCTCCCTCTCTCTCCACTCTCATGCCATTCTCTTTCCCCCTCTCGCTGTCCTCTCCCCTCTTCCCACTCGCTGTCCTCTCCCCTCTCACTGTCCTCTCCCCTCTCACTGTCCTCTCCCCTCTCCCTGTCCCTTGTTTCTCTACATTCTCTCCCCTGTCTCTCACCACCTTCTCTCCTTACCTTTACCCTGCATTTGGGAGACTTTCCTTCCAAGCAGCTAATCAGGGATCAGAATCCAGAATTGTTCTAAATCACCTCCGGTTTATTACTACCCCAGTGTGGTGGGCTTTCCTTCTTAACACTTTCAATAGCCGAATCCCAAAGAGTTTAACATAATTACAGTATAGAGATGAGGTATTTACCACCATCTTTGGTTAAGGCCGGTCAGGTTTTTTCCTGTACATGTGACCTGACCAAGGACATCTCTGGACTCCGGTATAAATAGAACGGTGAATTGAATTTTTCAGGTAGTGATTATAATTTATTATTGACTTATTAAACAAAACAAATTTGTCTGACTCATTGATATGACTTACTATGAAATTCCTAATACTATGATGTTTTTGCTCACTAAAGGCCAAGTGCAGTCAACATTTTTATTTTTATTTATTATTTTTGTTATATATATATTTCCACACTATGAGGTTGGAAAAATACTGTGAAATTGTGAAAATTATGATCATGCTGTTTTAGTGTAGGAACTGTTTGAAAACACTGCCTGGAATTTCAGCCTGTTTTGGTAGGATGGAGTTTTGGCCTGCCCTGTGACGTCTAGACCTGTTAGGTGGTGTGTTAATAGACCAATAAGAAATAGTCTGGCAATTACATCCTAGTTTTCAGTTTCCCCTCCCCACTCAGACCACTCCCAGACAGTCCTAGCAAAATTATTGCTGGAGAAGTTGTTCTTTGCTAAGAAGTGATTTTTGTTTATTTTGACCACTTTAATTGAAAACAATCACAGTAAGGTACTTAATTATTACCCATAAATGCGATAAATAATGCGATAAAAACAGCTGCATTGGGCCTTTAAACATTTGTTGTATATTTTATGTATTAGCAGACTTTATGAATCAAATCAAAGTTTATTTGTCACGTGCGCCGAATACAACAGGTGTAGACTTTACAGTGAAATGCTTACTTACAGGCTCTAACCAATAGTGCAAAAAAAGGTATTAGGTGAACAATAGGTAAGTAAAGAAATAAAACAACAGTAAAAAGACAGGCTATATACAGTAGCGAGGCTATAAAAGTAGCGAGGCTACATACAGACACCGGTTAGTCAGGCTGACTGAGGTAGTATGTACATGTAGATATGGTTAAAGTGACTATGCATATATGATGAACAGAGAGTAGCAGTAGCGTAAAAGAGGCGTTGGCGGGTGGTGGGACACAATGCAGATAGCCCGGTTAGCCAATGTGCGGGAGCACTGGTTGGTCAGCCTCAATTGAGGTAATATGTACATGAATGTACAGTTAAAGTGACTATGCATATATGATAAACAGAGAGTAGCAGCAGCATAAAAAGAGGGGTTGGGGGGGCACACAATGCAAATAGTCCGGGTAGCCATTTGATTACCTGTTCAGGAGTCTTATGGCTTGGGGGTAAAAACTGTTGAGAAGCCTTTTTGCCCTAGACTTGGCACTCCGGTACCGCTTGCCATGCGGTAGTGTGGCTACCACATGCCTGTGCCACATGGTCAATAATACTAGGTTAACAGGTCAAAACCCTTGTTTCCTTACTTCTCTAAATATACAACAACGTGGTCAAATAAAAACAAATTTGGCCACATGAACTGAGAGACTGGTCGATGAAATTCTTGAGAAACACATGGACTCTCTGTTCTTACAGTAAGGCTGATAAGCAAGAAAAAACTTGTTACATTTTTAATTTCAAATTCTCTAGTCGATAACATTAAAGAATCAACATGAATTTCAAATATATACAGTGTACTCGGAAAGTATTCAGACCCCTTGACTTTTCCCATTTTTTTTTTTACATGAATCTAAAATGGATTAAATAAAACAAAATCTTCACTAATCTACACACAATAACCCATAATAACAAAGTGAAAACAGGTTTTTAGATTTTTTGGCAAATTTACAAAACAACTAAAACAGAAATACCTTATTTACATAAGTATTCAGACCCTTTGCTATGAGACTCGAAATTGAGATCAGATGTATCCTGTTTTCATTGATCATCCTTGCTTCTACAAATTGTTTGGAGTCCACCTGTGGTAAATTCAACTGATTGGACATGATTTGGAAAGGCACACACCTGTCTATATAAGGTCCCACAGTTGACAGTGCATGTCAGAGCAAAAACTAAGGCACGAGGTTGAAGGAATTGTCCGTAGTGCGCCGAAACAGGATAGTGTCGATACACAGATCTGGGGAAGGGTACCAAAACATTTCTTCAACATTGAAGGTCCCCAAGATGACGGTGGCCTCAATCATTCTTAAATGGAAGAAGTTTGGAACCACCAAGACTCTTCCTAGAGCTGGCTACCCGGCCACACTGAGCAATCAGGGGAGAAGGGCCTTGGTCAGGGAGGTGACCAACAACCCACTGGTCATTCTGACATAGCTCTAGAGTTCCTCTGTGGAGATGTGAGGATCATCCACAAGGACAACCATCTCTGCAGCACACAACCAATCAGGCCTTTATGGTAGCGTGGCTAGACGGAAGCCACTTCTCAGTAAAATGCACATAACAGCCCGCTTGGAGTTTGCCAAAAGGCACCTAAAGACTCTCAAATCAAATCAAATGTATTTATATAGCCCTTCTTACATCAGCTGATATCTTAAAGTGCTGTACAAAAACCCAGCCTAAAACTCCAAACAGCAAGCAATGCAGGCACGGTGGCTAGGAAAAACTCCCTAGAAAGGCCAGAACCTAGGAAGTAACCTAGAGAGGAACCAGGCTATGAGGGGTGGCCAGTCCTCTTCTGGCTGTGCCGGGTGGAGATTGTAACAGAACATGGCCAAGATGTTCAAATGTTCATAAATGACCAACATGGTCAAATAATAATAATCACAGTGGTTGTCGAGGGTGCAACAGGTCAGCGCCTCAGGAGTAAATGTCAGTTGGCTTTCCATAGCCGATCATTCAGAGTAGCTCTACCGCTCCTGCTGTCTCTAGAGAGTTGAAAACAGCAGAACTGGGACAGGTAGCACGTCCGGTGAACAGGTCAGGGTTCCATAGCCGCAGGAAGAACAGTTGAAACTGGAGCAGCAGCACAGCCAGGTGGACTGGGGACAGCAAGGAGTCATCATGCCAGGTAGTCCTGGGGCATGGTCCTAGGGGTCAGGTCCTCAGAGAGAGAGAGAGAAAGAAAGAAAGAGAGAATTAGAAATCAAATAAAATTTTATTTGTCACATACACATGGTTAGCAGATGTTAATGCGAGTGTAGCGAAATGCTTGTGCTTCTAGTTCCGACAATGCAGTAATAACAAACAAGTAATCTAACCTAACAATTCCACAACTACTACCTTATACACACAAGTGTAAAGGGATAAAGAATATGTACATAAAGATATATGAATGAGTGATGGTACAGAACGGCATAGGCAAGATGCAGTAGATGGTATAGTGTACAGTCTATACATATGAGATGAGTAATGTAGGGTATGTAAACATAAAGTGGCATAGTTTAAAGTGGCTAGTGATACATGTATTACATAAAGATGGCAAGATGCAGTGGATGATATACAGTACAGTATATACATATACATATGAGATGAGTAATGTAGGGTATGTAAACATTATATTAAGTGGCATTGTTTAAAGTGGCTAGTGATACATTTTTACATAATTTCCATCAATTCCCATTATTAAAGTGGCTGGAGTTGAGTCAGTATGTTGGCAGCGGCCACTAAATGTTAGTGGTGGCTGTTTAACAGTCTGATGGCCTTGAGATAGAAGCTGTTTTTCAGTCTCTCGGTCCCTGCTTTGATGCACCTGTACTGACCTCGCCTTCTGGATGATAGCGGGGTGAACAGGCAGTGGCTCGGGTGGTTGTTGTCCTTGATGACCTTTATGGCCTTCCTGTGACATCGGGTGGTGTAGGTGTCCTGGAGGGCAGGTAGTTTGCCCCCGGTGATGCGTTGTGCAGACCTCACTACCCTCTGGAGAGCCTTACGGTTGTGGGCGGAGCAGTTGCCGTACCAGGCGGTGATACAGCCCGACAGGATGCTCTCAATTGTGCATCTGTAGAAGTTTGTGAGTGCTTTTGGTGACAAGCCGAATTTCTTCAGCCTCCTGAGGTTCTTCACAACGCTGTCTGTGTGGGTGGACCAATTCAGTTTGTCCGTGATGTGTACACCGAGGAACTTAAAACTTTCCACCTTCTCCACTACTGTCCCGTCAATGTGGATAGGGGGGTGCTCCCTCTGCTGTTTCCTGAAGTCCACAATCATCTCCTTTGTTTTGTTAACGTTGAGTGTGAGGTTATTTTCCTGACACCACACTCCGAGGGCCCTCACCTCCTCCCTGTAGGCCGTCTCGTCGTTGTTGGTAATCAAGCCTACCACTGTAGTGTCGTCCGCAAACACCTGGGGGCGGCCCGTCAGGAAGTCCAGGACCCAGTTGCACAGGGCGGGGTCGAGACCCAGGGTCTCGAGCTTGATGACGAGTTTGGAGGGTACTATGGTGTTAAATGCTAAGCTGTAGTCGATGAACAGCATTCTCACATAGGTATTCCTCTTGTCCAGATGGGTTAGGGCAGTGTGCAGTGTGGTTGCCATTGCGTCGTCTGTGGACCTATTGGGTCGGTAAGCAAATTGGAGTGGGTCTAGGGTGTCAGGTAGGGTGGAGGTGATATGGTCCTTGACTAGTCTCTCAAAGCACTTCATGATGACGGAAGTGAGTGCTACGGGGCGGTAGTCGTTTAGCTCAGTTACCTTAGCTTTCTTGGGAACAGGAACAATGGTGGCCCTCTTGAAGCATGTGGGAACAGCAGACTGGGATAAGGATTGATTGAATATGTCCTTAAACACACCAGCCAGCTGGTCTGCGCATGCTCTGAGGACGCGGCTGGGAATGCCGTCTGGGCCTGCAACCTTGCGAGGGTTAACACGTTTAAATGTTTTACTCACCTCGGCTGCAGTGAAGGAGAGCCCGCAGGTTTTGGTAGCGGGCCGTGTCAGTGGCACTGTATTGTCCTCAAAGCGAGCAAAAAAGTTATTTAGTCTGTCTGGGAGCAAGACATCCTGGTCCGCGACGGGGCTGGTTTTCTTTTTGTAATCCGTGATTGACTGTAGACCCTGCCACATACCTCTTGTGTCTGAGCTGTTGAATTGCGTCTCTACTTTGTCTCTATACTGGGACTTAGCTTGTTTGATTGCCTTGCGGAGGGAATAGCTACACTGTTTGTATTCGGTCATGTTTCCGGTCACCTTGCCCTGGTTAAAAGCAGTGGTTCGCACTTTCAGTTTCACGCAAATGCTGCCATCAATCCACGGTTTCTGGTTTGGGAATGTTTTAATCGTTGCTGTGGGTACGACATCGTCAATGCACTTTCTAATGAACTCGCTCACCGAATCAGCGTATTCGTCAATGTTGTTGTTGGACGCAATGCGGAACATATCCCAATCCACGTGATCGAAGCAGTCTTGAAGCGTGGAATCAGATTGGTCGGACCAGCGTTGAACAGACCTGAGCGCGGAAGTTTGCTGTTTAATTTCTGTTTGTAGGCTGGAAGCAACAAAATGGAGTCGTGGTCAGCTTTTCCGAAAGGAGGCGGGGGAGGGCCTTATATGCGTCGCGGAAGTTAGTATAACAATGATCCAAGGTTTTACCAGCCCTGGTAGCACAATCGATATGCTGATAGAATTTAGGGAGTTTTGTTTTCAGATTAGCCTTGTTAAAATCCCCAGCTACGATGAATGCAGCCTCAGGGTGTGTGGTTTCCAGTTTACAAAGAGTCAGATAAAGTTCGTTCAGGGCCATCGATGTGTCTGCTTGGGGGGAATATACACGGCTGTGATTATAATCGAAGAGAATTCCCTTGGTAGATAATGCGGTCGACATTTGATTGTGAGGAATTCTAAATCTGGTGAACAGAATGACTTGAGTTCTTGTATGTTGTTATGATCACACCACGTCTCGTTGATCATAAGGCATACACCCCCGCCCCTCTTCTTACCAGAAAGATGTTTGTTTCTGTCGGCGCAATGCGTGAAGAAACCAGCTGGCTGCACCGACTCCGTTAGCGTCTCTCGAGTGAGCCATGTTTCCGTGAAGCAAAGAACGTTACAATCCCTGATGTCTCTTTGGAATGTTACCCTTGCTCGGATTTCATCAACCTTATTGTCAAGAGACTGGACATTGGCGAGTAGTATGCTAGGGAGTGGAGCGCGATGTGCCCGTCTCCGAAGCCTGACCAGGAGACCGCTTCGTTTGCCCCTTTTACGGCGTCGTTGTTTAGGGTCGCCGGCTGGGATCAGATCCATTGTATTGGGTGGAAGGCAAAACACAGGATCCGCTTCGGGAGAGTCATATTCCTGGTTGTAACGATGGTTGACGTTGCTCTTATATTCAGTAGTTCCTCCCGACTGTATGTAATGAAACCTAAGATTACCTGGGGTACCAATGTAAGGAATAACACATAAAAAAAAAAAATACTGCATAGTTTCCTAGGAACGCGAAGCGAGGCGGCCATCTCGGTCGGCGCCGGAAGTACCCATACTTAAGAGAGCATACTTAAATTCACACAGGACACCAGATAAGACAGGAGAAATACTCCAGATATAACAGACTGACCCTAGCCCCCCGACACATAAACTACTGCAGCATAAATACTGGAGGCTGAGACAGGAGGGGTCAGGAGACACTGTGGCACCATCCGGTGATACCCCCGGACAGGGCCAAACATGCAGGATATAATACTTTGCCAAAGCACAGCCCCCACACCACTAGAGGGATATCTTCAACCACCAACTTACCATCCTGAGACAAGGCAGAGTATAGCCCACAAAGATCTCCGCCACGGCACAACCCAAGGGGGGGCGCCAACCCAGACAGGAAGACCACGTCAGTGACTCAACCCATTCAAGCGACGCACCCCTCCTAGGGACGGCATGAAAGAGCACCAGTAAGCCAGTGACTCAGCCCCTGTAATAGGGTTAGAGGCAGAGAATCCCAGTGGAGAGAGGGGAACCGGCCAAGCAGAGACAGCAAGGGTGGTTCGTTGCTCCAGTGCCTTTCCGTTCACCTTCACACTCCTGGGCCAGACTACACTCAATCATAGGACCTACCGAAGAGATGAGTCTTCAATAGAGACTTAAAGGTTGAGACCGAGGCTGCGTCTCTCACATGGGTAGGCAGACCATTCCATAAAAATGGAGCTCTATAGGAGAAAGCCCTGCCTCCAGCTGTTTGCTTAGAAATTCTAGGGACAATTAGGAGGCCTGCGTCTTGTGACCGTAGCGTACGTGTAGGTATGTACGGCAGGACCAAAACGGAAAGATAGGTAGGAGCAAGCCCATGTAATGCTTTGTAGGTTAGCAGTAAAACCTTGAAATCAGCCCTTGCCTTAACAGGAAGCCAGTGTAGGGAGGCTAGCACTGGAGTGATATGATCAAATTTTTGGGTTCTAGTCAGGATTCTAGCTGCCGTATTTTGCACTAACTGAAGTTTATTTAGTGCTTTATCCGGGTAGCCGGAAAGTAGAGCATTGCAGTAGTCTAACCTAGAAGTGACAAAAGCATGGATTCATTTTTCTGCATCATTTTTGGACAGAAAATTTCAGATTTTTGCAATGTTACATAGATGGAAAAAAGCTGTCCTTGAAACAGTATTGATATGTTCATCAAAAGAGAGATCAGGGTCCAGAGTAACGCTGAGGTCCTTCACAGTTTTATTCGAGACGACTGTACAACCATCAAGATTAATTGTCAGATTCAACAGATCTCTTTGTTTCTTGGGACCTAGAACAAGCATCTCTGTTTTGTCCGAGTTTAAAAGTAGAACATTTGCAGCCATCCACTTCCTTATGTCTGAAACACAGGTATCCAGCGAGGGCAATTTGGGGCTTCACCATGTTTCATCGAAATGTACAGCTGTGTGTCATCCGCATAGCAGTGAAAGTTAACATTATGTTTTCGAATTACATCCCCAAGAGGTAAAATATATAGTGAAAACAATAGTGGTCCTAAAACGGAACCTTGAGGAACACCGAAACTTACAGTTGATTTGTCAGAGGACAAACCATCCACAGAGACAAACTGATATCTTTCCGACAGATAAGATCTAAACCAGGCCAGAACTTGTCCGTGTAGACCAATTTGAGTTTACAATCTCTCCAAAAGAATGTGGTGACCGATGGTATCAAAAGCAGCACTAAGGTCTAGGAGCACGAGGACAGATGCAGATCCTCGGTCTGACGCCATTAAAAGGTCATTTACCACCTTCACAAGTGCAGTCTCAGTGCTATGATGGGGTCTAAAACCAGACTGAAGCATTTCGTATACATTGTTTGTCTTCAGGAAGGCAGTGAGTTGCTGTGCAACAGCTTTTTCCATTTTTTTTTTGAGGAATGGGAGATTCGATATAGGCCGATAGTTTTTTATATTTTCTGGGTCAAGGTTTGGCTTTTTCAAGAGAGGCTTTATTCCTGCCACTTTCAGTGAGTTTTGTACACATCCGGTGGATAGAGAGTCCTTTATTATGTTCAACATAGGAGGGCCAAGCACAGGAAGCAGCTCTTTCAGTAGTTTTGTTGGAATAAGGTCCAGTATGCAGCTTGAAGGTTTAGAGGCCATGATTATTTTCATCATTGTGTCAAGAGATATAGTACTAAAACACTTGAGTGTCTCCCTTGATCCTAGGTCCTGGCAGAGTTGTGCAGACTCAGGACAACTGAGCTTTGGAGGAATATGCAGATTTAAAGAGGAGTCCGTAATTTGCTTTCTAATGATCATGATCTTTTCCTCAAAGAAGTTCATGAATTTATCACTGCTGAAGTGAAAGCCATCCTCTCTTGGGGAATGCGGCTTTTTAGTTAACTTTGCGACAGTATTGTTCTTATTTTCCTCAATTAAGTTGGAAAAATAGGATGATCCAGCAGCAGTGAGGGCTCTTCGATACTGCACGGTACTGTCTTTCCAAGCTAGTCGAAAGACGTCCAGTTTGGTGTGGCGCCATTTCCGTTCCAATTTTCTGGAAGCTTGCTTCAGAGCTCGGGTATTTTCTGTATACCAGGGAGCTAGTTTCTTATGACAAATGTTTTTAGTTTTTAGGGGTGCGACTGCATCTAGGGTATTGCGCAAGGTTAAATTGAGTTTCTCAGTTAGGTGGTTAACTGATTTTGTCCTCTGACATCCTTGGGTAGGCAGAGGGAGTCTGGAAGGGCATCAAGGAATCTTTGGGTTGTCTGAGAATTTATAGCACAACTTTTGATGATCCTTGGTTGGGGTCTGAGCAGATTATTTGTTGTGATTGCAAACGTAATAAAATGGTGGTCCGATAGTCCAGGATTATAAGGGAAAACATTAAGATCCACAACATTTATTCCATGGGACAAAACTAGGTCCAGAGTATGATTGTGGCAGTGAGTAGGTCCGGAGACATGTTGTACAAAACCCATTGAGTCGATGATGGCTCCGAAAGCCCTTTGGAGTGGGTCTGTGGACTTTTCCATGTGAATATTAAAGTCACCAAAAATTTGAATATTATCTGCTAGGTCTGATAGAAATTCAGGGAACTCAGTGAGGAACGCTGTATATCGCCCAGGAGGCCTGTAAACAGTAGCTATAAAAAGTGATTGAGTAGGCTGTGTAGATTTCATGACTAGAAGCTCAAAAGACGAAAACATCGTTTTTTTTTGGTAAATTGAAATTTGCTATCGTAAATATTAGCAACACCTCCACCTTTGCGTGGTCACTAGTGTAACCAGGAGGTGAGGCCTCATTTAACACAGTAAATTCATCAGGCTTAAGCCATGAGAAACAAGATTCTCTGGTCTGATGAAACCAAGATTGAACTCTTTGGCCTGAATGCCAAGTATCATGTCTGGAGGAAACCTGGCACCACCCCTACGGTGAAGCATGGCGGTGGCAGCATCATACTGTGGGGATGTTTTTCTGCGGCAGGGAGACTAGTCAGGGGTGAGGGAAAGATGATCGGAGCAAAGTACAGAGAGATCCTTGATGAAAACCTGCTCCAGAGTGCTCAGGACCTCAGACTGGGGAGAAGGTTCTCATTCCAACAGGAAAACGAGCCTAAGCACAGAGCCAAGACAACGCAGTGGCTTATGAATGTCCTTGAGTGGCCCAGCCAGAACGCGGACTTGAACCTGATCTAACATCTCTGGAGAGACCTGAAAATAGCTGTGCAGCAATGCTCCCCATCCAACCTGACAGAGCTGGAAAAGATCTGCAGAGAAGAATGGGAGAAACTCCCCAAATACAGGTGTGCCAAGCTTGTAGCTTCATACCCAAGAAGACTCAAGGCTGTAATCGCTGCCAAAGGGGCTTCAACAAAGTACTGAGTAAAGGGTCTGAATACTTAATAAGTGACACTGTAAAGTCCATGGAGGATAAGAGCACCTCCTCCCAGCTGCCCACTGCACTGAGGATAGGAAACACTGTCACCACCGATAAATCTACGATAATCAATCATTTCAATAAGCATTTTTCCACGGCTGGCCATGCTTTCCACCTGGCTACCCCTACCCCGGTCAACATCTCAGCACCCCCTGCAGCAACTTGTCCAACCCCCCCCCCCCCCCCCGCTTCTCCTCCTGACAGCTGATGTTCTGAAAGACCTGCAAAATCTGGATCCCTACAAATCAGCTGGGCTAGACAATCTTTCTAAAATTATCCGCCGAAATTGTTGCAACCCCTATTACTAGCCTATTCAACCTCTCGTTCGTATTGTCTGAGATCCCCAAAGATTGGAAAGCTGGCGCGGTCATCCCCCTCTTCAAAGGGGGAGACACTCTAGACCCAAACTGTTATAGACCTATATCCATCCTGCCCTGCCTTTCTAAAATATTAGAAAGCTAAGTTAATAAACAAATCACCGACCATTTCGAATCCCACGTACCTTCTCCACTATGCAATCTGGTTTCAGAGCTGGTCATGGGTGCACCTCAGCCACGCTTAAGGTCATAAAAGATATCATAACCGCCATCGATAAAAGACAGTACTGTGCAGCCGTCTTCATCGACCTGGCCAAGGCTTTCGACTCTGGTCAATCACTGCATTCTTATCGGCAGACTCAATAGCCTTGGTTTCTCAAATGACTGCCTCGCCTGGTTCACCAACTACTTCTCAGATAGAGTTCAGTGTGTCAAATCGGAGGGCCTGTTGTCCGGACCTCTGGCAGTCTCTATGGGGGTGCCACAGGGTTCAATTCTTGGGCAGACTATTTTCTCTATATATATCAATGATGTCGCTCTTGCTGCTGGTGATTCTCTGATCCACCTCTACGCAGACGACACCATTCTGTATATGTCTGGCCCTTCTTTGGACACTGTGTTAACTTCTCTAGGGTAGGGGGCAGCATTTGGAATTTTGGATGAAATGCATGCCCAAATTAAACTGCCTGCTTCTCGGGCCCAGAAGATATGATATGCATATAACTGATAGATGTGGATAGAAAACACTCTAAAGTTTCCAAAACTGTTAAAATAGTGTCTGTGAGTATAACAGAACTGATTTGGCAGGCGAAAACCTGAGAAAATCCATTCAGGAAGTAGTTATTTGTTTGGTTTTGTAGTTTTCTATTCAATGCCATTACATTGACTTAGGACTCAAATTGCAGTTTCTATGCCTTCCACTAGATGTCAACAGTCTTTAGAAATTGTTTCAGGCTTGTATTCTGAAAAATGAAGAAGACCAGTCTGAATGAGTGGACCGTAAAGTGTCACAGATCTTTTTCATGCGCGAGGCCGAGAGAGTGCGTTTCTTGTTTACCTTTTAAATTGACAACGTTATTGTCCGGTTGAAATATTATCGATTATTTAGGCTAAAAACATCCTGAGGATTGAATATAAACATCGTTTGACATGTTTCTATGAACTTTACGGATACAATTTGGATTTTTTTGTCTTCCTGTTTTGACTGCGTTTGAGCCTGTGGATTACTGAAGAAAACGCCGAACAAAACGGAGGTTTTTGGATATAAAGAGACTTTATCGAACAAAATGAACATTTATTGAGTAAATGAATGTCTGCTGAGTGCAACCATATGAAGATCATCAAAGGTAAGGGATTAATTTTATCTCTATTTCTGACTTGTGTAACTGTTCTACTTGGCTGGTTACTGTTTGTAATGATTTGTCTAGTGGGCTATGTTCTCAAATAATCGTAAGGTATGCTTTCGCCGTAAAGCTTTTTTAAAATCTGACACCGTGGTTGGATTCACAAGAAGTTCATCTTTAAACCTATGTAAAATATGTTTTGTTTTCTGAATTTTTATAATGAGTATTTCTGTATTTGAATTTGGCGCCCAGCAGTTTCACTGGCTGTTGAAGAGGTGGGACGCTAACGTCTCACGTACCCAAGAGAGGTTAACAAACCTCCAAACGAGCATCAACAACATACAAAACACTCCTTTCGTGGCCTCCAACTGCTTTTAATGCTAGTAAAACTAAGTGCATGCTCTTCAACCGATTGCTGCCCGCACCCTCCTGTCCGACTAGCATCACTACTCTGGACGGTTTTGACCTAGAATATGTGAACAACTATAAATACATAGGTGTCTGGTTAGACTGTAAACTCTCCTTCCAGACTCACATTAAGCATCTCCAATCCAAAATTAAATCTAGAATCGGCTTCCTATTTCGCAACAAAGCCTCCTTCACTCATGCCACCAAACATACCCTTGTAAAACTGACTATCCTTCCGATCCTCGACTTTGGCGGTGGCATTTACAAAATAGCCTCCAACACTCTACTCAGCAAACTGGCAATAGTCTATCACAGTGCCATCCGTTTTGTCACCAAAGCCCCATATATTACCCACCACTGCGACCTGTATGCTCTCATTGGCTGGCCCTCACTACATATCGTCACCAAACCCACTGGCTCCAGGTCATCTATAAGTCTTTGCTAGGTAAAGCCCCACCTTATCTCAGCTCACTGGTCACAATAGCAACACCCACCCGTAGCACGTGCTCCAGCAGGTATATTGCACTGGTCATCCCCAAAGCCAACACTTCTTTTGGCCGCCTTTCCTTACAGTTCTCGGCTGCCAATGACTGGAACGAATTGCAAAAATCACTGAAGCTGAAGTCTTATATCTCCATCTCTAACTTTAAGCATCAGCTATCTGAGCAGCTAACCGATCGCTGTACCTGTACACAGCCAATCTGTAAATAGCACACCCGACTACCTCATCCCCATATTATTACTTACCCTCTTGCTCTTTTGCACCCCAGTATCTCTACTTGCACATCATCATCATCTGCACATCTATCACTCCAGTATTAATGCTAAATTGTAATTATTTTCACCTCTAGGGTCTATTTATTGCCTACCTCCCTACTCTTTTAGATTTGCACATGCTGTACATAGATTTTTCTATTTTTCTTTTGTGTTAACGACTGTACGTTTATTTATGTGTAACTCTGTGTTGTTGTTTGTGTCGCACTGCTTTGCTATATCTTGGCCAGGTCGCAGTTGTAAATGAGAACTTGTTCTCAACTGGCATACCTGGTTAAATAAAGGTGAAATATTTTTTTAAATAAAATGTGATATTTCAGTTTATTTTATTTTTAATACATTTGCATGTGCGTACATTGATGAAAAAAAAATACAATTTTATACATTTTAGAATAAGACTAATGTAACAAAATGTGGAAAAAGTAAAGGGGTCTGAATACTTTCTGAATGCACTGTAAACACCTACTGTATGTCTAAGACTGAAACTAGGCAGGGGAGTAGAGTTTATTTGGGAATAATTTATGAAGTCAAGCATCTCCATTGGCCTCAGGTGAGGATTGAGGTCCCTGGGCCAAGACCGGTAGCCGGGCTGATGCGACTCACGTGGTACACCTTGAGGGAGAGTTGTGACACACTAATCTGGACATGAGTCAGTTTGTTGGTGCTATATTCCAGCAACAATTGGCTTGAGCTTTGATTGGTTCTCTCAGAAATCATTGCATGATTACAGTGCACATGTACTTTCACTTCAGGTTTCATTTACCCCCCAAAAATATAAAGTCCAATGTGTTTCCATCGCATTTTAAAGCATATGGATAGTTTTGTTACAAAAACTATTGTATTAAATGTGCCTACTCTGGTCTTGTCACATGCACTCTAGCCAACAGTTCACAGAGTTATTATATATTTTTTTAACCTTTATTTAAGTAGGCAAGTCAGTTAAGAACAAATTCTTAATTACAATGACAGCCTACCCCGGCCAAACCCTAACCCGAACGACACTGGGCCAGTTGTGTGCCGCCCTATGGGACCCCCAATCACGGCCGGTTGTGACACAGCCTGGAATCGAACCAGGGTCTGTAGTGATGCCTCTAGCACTGAGATGCAGTGCCTTAGACCGCTGCGTCACTCGGGAGCCCAAATACAGTGCAGGTAGGCTAATCTACATTATGAGATTATTTTGGATAAGAGCAAGAATATTTGTATATGCCAAATGGCAGTCAAGTGTCAATCATCATGTCACCATGACCCACAGTACTTATTGGAAAGCAGCATCAAGCTCATCACTGTGCACTTTCCCCACCATGTGATATTCATAATTTATTTCATCTGTAGCCTAATAAACTGCATGCTTTCCCAAGTCGTAGTGGGAGGACCACACACCAACACCATATCTTCGCATGACTCCAAGTTTACTTTAATATGATGGTTATTATATCAATATATTTGCACATAAATGCGTTACCAGCGCCTTTTCTTGCATAATACATTTTACAGACACAAAAAGATCCCACCATTGTTGCATCAAGGGTTAAAGGAAGCGGGTTCTTTTTAGTTATTGCAAAGAGAAACTCGACAGAACAAAGCATTAACATCATGAAGACGGTTTATTTCCAACATGACAGTGGATACAACCTAGCTGGTTCCAAGCTAAGTCCATCTGCACACGCTCAAAGGTAGCACACTTGAATACCCTTGCCAACAACCAATGAGGGCCTTCAACGGAAGAACTAACTGGCTAACATTGGCTAGCTACTTCCAGACACAAATGACAGATACCTCACCATTTTACTCGCCCTAGCAGAGCTGGTTAGGCTGTTTTCATGTTATCCAGAGCATTGGTGACTGTAAATGTGCTGCTCGCAAAAATTTAATTACGTTTTTTTTTACGACATTTACTGACACCGGCCATATTCAACAGGTGTTGAGCATTCGTAAATTCAACAGTTATTCTGCGCGAGAGCGCTCTGAAATCGAAGCAGATAGCCAGAATGAAAAATGTCCATTGAAACTCACAACAACTATACCACTTAGCTAAGAATGATGTGAATAATCAAGTCAATAAACTTTGGGTAGTTAGTTAGATAGCAGATAGTTAATAATACTGCCTGGCAAATTCGATGTATTAGTAGCCAAATAACGTTAGGTAGCTAGCTAACATACCGGTACCTACTGCTGTAATGCTATGCAATTCGTAAGGATAGCGTAGCTAACAAATTGTATTAAGGCACCTGCAAGTTCCTGGCACCTGCAAGTTCCCGGTCATTTCTGAGGGGAATGGCCCTAGCCCTCACC
Source organism: Salvelinus namaycush (assembly GCF_016432855.1). Lineage (NCBI taxonomy): Eukaryota > Metazoa > Chordata > Actinopteri > Salmoniformes > Salmonidae > Salvelinus > Salvelinus namaycush. The sequence goes on from NC_052337.1 coordinate 9,486,981, forward strand.
CTCCGATCCAACAGGTCCCAGACGTGCTCAATGCGATTGAGATCTGGGCTCTTTGCTGGCCATGGCAGAACACTGACATTCCTGTCTTGCAGGAAATCACGCACAGAACGAGCAGTATGGCTGGTGGCATTGTCGTGCTGGAGTGTCATGTCAGGATGAGCCTGCAGGAAGGGTACCACATGAGGGAGGAGGATGTCTTCCCTGTAACGCACAGCGTTGAGATTGCCTGCAATGACAACAAGCTCAGTCCGATGACGCTGTAACACACCGCCCCAGACCATGACGGACCCTCCACCTCCAAATCGATCCCGCTCCAGAGTACAGGCCTCGGTGTAATGCTCATTCCTTCATCGATAAACGCGAATCCGACCATCACCCCTGGTGAGACAAAACCGCAACTCGTCAGTGAAGAGCACTTTTTGCTAGTCCTGTCTGATCCAGCAACGGTGGGTTTGTGGCCATAGGCGACGTTGTTGCCGGTGATGGTGAGGACTTGCCTTACAACAGGCCTACTAGCCCTCAGTCCAGCTTCTTTCAGCCTATTGTGGACAGTCTGAGCACTGATGGAGGGATTGTGCGTTCCTGGTGTAACTCGGGCAGTTGTTGTTGCCATCCTGTACCTGTCCCGCAGGTGTGATGTTCGGATGTACAGATCCTGTGCGTCTCACAGTACGGACATTGCAATGTATTGCCCTGGCCACATCTGTAGTCCTCATGCCTCCTTGCAGCATGCCTAAGGCACGTTCATGCAGATGAGCAGGGACCCTGGGCATATTTTTGTTTTTGTTTTTCAGAGTCAGTAGAAAGGCCTCTTTAGTGTCCTAAGTTTTCATAACTGTGACCTTAATTGCCTACTGTCTGTAAGCTGTTAGTGTCTTAACGACCGTTCCACAGGTGCATGTTCATTAATTGTTTATGGTTCATTGAACAAGCATGGAAAACAGTGTTTAAACCCTTTACAATGAAGGTCTGTGAAGTGATTTGGATTTTTACAAATTATCTTTGAAAGACAGGGTCCTGAAAAAGGGATTTTTCTTTTTTTGCTGAGTTTATATCCATACTATGACCAATAAGCATACTATGTACTCAATTCACGTCACAAATAGTATGGTTAGTACGAGTATTCGAACACAGCTCTGGTCTGCATAATAACATTCTGCTTATCTTTCAAACACTACAACCATGTCTAACAAACAAACTATCTGTCGGCATTTATAAAATTGGAACAAAACCCTGTTTCCATCACAGCTGTCATGTTTTTTTTTTAATACGGTATGACTTTACTCGCATAAAACTGTGGAAAGGAAACGTGGTTACTGTTACATGCATTCATCTCAAACTGTATGGTAGCACCTGGCCACATGAGGCTTGTGATGGGAGGACTACTCATAGTAATGGCCGGAATGGTATCAGACACATGGACACCAGGAGTCAAAATATGCAGTGTTTACCATGAATGCAGTCTCCACGAACGCGGGAAAATTGGCTTTAAATTTCAATAGCGCTATACCGTGGATGTTCTGGACTATTTCTGGTATTGTATGGCACTTTGGCAAAGTGAGCAGGAAAAAAAGAAGATTGAAGGCAACCATATGCAAAGAATGAATTTAATTCAATTGTGGTCCTAGCGTTAAATTGAATACTGAATGGGCGGAGCAGGTGAGTGTGATGAGTACGGCATTTAAGCTACTCATTCTCTTCCTGCCGGGCGCATCAGAAAACTGCCCTCCAAAGTCTGCTTAAAAATCGTTGGACTGCCCCTTTCTTCGCTCGGTTCGGAGGATCTTCCGGAAAGACCAAGGAGAGAGAGTCTCACAGAATGTAAAAAAATTCTAAACTTAGGTTCTAAACACGAGCCAGTTGAAAGACACCAATATATCCTGACAAAAGACATGGCAGTATTACTCAGCAGCCTCTGTGTCAACAGAGACGAAGGGCACCACAACTACAGCACATTTTTACATTTTAGTCATTTAGCAGACGCTCTTATCCAGAGCGACTTACAGTAGAGTGCATACATTTTTTATTACATTTTACATACTGAGACAAGGATATCCCTACCGGCCAAACCCTCCCTAACCCGGACGACGCTATGACAATTGTGCGTCGCCCCACGGACCTCCCGGTTGCGGCCGGCTGCGACAGAGCCTGGGCGCGAACCCAGCCCAGCCTGGGCGCGAACCCAGAGACTCTGGTGGCGCAGCTAGCACTGCGATGCAGTGCCCTAGACCACTGCGCCACCCGGGAGGTCACCAGCCTCTGCATCCGGAAGGATGTTGGGGAGGTAAAGTCTGCTGTGACCTGCTGGGTAACCACTGAGGTGACATCCTGATACTTTAAGTGGGCGGCGACAGCAACCACAGCAACAGTCTCTGGAAAGACTAAGGAGAGGGACACAGTCTCACAGAAGGTAAACAAATGCAAAGCTTAGGTTCTAAACACTGGCCAGTTGAATGCCTCTACTACAAGGCACCAAGATATGACAGATGAAGGCATCTGTCAGAGTGCTCTCTGTCAGAGTTACTCATCAGCCTCAGTGTCCAGGTTGACGTTATGGAGCTTGACGTTGGTGTTTGGCGGAGCAGGTTAGCCCGAGGTTAAACTGACCCAGCAACATCCCGAGGATCATGTCTGCCACCCGGAGATACCTCTCCCGGTTCTCAGTGAAGAATTTGAGGGGCCAGCTACAGTCCAAAGAGAACATCCGCTGGTACTCCCCACAGAAAATGTATCCCAACCGGTCATTGGCCTCATGCTCACTACAGAGCATGTATCCCAACCGTTAGTGGCCTCCTACGTGGGCGCAGACAAGATCTCCAGCTCTTTCACCCAGCTCTTGACCAAGATCTTGAGCTGGTCGGCTAGGGCGAGGGAGGAACTGGATGTCTGCTGTGGTGACGGGATACATCCTCTCTACAAACCTGCACAGAATCCCTCTGAGAAAATCAGGTACAATGAGGTTGGTGGCTGGGTAAGCACTGGCTATTATCAAAGCCAGATTTATTCACAAATAAAACTTGATGAAGCCCAAGTTCAACATACAACAGATAACTCCAACAACCAGTGACATAGGTTATTAACCGAAATTGACTAACAATTTTCACCAAATGTAAATACTAATGTAGCCAAGATACACAAGCGATAGCCTCTGATGGCGGCATACTTCATAGCTATCATCCGACAAAATGACACACTTCTCAACTGAGCTCAGCCATAGGCTGATGTAGCATTCACAGTTACAACTGATACTAGATGGCACTAAAATACCATTATATGGACACATTTCATCTGAATAATTCAGATAAGTGGCTTTCAGATCACAGACATCAGAAATATAACACAATATAACAACGTCAAGGATACATATAGTTTGCTTTAAATTTTGAAGAAACATTTTATTTATATTCAAATGAAACAAACCAATGCATGGCGCAGTCAGCCAGCTACACTATCAGTAGCTAGCTAGATGCTAACGTGGCTTAAAAACAATGAATCAAAACAAGTAATACATACAGTAGTAGCTATAACACTTGCATACGTATTTACAACTAAATAGCAAACACAACATATCACTTCATATCTAGCAAGATATATTAGCTATTTCACCTTATCAGCAGGTCGATTTTGAATCTAGCTACGTAGCTAGCTAGCAAGCTTTCTCCCCTTTGTGAACGCAAATACGAGGTTCACTCTTGACACTGACACAAAAAGCAATTCCCATTCCTTATGTTCACAAAGCAAAAGTAAATGTCCAAGATGTGTATAAGTCTGTGTAAAAAGTATTAATTGGTAATGACAGTGAGGGAGAGGGCAGAGAAGAAGAGGGTCCACTCCCGTCAAAATCTGTCCACACGGGAATACAGAGATAAGCAGACCGATAAGCGGATCGCCTGCCTTCACGCCTTTGGGACAACGTCTCCCATTGTTAGGGCGGAGACAAGACCATCTCGTAATTACATACAGTATCTATGGAGAGGATGTCATGGTGGTTGCCTCCTCCCGATTGCCTTCCATTTTTGAAGACATTTATTTTCATTGTTAGTGGCCACTAGAGTATCTGGTCAGTATAATGGATAATCTGTGGATATAGCCAATAAAAACCCTTCTGTATTTTTGCTTCCTAAGCGTCTTCCCCAGTCCCAGCTTCACCTGTGACTGCCGCGGCACTGTCCACTGCCATGTGGTACGGAATGTCAGATCTCGGTATCCAGGTTTTGTAGCTGTACATGGTGCTGAAATCTACAATTGCCGCCATTTAGTTACCTTTGCCTTTAACTTTTGTGTGGTAGTGCTATTTATTGCCTTTGTGTTTCGTTATTGGCCTACATTTGTCCGCTTTATGAACGAGGGTAGCCTGATATTATTTCATTAAAGTGCTCCACACTATCCTATAAGAGTGTAAATATAGAAATTGTGAAGGTAATGAAGCAACTTTGGCTGTTGGACTTGGAGATTGGGATACACTTAAAAACATGGTTCTTGAGAGGTTATTTGAAGTGATTAATGGTTCTATAGCAATGGAGGCTGCTGAGGGGAGGATGGCTCATAATAATGGTTGGAACGTAGCGAATGGAATGGCATCAGACACATGGAAACCATGTGTTTGATGTATTGATTCCATTCCACCGCTTCCTCTACAGTCATTACCACGAGCCCGTCCTCCCCAATTAAGGTACCACCAACCACCTGTGTTCTATAGCAGGGTTGGGGTCAATGCCGTTTAAATTCAGGAAGTAACCAAATCCTATTCCAAATCTTCCTAAATTAAAAGCTTTGAAGAAAATTAGGATATTTCAGTGTAGGCCTACTTCCTGAATTGACTGGAATTGAAATGGAATTGACCCCATTCCTGGTATATAGCATTAGTTCTACTCAAACAAATAACCCTTTTCTTGGAGAAGGTTCTTTGCTATCCGAATGGATGCAACAACAACAAAAAAGTCTAGAGTGTTGTGGAAAAACAAAAAAAGTTAGAAGTTTTGAGCTATATGGTTCTATGTTATGTAGCACTATTTCTATTCAAACAGCACTTTTTAATGTTTTTTTTCTTCTCTCGCATATAACACAAGCTGACCTAAACTATTTTTCATTTGGGGTTGTCTGATTTTGCTGTTCCTTAATTGTCTTGTTGGCTGAGGGAAGATACTTCTCGCAGCTTCACTGCTACATGAATCCAGCGGAGACAAACACTGATACTTGAGCATACTTACAGTACAGGCACAAAGAAAAATGCTATAAGGAAATTAATTCACATGAAACAGTGTCACATGGTATGAAAATGACAGAGCAGAACAGCCAACATTATTTGGAATGTTTAAATCTTGTCCCTCTCCAAGTGATTTGTCTCAGCCTCTTGACTAATTTGCAAGCCAGATTAATGAATCAATGTGAATCAATACATTCTTTACCTGTGAGGTTTTGATACTCAGCATAGCATCAGCCACCTACTCAAACAAAAAAAGTTTAAAGTTGTCAAGTAGAATAGTTGTAACATCTAGAAAACAAGATAAGCCCTGTGTTTAAATGATGTGTGTGTGTGTCGAGGTGCCGCCCCTACAATGATAGACTATGTTGTCCTAACTCACTCACAGTTCCACATTGTGCCACGCATCTGTAAACAGACACCAAAAGGATGTAGGCTACTTTGCATTTCAGAACCATTCCCCAGCGGTTTGAGTCAGCGTTTGAAAAAGCTTCATCAATATTTCATCCATTTGGAATCAACCCATTCTCACCATCAACAGAAGCACCTGACGTTCACGAGCGTCGCTCAGCTCTCGGGTGTGCTTTGTTGACAACTTTCTGCGCATGGGCAGTGAAAGTCCCGGTGGATAGTGAAACATTGGGTCGGACAGAATAAATGAGTGGCGCACCAAACTGAGGGCCAAAGGAAGTGAAATTGGATGAAAAGTAAATTATGTAGCGTGAATGTTCACGAGAAGTTGTAAAATGATTTGGATGCACGATTTTTTATATATTTTTTTACTTTAAACACTTATTCAACAATGGCATGCTTAAACGTTTGCACAACTCTCTGATCCAGGTGAGTCGAATTAATTAGCTAATTATTTAAACTTTCATGCATTATTGTAACTTTTGTTCTTAAGTGTTCGTAGTAACTTTTACCTCTTGTCTGTATATATAAACATTTGTCTGCCATATAAACGTATTGTAGGCTAAGGATTTCGATATAGATCTATGCCAACATGCTGTGAACGTTTTATTGCACCTAACCGACCACTACACTCATGGTAACGTACATTTTGTTTTTACTTTCTGAGTTCGGTCGTCAATAGCTCTCCGGCGGGAGGTCCTAGGATGATGAGTGATATATCTAGTATAAGATTACTCTAGAGGGCAAGGTACACCCTTTGTATTTGCCTATAGTAGGACTAGTACCTTAATAACAGAGCCGAAGGAGGCAATATACTGTCTTCTAGCGCTCATGTGTTTTAGGGACCGTCGTAAAGGTGCAATACCGGTGTTTGCACGAAAGCAAAAATAAAAAAAGTTTTTTTGCATTCTCATCGGGGTAGCCCGATATGAATATTACACACACTGCTTCCAGTTGCTGAATGGACTAACATGTTTATTAGTAACCTCTAACTACTGTGCTTGTTTGACCGATATTTGACCCATTTACAAGGATACTTTTCAAAAGCTTCCTTTTCAAAAGCTTCCCAAAAGCTTCCTATCCATGTGAAATGGAGATGTAAAACCACATAATATGAAGTCACTGACAACGCTCAACCATTCTACAGTACATTCATTAGAATTCCAGTTCACCACTTACCTGATTTTATAGGCATATTTCTTGTGATGGGTAGGTCTGGTGCAGTGTGTTCCTTGACATCTCAAATTGAAGGTACACCTTTTTTTTTATATTCATAATTCCCCACCTTTGATTTTCTACAAATATTTATCCTATTACAGCTGTGGTTATTAAAATGACATACAGATCAAATGTTCAATAACTTCCAGTCCAAATGACATGTACAACTAGAACAACTTGATGCTAGGTCACCTCCACTGACTCCCATCATATTTAGACTAAACAGGGAAGAATACTTGTTTTCAGTTTGGATATGACTGGGCTTATTACCACTTTAGGGCACCACAATGGTGCTGCCGATAGAGGGCGGCTTGAGCACGTTCATAACAATGGCATGACGCGACCAAGTGATGGAGGTGCAACCTATGAATAGGGGAAATATTTGTAGAAAATCTAAGAAAAAAATGCTTTCATAATAAAGGTCAGGGAACACACATTTGTCTGTGGATCGAATGCCATTATAATTACTTATAGCCATATAACTTTAAAATGTGAATTCTAATGGGAGTATCATGGATTAGGGACATCGGTCACTTTGCTACAAGTGATTTGAGCTATCTAGGTCATGCAAGTAGGCTACAGTAGGTTGTGTATGAGTTAGAAATGTGACCCAATTCAGGAAACTAGGCGTGTGTCGCAAGTCACGACTTCAAAGGAGAGCCGTTTTTGAATGTAAAAAATATTTAATTAGCAACTGCGTTTTTTGTCAGAAATGCCTTCTCGAACATGTGAACGTTCATGTGCCTTAATAACAAACTTGCATGCCATCTGTAAATATGAATAAAATTGTTAAATTGCAAGCCTTGTTGGTTAAGTCATAGAAAAAGTTAGCAACCTTCCCACTAGCCATGATTGTCTGAGATGAGTATGTATGATAGCTAAAGAGATGGAGAATACACCTGTCTCCGGATTACATATTCAAACTAAGGGCAACTGTGGCATGGCATTCCTGACAGGGAGACGTGTCCATGCACGATGATGTATATAGGTGAGATTACGCGTTTTCTAATTTTGACAGAAAGTTGTTTCATTTCAAGCTGAAGTGTACTGTTAGCTAGCTAACGTTAGCTGGCTGGCTCCCTAGCTGACATTATTATTTGTTTCCCAGAGCCGTTTGCTGTTCTAGTTAGAGCCTAATGTTAGCTAACTAACATTAAACATGTTTGGTTAGCTCCCAGCACTGTGGCATTGTTGGCACTGTTCATTGTTGTTTAACTAGCTAAATTTAGCTGGCTGGCTTGTTTGCTAAAGTGACGTGTGTACAACACCCGTTGAATATGGCCGGTGTCAGTAAACGTCTGCAAAAAAGCAAAATGTAATTGTTGCCAGCAGAGCTGGTTAGGCTGTTTTCATGTTATCCAGAGGTAACCAAATCATCAGCCAGAGCGTCAAGTGTGTGCTTTGAGAGCAGAACAAGATGTGTAGGGCTAAAGCTTAAGAGGGTGTGAACGATGCTGAATGGGTGTAGACAAAGAAGAGCTCTTCACTAGATAGCAAAACTTTCCCATTGTTCCTCACACATACACAGTGTATGATATACCATTTTGTAGCTCTGAGTCTCTACTTTTATCTAATGTAAAAAAAAAATTTGCTACATAAGACCGAATCCAAGTGGTGAGTCATAAATATCATAGGCCTGTGTTTTTTTAGCTCTATTTTTACATAAAATCCTTTAAAATTAAACGATCACATTTTAAAATGTAATTGTTGTGGGAGAAAACAACATAATTAGTTTAAGATCTCTAGGTAATTTGAATTGTTAGAAATAAAAATGTTTAGCTGATTGCACTTTTAAGAAGGTCCCTTAGCCTGGAGCGCATAATATTCACCTATTGAAACCAACTAAAATCGCTTTTTGAAAACATATGGGGAAGGGAGGGAAACGTTTGTACTTTGCTCTTTATCGTTATCTGATTCTAGGTAAACTCAGCAAAAAAAATTACGTCCTCTCAATGTCAACTGTGTTTATTTTCAGCAAACTTAACATGTGTAAATATTTTTATGAACATAACTAGATTCAACAACTGAGACATAAATTGAACAAGTTCCACAGACATGTGATTGAAATTGAAGATGTGTCCCTGAACAAAGGGCGGGGGGTCAAAAGTAACAGTCAGTATCTGGTGTGGCCACCAGCAGCATTAAGTACTGCAGTGCATCTCCTCCTCATGGACTGCACCAGCTTTGCCAGTTCTTGCTGTGAGATGTTACCCCACTCTTCCACCAAGGCACCTGCAAGTTCCCGGACATTTCTTAGGGGAATGGCCCTAGCCCTCACCCTCCGATCCAACAGGTCCCAGACGTGCTCAATGTGATTGAGATCTGGGCTCTTCACTGGCCATGGCAGAACACTGACATTCCTGTCTTGCAGGAAATCACACACAGAACGAGCAGTATGGCTGGTGGCATTGTCATGCTGGAGTGTCATGTCAGGATGCGCCTGCAGGAAGGGTACCACATGAGGGAGGAGGATGTCTTCCCTGTAACGCACAGCATTGCGATTGCCTGCAATGACAAAAAAGCTCAGTCCGATGATGCTGTGACACACCGCCCCAGACCATGACGGACCCTCCACCTCCAAATCAATCCCGCTCCAGAGTACAGGCCTCGGTGTAACGCTCATTCCTTCGACAATAAACGCGAATCCGACCATCACTCCTGGTGAGACAAAACCGCGACTCGTCAGTGAAGAGCCCTTTTTGCCAGTCCTGTCTTGTCCAGCGACGGTGGGTTTGTGCCCATAGGCGACGTTGTTGCCGGTGATGTCTGGTGAGGACCTGCCTTACAACAGGCCTACAAGCCCTCAGTCCAGCTCCTCTCAGCCTATTGTGGACAGTCTGAGCACTGATGGAGGGATTGTGCGTTCCTGGTGTAACTCGGGCAGTTGTTGTTACCATCCTGTACCTGTCCCACAGGTGTGATGTTCGGATGTACCGATCCTGTGCAGGTGTTGTTACACGTGGTCGTCCACTGCGAGGACGATCGGCTGTCCGTCCTGTCTCCCTGTAGCGCTGTCTTAGGCGTCTCACAGTACGGACATTGCAATTTATTTCCCTGGCCACATCTGCAGTCCTCGTGCCTCCTTGCAGCATGCCTAAGGCACGTTCATGCAGATGAGCAGGGACCCTGGGCATCTTTCTTTTTGTATTTTTCAGAGTCAGTAGAAAGGCCTCTTTAGTGTCCTAAGTTTTCATAACTGTGACCTTAATTGCCTACCGTTGAAAGCTGTTAGTGTCTTAACGACCGTTCCACAGGTGCATGTTCATTAATTGTTTATGGTTCATCGAACAAGCATGGGAAACCGTGTTTAAACCCTTTACAATGAAGATCTGAAGTGATTTGGATTTTTACGAATTATCTTTGAAAGACAGGGTCCTGAAAAAGGGACGGTTCTTTTTTTGCTGCGTTTATATCATCCTAGGACCTTCTGTCGAAGAGAACTCAGAATATCAAACCAATATATATACACTGCTCAAAAAAATAAAGGGAACACTTAAACAACACAATGTAACTCCAAGTCAATCACACTTCTGTGAAATCAAACTTTCCACTTAGGAAGCAACACTGATTGACAATAAATTTCACATGCTGTTGTGCAAATGGAATAGACAAAAGGTGGAAATTATAGGCAATTAGTAAGACACCCCCCAAAAAGGAATGGTTCTGCAGGTGGTGACCACACACCACTTCTCAGTTCCTATGCTTCCTGGCTGATGTTTTGGTCACTTTTGAATGCTGGCGGTGCTTTCACTCTAGTGGTAGCATGAGACGGAGTCTACAACCCACACAAGTGGCTCAGGTAGTGCAGTTCATCCAGGATGGCACATCAATGCGAGCTGTGGCAAAAAGGTTTGTTGTGTCTGTCAGCGTAGTGTCCAGAGCATGGAGGCGCTACCAGGAGACAGGCCAGTACATCAGGAGATGTGGAGGAGGCCGTAGGAGGGCAACAACCCAGCAGCAGGACCGCTACCTCCGCCTTTGTGCAAGGAGGTGCACTGCCAGAGCCCTGCAAAATGACCTCCAGCAGGCCACAAATGTGCATGTGTCAGCATATGGTCTCACAAGGGGTCTGAGGATCTCATCTCGGTACCTAATGGCAGTCAGGCTACCTCTAGCGAGCACATGGAGGGCTGTGCGGCCCCACAAAGAAATGCCACCCCACACCATTACTGACCCACCGCCAAACCGGTCATGCTGGAGGATGTTGCAGGCAGCAGAACGTTCTCCACGGCGTCTCCAGACTCTGTCACGTCTGTCACATGTGCTCATGTGCTCAGTGTGAACCTGCTTTCATCTGTGAAGAGCACAGGGCGCCAGTGGCGAATTTGCCAATCTTGGTGTTCTCTGGCAAATGCCAAACGTCCTGCACGGTGTTGGGCTGTAAGCACAACCCCCACCTGTGGACGTCGGGCCCTCATACCACCCTCATGGAGTCTGTTTCTGACCGTTTGAGCAGACACATGCACATTTGTGGCCTGCTGGAGGTCATTTTGCAGGGCTCTGGCAGTGCACCTCCTTGCACAAAGGCGGAGGTAGCGGTCCTGCTGCTGGGTTGTTGCCCTCCTACGGCCTCCTCCACGTCTCCTGATGTACTGGCCTGTCTCCTGGTAGCGCCTCCATGCTCTGGACACTACGCTGACAGACACAACAAACCTTTTTGCCACAGCTCGCATTGATGTGCCATCCTGGATGAACTGCACTACCTGAGCCACTTGTGTGGGTTGTAGACTCCGTCTCATGCTACCACTAGAGTGAAAGCACCGCCAGCATTCAAAAGTGACCAAAACATCAGCCAGGAAGCATAGGAACTGAGAAGTGGTGTGTGGTCACCACCTGCAGAACCATTCCTTTTTTGAGGGTGTCTTACTAATTGCCTATAATTTCCACCTTTTGTCTATTCCATTTGCACAACAGCATGTGAAATTTATTGTCAATCAGTGTTGCTTCCTAAGTGGACAGTTTGATTTCACAGAAGTGTGATTGACTTGGAGTTACATTGTGTTGTTTAAGTGTTCCCTTTATTTTTTTGAGCAGTGTATATATTTTTTTACTTTGTCCTGAAACTTTACAAAAGTTTTCTTCCCCAATTATGCGCTTCGCCTATTTCTGTTTTTTATTGGATCAATGAATCGTGCCTCAATCTACATCACTGCAAACCATGCATATTCATTTAGTGTTTGGACTGAGCGGCTGAACATGATGGATGTGATGGGCTATTATGGTCTAAAAAGGTTTGATCGATGGATGGATGGAGAAGTTAAGAAATAGGACTATTCTGTACCAGTCCCCCAAATCCAGGTAATCCATAGATCTGGCAAAATTGTTCCTGGTTGTAACTTGTACCAAGTAGAGATAATCTCACACATCAAAGCATTCATGCACTGTTCTGGTTAGAGATTTCTGAGAAACCATAGGGTAGAAGTTTTTTGTAGGACTTTGATTGGATATTTAGTCTTGAGAAATGTATTTTTTTTTAAACAATCTGAAAGCATTCCTCTTTGCATTCAGCAAGGTTTAGGTGGGATTACTTCCAGGGCTGGGACTGACATCCAGTCACCATATGCATGGTTTATAGTTACACACTTTCTGACAACCAGGTCTCCCTTACAGTGTCTCCCATCTGTGTCAGGAACTCGTTCATTTTGGATCACAGTGAAAGATTAGACTGTAGTGAGGAAGTTTCAACATTGTTTCAGTCACAAGGAAATGAAAAGAACTTGGAGATGGGTCACAGCTCAGAAACATTCAGGATCCACTGTCTTAGAGTGCTGTGTAGAGTTCTAAAGACTTGGTGTGTGTGTGTGTGGTGTTGGTTGTTCAGCCTCCTCAGCTCAGTGTTTCTCATAAAGGCCCACTCAGAGACAGACCCTCTCAGGTTTCTGCCCTCACAGCAGAGACTGGGCCAGCGAGGGATCACCTTGGCAACAGGGCTTCCGTGTCGACCAGTGTGCTGAATGGGAACATCCTCGCTGAGGGAGAGCAAGATAAAATAGGTGCTGGAGGTCTTTTCTCAGGACAATATCAGCATGAAGCCTTGTCCTTGTTCTCTTCCATTTCCTCCCCCTCTTTCCTCTGTCATTTGTCCCTCTCTCCTTCAGATTGTTCGTCCTTCTTTTCATCCCATTCCATATAACTTCTTTTCAACTTTGTTTCGCCTAAATTTTCCAATATAGCATGGCTAAGGGCTGTTCTTAAATCTAACTTTATTTGTCACATGCGCCGAATACAACATGTGTAGACATTACTGTGAAATGCTTACTTACAAGCCCTTAACAGTGCAGTTCAAGAGAAAGTTAAAATATTTACCAAATAAACTAACTCAATAAAATAACAATTACGAGGCTATATACAGGGGGTACCGGTACGGAAGTACAGGTTAGTCGAGGTAATGGGTGAAGTGCATAGATAATAAATGGCGTGTAGCAGCAGTGTAAATGTATTTATTTTTTTAAATGGGGGTGATGTAAATAGTCCGGTGGCCATTTGTTTAATTGTTCAGCAGTCTTATGGGTTGGGGGTAGAAGCAGTTAAGGAGCCATTTGGTCCTAGACTTAGCGCTCTGATACCACTTGTCGTGCGGTAGCAGAGAGAACAGTCTGACTTGGGTGACTGGACTCTTGGACAATTGTTTTGGGTCTTCCTCTGACTCTGCATAGTGTATATAGGTCCTGGATGGCAGGAAGCTTGGCCCCTGTGATGTACTGGGCCGTACGCACTACCCTCTGTAGCGCCTTACGGTCAGATGCCGAGCAGTTGCCATACCAGGCGGTGATGCAACCGGTCAGGATGCTCTCGATGGTGCAGCTGTAGAACCTTTTGAGGATCTGGGGACCCATGCCAAATCTTTTGTCTTCTAAGTGTGAAAAGTTGTTGTGTTGCCCTCTTCATGACTGTCTTGGTGTGTTTGGACGATGATAGTTCATTGGTGATGTGGACACCAAGGAACTGGAACTCTCGACCCGCTCCACTACAGCACCGTTGATGTTCGGCCCGCATTTTGCTGTAGTCCAAGATCAGCTCTTTTGTCTTGCTCACATTGAGGGAGAGGTTGTTTTCCTGGCACCACACTGCCAGGTCTCTGACCTCCTCTCTATAGGCTGTCTCATCATTGTTGGTGATCAGGCCTACCACTGTTGTCATCAGCAAATTTAATGATGGTGTTGGAGTTGTTTGGCCACGCAGTCGTGGGTGAACAGGGAGTAAACCAGGGGACTAAGCACACACCCGTGAGGGGCCCCAGTGTTGAGGATCAGCGTGGCCTACCATTACCACTGGCGGGTGGGCCGTCAGGAAGTCCAGGATCCAGTTGCAGAGGGATGTGTTTAGTCCCAGGGTCCTTAGCTTAGTGGGCATTATAGTGTTGAATGCTGAGCTGTAGTCAATGAACAGCATACTCACATAGGGGTTCCTTTTGCCCCGGTGGGAAAGGTCAGTATGGTGTGCAATTTCATATTGCGTCATCTGTGGATCTTTTGGGGTGGTATGCGAATTGGAGTGGGTCTAGGCGTATATGGGAGGATGCTGTTGATGTGAGTCATGACCAGCCTTTCAAAGCACTTCATGGGAAAGGGAGATACCTAGTCAGTTGTCCAACTTAAATGTGTCTTCCACATTTAACCAAACCCCTCTGAATCATAGAGGTGCGGGGGGCTGCCTTAATCGACATCCACGTCTTCGGCACCCGGGGAACAGGGACAGAATGACAGATTTTTACATTGTCAGCTCGGGGATTCAATCCAGCAACCTTACAGTTAATGGCCCTGGCTACCGACGTGAGTGCTATGGGGAGGTAATCATATAGGCAGGTTACCTTCGCTTTCTTGGGCAGAGGGACTTTGGTGGTCTGCTTGAAATATGTAGGTATTATAGACTCGGTCAGGGAGAGGTTGAAAATGTCAGTGAAGACACTTGCAAGTTGGTCCGCGCATGCTTTGAGTACACGTCCTGGTCCCGCAGCATTGTGAATGTTGACCTGTTTAAAGAACTTGCTCACATCGGCTAGGGAAAGTGTGATCACACAGGCGTCCAGAACAGCTGGTGCTCTCATGCATGCTTCAGTGTTGCTTGCCTCGAAACGAGCAAAAAAGGCATTTAGCTCATCTGGTAGGCTCGTGTCACTGGGCAGCTCGCGGCTGAGTTTCCCTTTGTAGCCCGTAATAGTTTTCAAGTCCTGCTTGTTTGATGGTTTGTCTGAGGGCATAGCAGGATTTCTTATAACGTCCGGATTAGTGTCTCACTCCTTGAATGCGGAAGCTCTAGCCTTTAGCTCGATGTGGATGTTGCCTGTAATCCCTGGCTTCTGGTTGGGATATGTATGTACGGTCACTGTGGGGATGATGCCGTCGATGCCCTTGCTGATGATTGAGGTGGTATATTCCTCAATGCGATTTGATGAATCCCGGAATATATTCCAGTCTGTGCTAGCAAAACAGTCCTGTAGAGTAGCATCCACGTCTTCTGACCACTTCCGTATTGAGCGAGTCACTGCTACTTCCTGCTTTAGTTTTTTCTTGTAAGCAGGAATCAGGAGGATAGAATTATGGTCAAATTTGCCAAATGGACAGCGGCAGAGCGTTTTGTATGCATCTCTGTGTGTGGCGTAAAGGTGGTCTAGAGTGTTTTCCCCCCTCTGGTTGCACATGTGACATGCAGGTAGAAATTAGGGAAAAATGGATTTAATATCCCTGGCCACTAGGAGCTCTGCTTCTGGATGAGCATTTTTTTGTTTGCTTATGGCCTTATACAGCTGGTTGAGTGTGGTCTTAGTGCCAGCATCGGTTTGTGGTGGTAAATAGACGGCTATGAATAATATAGCTGAGAACTCTCTTGATAGTGTGGTCTACAGCTTATCATAAGGTACTCTACCACAGGGAAGCAATACTTCATTAATATTAGACATTGCGCACCAGCTGTTATTGACAAATAGATACACACCCCCGCCCCTCGTCTTACCAGACGTAGCTTCTCTGTCCTGCCGGTGCATGGAAAATCCCGCCAGCTCTATATTATCCATGTCGTCTTTCTGCTACGACTCGGTGAAACATAAGATATTACAGTTTTTAATGTCCCGTTGGTAGTATAATCTTGATCGTAGGTCATCCATTCTTCCCCCCAATGATTGCACGTTGGCCAATAGAACGGATGGCAGTGGGGGTTTACTCACTCGCCTACGAATTCTCAGAAGGCAGCTAGATCTCCGCCCCATTTTTCTCCGTCTTTTCTTCACGCTGTTAGGTTCTAATTCTGAGTAAAAAAACTCAACGGACACTATGAAAGCTTAACCAAGTTTATTCTTCCGAGAGGATCAATACAGCTGCATTAGACAAAGACATTTTTACACAAGCACAGATATTTAACTGTTCCTCCTAGGCTGAGTCTCCTCCTACACATCTGAACAGCCAATGCATTTCTGTTGCTAGACAGAACCTTAGTGATATCTGTTCTTCCTCACATCATCTGACCTGACCTCTACCCCAAAGTGCTCACTCCTCCCCAACTCATGGCTGTCATGGTGTCTGGTACCAGACTGTGTCTCTTCTCCTCCCAGAGGATCCCTCCCATAGGATCCCTGATGGCTAACAATAACATATCCTGACATAATGTAAATGTTATACATTACCCTCTCTCCTTCAGTGACATGAATAAGTATATTTCATATTCTCAGAACCCAGCAATGCAAATGACAGGGATTTGGGCCCATTCCAGAGAAAGCAGTATATCCTTCGCGTTGAACTCGTTAAAGTACAAATCTTCTTCCAGTTCGAGGTGAGTAATCGCTGTTCTGATGTCCAGAAGTTATTTTCGGTCAGAAGAGACGGTAACAGCAACATTATGTTCAAAGTAAGTTACAAACAACGCGAAAAAAACCGAACAAAATAGCACAGTGGAGCACGTAAAACGTAAACCATCCCCTCCGGCGCCATTCTACCTGAAATAACACATGGAATCATGTAGTAACTGAAAAAGGGTTAAACAAATCAAAGTATATGTTTAACACTAAGTAGCAACCTTTTGCGTTGATGACGGCTTTGCACACTCTTGGTATTCTCTCAACCAGCTTCATGAGGTAGTCACCTGGAATGCATTTCAATTACCAGGTGGGGCTTGTTTAAAAGTTAATTTGTGGGATTTCTTTCCTTCTTAATGAATTTGAGCCAATCAGTTGTGTTGTGACAAGATAGGGGTGGTATACAGAAGATAGCCCTATTTGGTAAAAGACCAAAGAGAAATGACAGTCCATTACTTTAAGACATGAAGGTCAGTCAATACGGAACATTTCAAGAACTTTGAAAGTTTCTTCAAGTGCAGTCGCAAAAACCATCGAGCGCTATAATGAAACTGGCTCCTGAGGACCACCACAGGAAAGGAAGACCCAGAGTTACCTCTGCTGCAAGAGGATAGGTTCATTAGAGTTAACTGCACCTGAGATTGCAGGCCAAATAAATGCTTCACAGAGTTCAAGTAACAGACACACCTCAACATCAACTGTTCAGAGGAGACTGCGTGAATCAGGCCTTCATGGTCGAATTGCTGCAAAGAAACCAATAATAAGATGAGACTTGCTTGGGCCAAGAAACACGAGCAATGGATACTAGACCGGTGGAAATCTGTCCTTTGGTCTGATGAGTCCAAATGTGAGATTATTTTTGGGTCGGTGATTTGCTGGTGACACTGTCAGTGATTTTATTTAGAATTCAAGGCACACTTAAACGGCATGCCTACCACAGCATTCTGCCATCCCATCTGGTTTGCGCTTAGTGAGACTCATTTGTTTTTCAACAGGACAATGACCCATAACACACCTCCAGGCTGTGTAAGGGCTATTTGACCAAGAAGGAGAGTGATGAAGTGCTGCATCAGATCAACTGGCCTCCACAATGACCCGACCTCAACCCAATTGAGATGGTTTGGGATGAGTTGGACCGCAGAGTAAATTTAAAGCTAAGTGCTCAGCGTATGTGGGAATTCCTTCAAGACTGTTGGAAAAGCATTCCAGGTGAAGCTGGTTGAGATAATGCCAAGTTTGTCCAAAGCTGTCATCAAGGCAAAGGGTGGCTACTTTGAAGAATCTAAAATCTAAAATATTTTTGATTTACGTTGATTTTCGTTACTACATGATTCCATTTGTTATTTCATAGTTTTGATGTATTCACTATTATTCTACAATGTAGAAAATAGTAAAAATAAAGAAAAACCCTTGAATCAGTAGGTATGTCAAACGTTTGACTGTTACTGTGTGTGTGAGATATATCAAATATTCTATTCTGAGCCGTTTACTTAAATTCGTATTCTTATCTTTTATTATTTCTTATTGTTCCATTGTCGAAGGAACCTGCAAGTAAGCATTTCGTTGGACAGTGTATACCATGTGTATCCCGTACATACTACTAATAAAATGCTCAGCTTTCAACACCATATTTCCCACAAAGCTTATTACTAAGCTGAGGACCCTGGGACTAAACACATCCCTCTGCAACTGATTTCTGGACTTACTGATGTGCCGCCCGCAGGTGGTAATGGTAGGCAACAACAACTGCCATGCTGATCCTCAACACTGGGGCCCATCAGGGGTGCGTGCTTAGTCCCCTCCTGTACTCCCTGTTCACCCACGACTGCGTGGCCAAGCACAACTCCAACACCATCATTAAGTTTGCGGACATCACAACAGTGGTAGGCCTGATCACCGACAATGAGACAGCCTATAGGGAGGTCAGAGACCTCTCCCTCAACATGAGCAAGACAAAGGAGATAATCGTGGACGACAAGAAAAGGAGGGCCGAACAGGCAACCTATTAACATCGACGGGGCTGTAGTAGATTTCCAGTTCCTTGATGTCCACATCACCAACAAACTATCATTTTCCAAACACACCAAGACAATCTTGAATAAGGCAGGACAACACATTTTCCCTCTCAGGAGACTGAAAAGATTTGGCATTGTTCCCCAGATCCTCAAAGTTATATAGCTTCACCATCGAGATCATCCTGACCGGTTGCAACACCACCTGGTATGGCAACTGCTCAGCACCCGAACTTAAGGCGCTACAGAGGGTAGTGCGTACGGCCCAGTACACCACTGGGGCCAAGCTTCCTTTCATCCGGTACCTAATATACTAGGCGATGTCAGAGGAAGGCCCAAAACATTGTCAAAGACTCCAGTCACCCAAGTCATAGACTGTTCTCTCTGCTACCAAACGGCAAGCAGTATCGGAGCCTTTGTTTTTAAACTGTTTATTATCTATGGATAGTCATTTTACCCCTACCTACATGTACAAATGACCTCGACTAACCTTTACCCCAGCACATTGACTCAGTACCGGTACCCCCTGTATTTAGCCTTATTATTATTTTTTACTTTAGTTTGTTTTGTAAATATTTTCTTACCTCTATTTTTTTGAACTGCATTGTTGGATAAGGGCTTGTAAGTAACAATTTCATGGTGAGGTCTACACCTGTTGTATTCGGCACATGTGACAAATCAAATTTGATGCTGTTTCAGCCAATCAGCATCCAGGACCCAAACTACTCAGTTTATAATGAAGTATAGAACACCAAGTTTGTTCTTTCTTCTCTCTGAAGTTACATAGCCAGCTTCCTTCTCACACAAGCAGACAAATCCATAATTGACCTCTGGCATGCTTGTGAGTTTTTCTGTGGCTACTTAGTGTTAAATGTCCCAAACTCCCAGTTGTCTGCTGAGGAAAATCTGAACCAAATTGCATTCACTGACTTCATCCAAGAGGATGTCTTTAAGTAATGGACCCAGTACAAACAGCCATGTATCCAAATTCTGCCTCCTCACCCAACAATGGTGTGAACCTCTAAATATAATATAAGCTGTTGATGAGTGTGTTCTTCAGGCCACCTGGCCCTGATGCAGGTGGCTTGGACTGGGTCAATAAGGGTTGGCTTGGCTCAGCATAGCAAGTCTCTGACTGCCCCTGTCCTGGATGTTCTCAGTTTGGCCCTGCCTCATGGACTCATTTCCATATCTGTCTACTCTGTGTGACAAAATAGTCTGATTTGGGCTTGAATGTTTTTTTTCTAATTTTCATGATTGGCCAAATCAAATGTTGCCAATTCTGCTCAGCTCTTACCAAACATCTTCTCCAAGCCCTACAGATGGCAGTGCAGTGCAGGGTTAGGTTGGGTCGAGGCAGGCTGCTGCTGCATTTGTTTTCTGCCTTGGCTCTGAGCTGGAGCCAATGGTGGCTTCTCACCACCTAACAGTCCTAACCAGGGTCCTCAAATAGAGGGCTTTTTATGGGGCAGAGTGGAGCGTTTCCAACCAAAATCAACCCTCCCTGCCAGCTTCACCCCATACATAAACGATGCAATGATTTGAATGGGATCATAATGACTTCGAGCTGCCTGACATAATTTTTGTCACACTTTTCATTTTAGAGTTGTGAAGTGTAGTTCACAAGTCCCAATGCCAAACATGTCCCTCCTTACCTGCTTCAGATTGGCATGTGCTGATTAAGTGCTAGGCTGCATGCATTCCTCACGGTCCTTAGCCAGTGTGTGTTCAGAGTCCACCCATAGAAATAGAATTTGAACACCATTATGTATTGAGTTGACACTACTGTTGTCTGCAGCACTACATATGTACCTGAACAGTGTCAGACGTTAACGGTAGGAATTGGCTGGATTAGAAAGGTGTGAGAAAGAGCAGGTTCATAGGATAGAACTCTTGGGGTGTGTCCCAAATAGCACCCTATTCCCTATAGTACACTACGTACTCTGGTCAAAAGGAGTGCACTGCATAGAGACTTGCTATGAGGATCAGCCTTTTTATAAGCGAATCCCTTCCTAGTAGAAATGTTCCTTCAATGAAATGACATTACTCTCTAAGAAGACAATGGTCTGTCTTAATCAGATTGTTGGGTGCTTCTTCCTTACAGGAAAAGGGATACAGTATTATAATGCTGGTGACGAAAGCATACTAGTGCAGTAAGAACGGTTTGATTCTAAGGATTGGTGTTGAGCTTTGTTATCTCTGCAGAATTATCCCTCATACAGTACGTCTCATTTGGTATTTAGTTACATATGTGTAAGCACTGTTTATCTGTTATTGACTGTGTGTGTGTGAGAAAAGGAGAAGATATGTTTTATATTCTTCCAAGATGTTATAAGATATTTCTGTCTATTCGACAGTCTTCAAGATGCACATTAGGCCTTGAGCTGGACTTCACACATGGATGGACCCAGAACCATTTCTTTGCCATAAGGATCAACTGTACCAATGTCTCAAGACACACACATTTACAGAAATGGCCAAGGTATTGTACAATTGTTGTTTCTGTCCTTACCTAAGTGGTGTCATAGTCATTCACTGAGGTTGTGAAGGAGTTGTAACCCTGTGAAGGACAGTAAACTACTGATAACCAGAATTCTGCTATGCATAGTTAGTCAATATCCTTATGTAAGTGAGCAGCTGAAATATTTGTAAAAGGAGCGAGTTTTTAGAATGAATGCCAAGAAAATGGTTGGGCAATATAATTACTTGCACAGTAATTATAGAGTTCAGTTGGTCCAGTCTAAGTAGAGAGGCTTACTGATTGGAGGGTTCTGTCAGCCAATGACGTTCCATTCTGTGTTGGTATAGTCTACTCTTGGCCGATCTCATTTTGCCTCATTGGAGAGGATAGGGTATTGTCAGAAAAGTTAGGAGAGGCAGCAATCTTAATACAGGGAGGAGAGAACATGGACAACAATACCATGTAGGCCTACTGGATTGAGGATGACGTGTAACATTTAGGTAAGGCTGATGCCACTCGGTACTGTTAAATTTGAAAAAATACTTTGTCATTACTTGAACTTGTATCTTCCTTTATTTGCTTTACAAATTTGAGAAACATACGTGCAAATATTCTTGGTTAGAGTTAGCCAAATATGTCTAATCTATATTCTAAAGAAATATCTCTAAAGAATCTTGATGCAGACAATTAGTTAATTCATAAATAAATTGATTCAAATTGAATGCTTTTAGTTCTAGGTCATCGGACGACAAATCAAATACTGGTATGTCTAGGCCTATTGCATTCAAAATCTTTATTGCAAACTAACAGTAGTTCTACATGATACAGTTTGACAACTTTGTCTTCTACGTTTAACTGAATCATGATTTCTACCCTATGTTTGATACCAGGGAGAGCTCTCAGGAATCTGATCATTTCCACATTCCTGCCTGCTGTCTTTCATTTCCTCATACCAACCAACCCAATGTTTTGTTTAATATTTATTCATAAATTCATGAGCATAACATAACTTCCTGCTTTCTTCTGCTCTGGTCCTGATGGTAGGACATGTACAATTGAACAATAGTCATTTTCTTTAACTCTCTTCTACCAGGTAACAGAGGAAGGTCAGTCAGTGCTACTGAGGAGACCACCCCCTACTGTCTGGAGACGCCTTACGGCTACCAGCTGGACCTGGACTTCCTCAAGTACGTGGACGACATCCAGAACGGCTCCACCATTAATAGGCTGAGGAGGAAGCCCCTCGGGGCGACCAACAGCAGGGCAGAAGCGCAAAGTGGCACCACACCCAGCCAATCATGGACCTCATCGGAATCCCTGTCCTCGGCGAGTAGTGGTGACACACGGGTGAGTCAGTCTGCCATGTCGACCGGTAACCGAGGAAGACCCCCTCTTCCTCCACCCCACAGTGCCTCTACCACCACCAGCAACACCACCCCGTCTAGTCAGGAGGGGTCCTCCATCCCTCTGAAACGCCAAGAGGGGAAGCCTGCGCCGGCCGGCCGCTCCCTGAACACCCCCAGGTTCAACCCTCTAGTGGAGAAGACCCTGGTGGAGACCCGTAGGCGCCTAGAGCAGGAGAAAACCTCCAGCACCACCCCAGCCCAGCCCCACCCTGAGCCCCATCCCCGCCGACGCCTAGCCAGCTTCGGGGGAGTGGGCTCCAGTGGTTCCCTGTCCGCCTTCACCGGCTGGGGTTCCTACAACCAGAACAACAGCGGAAACGTCAACAAGTCCCATGCTGAAGGTGAGCTTTCCCTGCCCCTATCCCTCCACCACGGCTCTTCCCTGGGCAGCGGAGGGTCCCTGAGACCCAGCCCCCAGAGCTCTGGCAGGGACACCCCAGTCACGGGTCTCAGCCCCCTGCACCTGCAGCATGTCAGGGACCAGATGGTGATGGCCATCCAGAGGCTGAAGGAGCTGGAGGAACAGGTCAGCATTGAATTAAATAGAACACTAGAATTGGCATCAGGTGTAAACTGTAAGCCATCTTGGTCAGAGAATCTTTCATTCTAGAAACTGACTTAATGTGGTAAAATAAAGTATAAAAAGCTGTTGTGTGTTTTCAATCCCAGTATTCATTTATGTTAAATAAGAAATTGTTCACAAACATGTTAAAAAATATCAGTATAATGATTTTGTAGATATACTTGCACACTATGTTAGTTAGCTAGCTAGTCAGTTTTAGTTAGCTGATTTTAATATATCTCTATGCAGGTGAGGAGCATCCCTGTTCTACAGGTGAAGATCTCTGTCCTCCAGGAGGAGAAGAGACAGCTGGTCTCTCGGATGAAGAACCAGGACCAAGAAGAGCTGAGTGACGTGTTCCGGAAGAGAGCCCACAGCACGGGCAGTGCCGGTCGGTTCCGGCTTGGGAAGGGCTCTGAACTTCTAGGGAAACCTGAAGATGGGCTGGAGAACAAGGCAGAGCACAACAGTGCCTCCTCTGGCCTGAAGGAGTTCCAGCAGCTGACTGCTGAGATGGAGGCTTTGGAGAGGACCATCAAGGGCGGTCGCCTGCAAGCACGGCATGGCCTCAACCAGAACACATTACGCAGCAACTGCAGAGCTCACAAATCAGTAGCCATCGGCACTGATGAAGACTTGGATGCCATCTTAGATGTCAGGTCCTCAAAACAACACAGGGACATGGCCGTGAAGACCAAGACCACAGACACAAGATGCATAGCAACGGGTGTAACTGAGGCCCACCTCGTTGTCACCGCAGATAAGGGATCGGAGCTAGATGCCCAGCAGAGAATCATAGAAGCCCTGAAGGAGAGGGTGTGTCAGTTGGAGGCAGAGGTAAAGGAGTCCACCCTGCAGACGGAGATGGGCAGGCTGAAGCTGGAGCTACAGGCTGCCGGGGCCAGGAACAAGGCTGATAAAGGCTCCAACGCCAGGCCATCCACCCACAGCACCTCCACAGCCACGGAGGCCCCGGAGGCCAGGCCCAAGGCCCAGACCAGGAGCCTGGGGGAGGGCAACCACACAGAGGTCCAGGACGCCTCCGCTGGAGGTAGGCTGGAGGTGGAGGGGTGGGGCTGTAGTGTTGGAGTGTCCTGTAGGCCGGAGCTGAAGAGTGTGAGCTCAGGACCAGAGGTACCGATGACTTGGTGGGTGGTCAGAGAGAGAGTGACCCGGGACCAATGTGTTGGGAGACAGGTGGTGATGGTCACCCAAGGTGTGGGGACAGGGGTGAGGGTGTGTGAGGCAGGAGTCAACACAGATCTGACCATGGAGAGTTTGGCTGCAGCGAGGGGATGGGGGATGGGGGAGTGTCAGTTGGTTTCGGTGGGGAGCGGGGACTGTACGGTCGACGACGTGATGAGTGCTGTAAAGGAGGTCGGCATGGCAACCGACCCTCCAGTCAGAGGGGTGGATTCAGGTGTCATGGTGTCACCTCAGACAGTCTCCCAGCGCACCAACACATCACCAACACTCAGCTCGGTCTCCCGTTTCACAAACACCTGCCGCTCGTTCAACACCACCTCCAGCACCAACACCGTGCTCAACACCCAGGAGAAACACACCAACACCGCGCACACCGTCACCCGGAACATCGCTGTTGGCAACAGCAGGGTCCTAGAGCTAATCCAGACTGTTGCTAAGACCCGCTCCATCGGCATTGGAACGACCGTGCCATGGGGAGGAAACGCAGAACAACCAACCCAAACCAATGCGGCTGTCGCCAAGGCAACGACCAGAGACGCTGGGGTCGGGATGACTAACGTGAATGACAACTTCCTGGTTGGACTGAAGACCCGGAACATCGCCTGTGGTCCTTCCTGTCTCCCTGACCCCACCAAGACCAGGAGTATTGGGATCGGGGTGGGTGAGGGGCGCATACGGGACCTTGCAGGACCACCATCACTGACACAGATATCCCACTCTCACCAGGCCCAGGGGCAATCCCAGTTAGAGCCTGGTCTGGACCACTACATAGAGAAGATGCAGTGTCTGCTAAGGGAGCAGCAGGGCCTGCTGACTGAGAGCTACAGTGAGCTGGGAGAGGTGTTCATCCAGTCGGCGTCAGACACCACCACTCTCATCATGTCACCCGTCAACTCTGCCATGACACAGGGAGGCACGGAGGACAGGCCAATACCCTCACAATCCACAGGTATGGATATAGTCTGTCTAGCCTTTATACTCACAGTTTGCGTCTGCGGTGGGTATTTACTAGGGATAATTGTATTGTATCATGGACATTTTTCTTTATACACAATAATCCAGTGAGTGATTTCTTCCTCTCTCCCTTCTCTCTGTCGCCCTTGTACAGATTGTGTACAGTACCAGTCCATCGCAGGGGCCGGCCAGTTCACTAACACCTCACCTCAGAGAAACACAGAAAGGTCAGGGGTCAGCCAGCGTGTCACTAAGGAGTCAGAGGTCAAGCAAAAGATACTACGCATAGAACACCAAACTTCCTCTGCATTGCACGGTGTGTGTTTGTTTTTTTGGTATGTGTCAGTTTGTTTGTGTGTGCATGCAAGGGGCTGAATGCAGTTGTATCCCAGTGGTGCCTTTAAATAGTTCCATAATGTTGATGGGGTGAGAGCGGGAGAAAAATAGAAACTAAAGGAGCATTCTGCTGGCAGACCGCTCCCTAGAAGAAGCCTGGCCTCTTTGAACCAGTAGAACCATGGAGGAGGAAATAGCTCTTTCTCTGGTTTGGCATTGGCTCTGGAAGACCTACTATTGAAATATTTGGGCTGATGCTGGGTTTGGGAAAGCACACATCTCTCACTACGCAGCGGTCTGTGGCTGACAGGCTGGAGCTGAAATTGTATGTCTATGTAACAAAATTCTCAGAACTTTACAACAAGTGGTTCACAACAATCAAATTAGAATTCATTGGGAAACATTAACCCTCCAGGTCAGGCCACGAACGCCAACATGCTGAGGTCCATCATGAAGAAACAAGATGGTGACCGAGGCTACACTGGAACCAGGAAGAGCCTGAAGTTTGTGGGCGTGACCACAGGGTGAGGGTCTGGTAAACAGTACCAGTCAAAAGTTTGGACACACCTACTCATTCAAGGTTTTTTTCTTTATTTTGACTATTTTCTACATTGTAGAATAATAGTGAAGACATCAAAACTATGAAATAACACATATGGAATCATGTAGTAACCAAACAATTGTTAAATAAAATGAATATATTTTTGAATCTTCAAAGTAGCCACCCTTTGCATTGACAGCTTTGCACACATTTGGGATTATCTCAACCAGCTTCACCTGGAATGCTTTTCCAACAGTCTTGAATGAGTTCCCACATATGCCACACTTGGCTTTTCCTTCACTCTGCGGTCCAACTCATCCCAAACCATCTCAATTGGGTTCAGGTCGGGTGATTGTGGAGGCCAGGTCATCTGATGCAGCACTTCATCACTCTCCTTCTTGGTCAAATAGCCCTTACACAGCCTGGAGGTGTGTTATGGGTCATTGTCCTGTTGAAAAATAAATGATAGTCCCATTAAGCGCAAACCAGATGGAATGGCATATCACAGCAGAATGCTGTGGTAGCCATGCTGGTTAAGTGTACCTTGAATTCGAAGTAAATCAACAAGTGTCACCAGCAAAGCACCATAACACCACCACCTCCATGCTTCACGGTGGGAACCACACATGCAAAGGTCATCCGTTCACCTACTCTGTGTCTCACAAAGACACGGCGGTTGGAACCAAAAATCTCAAATTTGGACTCATCAGACCAAAGGACAGATTTCCACCAGTCTAATGTCCATTGCTCATGTTTCTTGGCCCAAGCAAGTCTCTTCTTATTGATGTGCTTTAGTAGTGGCTTCTTTGCAGCAATTTGACCATGAAGGCCTGATTCAGGCAGTCTCCTCTGAACAGTTGATGTTGCGATGTGTCTGTTACTCGAACTCTGTGAAGCATTTATTTGTGCTGCAATCTGAGGTGTAGTTAACTCTAATGAACTTATCCTCTGCAGCAGAGGTAACTCTGGGTCTTCCTTTCCTGTGGCGGTCCTCATGAGAGCCAGTTTCATTATAGCACTTGATGGTTTTTGCGACTGCACTTTAAGAAACTTGAAATATTCCGTATTGACTGACTTTCATGTCTTGAAATAATGATGGACTGTCATTTCTCTTTGCTTATTTGAGCTGTTCTTGCCATAATATGGACTTGGTCTTTTGCCAAATAGGGCTATCTTTTGTATACCAACCCTACCTTGTCAAAACACAACTGATTGGCTCAAACACATTAAGAAGGAAAAAAATTCCACAAATGAACTTTTAACAAGGCACACCTGTTAATTCAAATGCATTCCAGGTGACTACCTTATGAAGCTGGTGGAGAGAATGCAAAGAGTGTGCAAAGCTGTCAAGGCAAAGGGTGGCTTATTTGAAGAATCAAACATCTAAAATATATTTTGATTTGTTTAACACTTTTTGGTTATTACATGATTCAATATGTGTTATTTCATAGTGTTGATGTCTTCACTATTATTCTACTATGTAGAAAATAGTAAAAATAAAGAAATACCCTTGAATAAGCAGGTGTGTCCAAACTTTTGACATGTATGTATGTATGTATGTATGTATATTTTATTTTGACTCTGATCAGACTTTGATATCATGTTTCACTGGTTAAAATCATCTCAGTTCTGTGTGTTGGCTGCAGGTTCAAGTCTACATATTATGGGTTAAACATATTTAGTTTGTAAGCTATGGCCTAGTAGAGGAAAGTTTGAAATAACTGAGTGTGTTGGCTGCAGGTGTGAGTCCATGTCCACTAGTGAACCATCCAGCTCTGAAGAAGAGGAGAAGAATGGGAACGGGAGGTGGAGGGAGGTCTGTGGCCTCCAGGATCGGAGCCGAACGGGCGGGAACAAAGGGGTGGCCAACAGAGAATGTAGTGGCCATGGGAGGACGGAGATACAGGAGAGGTGAATACGGTAGTGGTTTTAGGGAATGTACTTCACTTAGGCCCATCTCTCCTCAGGGAGCATCAGCCATCAATAACTTTGCATCGCACTCTGGGAATTATTCTCCAGCTTGTTCAGGGTATATAGTTATTGTGCAATTAGTGTATCAAATAACTAGGTACTCTCCCTACAGTTTTCAGTTGAGTGAGAAGATGCTGTCTGCTTGCCATGCACTGAAGACCCATCTGAGTGACGACCAGAGTTTATCCAGCAGAGAACTGGTGAGTACTGCTAAACAGAGGCCAGTGGCACAAGTAGACTGAATGGAAGTGTGTATGTATGAATGTGTGTTTGTTTGTCTGTGAACAAGAATGTATGGGAATGGTCATGAACATTACTGGTTAATGACTACAATTGTGACTTTAGGAGCTATCTAATTGCCTGTGTCCCTTTTGATTCATCATATAAGAATTTATGAAACCATATAAATGTCAACGCGATGTCTTGGAATCTAAACTAGACTAAAAAATATTTCATTTGTGACATGTATAACTGAGGAATGTGCCGACTCCTGTAATTTTCTGCCCTCTGGTAGTGTTTCTGGGCAGGGACTTCAAGGCCTGGTTGTGTATGAGTTACAGAGACACCCTCTCTCTCTGTGTTCCACCCAGACAACAACATCTAGCTCTGTCTTGGTTTACATCCTTTACGCCTCCTGAAACCTAACTAACTCTGACGCCACCATATGTGTTCAACATCATCTGCTTTTTATCTTGTCATAGTGACTGGTTGAGTGATAGAAAACAGAAGGAGAAAGAAGAGCAGGGATGTAATCATTAGTCCAAACAGTTTCAAAATGGAACGTTTTGCAACTAAAATTTCTACTTGACAAATTCATGTACTGTAGGTCCCTCCCCCATTTTGTTCTGGTTGCTTCCGTTTAAGAAACGTTTTGCAACAGAGTTGGTATAATGAATACATCCCAGAGGAGAAAGAAGAGCAGGGATGGAGAGACTGAGAGAGAGAGAATCTTATTCGCACAGTGTTCTGATATGGTAGCATAGGGCTGTTCAATTCTGGTCCTGAAGAGCCGAAACACTTCTGGTTTTGGTTTCTTCCTAGTAGTTAATTGTACTCACCAGGTGTCCCAGGTCTGAATTATTCCCATATTACAAGAACAGGATGAGAACCAGAAGTGTTTCGGCCCTCCAGGACCGACATTGAACTACCCTGTGCTAGACCAACCATGTGATACCCTTCACCACTTCTCCTAGTCCTAACCATACCTAATGTTCTGAACACCACTCAAAATGCCCTGGCCACTAGTCCCCTGTAGTAGTTATTTTTGTGGTGAGAGGGAAGTTGTGGATGATCTGTAACTGCCATCGGCAGTCAGTCAGTCTTCCCCTTAAGGAAGAGGGTTTGGTGAGGTCAAAGGAACTGAAGTATTGGCTGATTATGTTTATTTTCATTCAGTAATGTCCCTATAATTACAACATGTCTCTGGTAATTCACTGTTCAAATTGCTCTGCACACACTGCATGTTGGAGCGTTGCTAAATTACAGTACTGTGTGTTCGTCCTGACTGACAACAACGCCTGTTTTTGCTTTTTCCAAATTAAAAACAGGAAGGCTTGACAGTGTGGCTTTGTGTTTGGCTGCATTTGTTTTAGCTCACCCTGGTGTGCAGGGTTTGGACATTTAGACCATGCCATTGGTTCTTAAGTGAAATCTCTGCCTGCCCAGGCGAGCTAGAACAAATTTACCCACTGTAGGTCTCTACTAGGAGTGTGTGTATGTCATAAATGTTTGTGTGCCCATACATGTGTTGGTTGACGTCCTGCTTAGAATGTATTATCCTGTGTCCCACCCTCAGCGGTCTTGTCTGAACATG
This sequence comes from Salvelinus namaycush, assembly GCF_016432855.1. NCBI lineage: Eukaryota > Metazoa > Chordata > Actinopteri > Salmoniformes > Salmonidae > Salvelinus > Salvelinus namaycush. The sequence continues at coordinate 9,516,862 of NC_052337.1, forward strand.
CTGCAGCACGAGTGGTTCCGTGTGTCCAGTCAGAAGTCAGCTGCTCCGGCTGTGGTGGAGGACTATTTAACGGCATTCCGGTCAGTTTCTCCAGCCGTGCTGAGACACGTAGCCAACATGGCGGACGGTAACGGTAACACAGCACTCCACTACAGCGTGTCCCACTCCAACTTCACCGTCGTAAAGAGGATGCTGCTGGCAGGTACTGATTCTGACTCAGACCTGAACCTGACTTCCATTTGAACCTCTCACTCATATGATGTTCTGTTGAGTACATTCATCTAAAATGTGTTCTTTCAGAGTATAGAAAAGTTTGTGGTGGTCATGTGAGGTGAAATGTGTATATTTTGGGATGTGAGCACTCGGTTTGGTTGACCTGACAAAGCAGTGAATTGGGAGCTTTAACAGTGTGCGGGCCTTCTTGTTCTATACTTCTTTCAGAGTATCCCCGCAATCTGGTCACAGGGTTTTAACTGAGCTACCCGTAGTGTTATATTTAATTCTGTGCCATTGTTTTGTCACCTTTCCTCTTTGGCCTCCATTCAAGATGTGTGTAACGTGAACCAGCAGAACAAGGCAGGATATACCCCCATCATGCTGGCTGCCCTGGCTGCTGTGGAGGCCCCAGAGGACATGGAGGTGGTGGAGGAGCTCTTCATTAAAGGAGATGTTAATGCCAAGGCCAGCCAGGTATGTGGGGGGGGTGTTAAGCTTTGACAAGTTAAGTCAGAGCTTGTCTGGTCACTGGCTGAGTGTGTCGTCTTCATGCTCCCGAGTGGCCATCCCTTTGAGTCCATCTTTTTGTCTATGACCTCTTACTGCTGACCTCTAACCCTTGACCCCCAGGCTGGTCAGACAGCCCTGATGCTGGCAGTGAGCCACGGCAGGATGGACATGGTGCGTGCCCTGCTGGCCAAGGGGGCAGAGGTCAACCTTCAGGATGATGAGGGCTCTACAGCTCTAATGTGTGCCAGCGAACACGGCCACGCTGAGATAGTCAGGCTGCTGCTGGCCAAGCCAGGCTGTAACGCCACCCTGAGTGACAGCGTGAGTTACTGTGTGTGTGTTTGTTACTCACCGTAGCAGACTATCACTGTGTTAGTGTCTCTGTTTGTTTGATTCACTCTTTGTGCCCTGTTTGTCTGTGTGTATGCAGGATGAGAGCACGGCCCTGTCCATAGCTCTTGAGGCTGGACATAAAGACATAGCAGTGCTGCTCTATGCCCATGTCAACTTCTCCAAAAGCCAGGCCGGGGTTGGTAACACGCAATATCTATAGATCGGGTCCCTCAGTTTGTTTTTATATACCTATTCTATAAAATGATGTACATCTGTTCCATACCAACTAATCGTGTGCATGTGGTGTGTGTGCATCCACCCTCTTTCCATAGGGAACCCCTCGTCTCGGTAGAAATACACCCCCCAGTTCCGCTGGAAGAGCCGTCTTTGAATGAAACTACCTGCAAGCCCCTCAAACCTCCACCCTTGCTGCTACACATAGATGTATGCTTAGTGTATGGAATAATTTGTGAAGGTTCTATGTGGCCCTTATAAAGGGTTTATGAAGGCTTCAAAGTTGATGTTCGTTTTAAAGCGGGACCAAGATGATGCCCTCGTATCCAAGCACTCAACAAGCGATCTGAGACCACAATTGTAAATCTTAGCCTAGTGAAATCAACGAATGATGTAGCCTATATGGACTGCCTCTTCTCTTGTCCAGGTTGACAGCCTGAAACTTATTAGAGGTTGCTAGGCAAATCACTCTCCTACAGTAATTATATCCCCACGACCTGTGGCCTTTCTGTGTAGGAGTTTAATTTCTGACATTTTAGTCTCTAGATTGAATACATTGCATATACATGCAGATAATTTCATTCTATGCCCTCAAACATCAATATATGGAAGATATTTTTTATGTGATTGTCATTGTATATATCATATATTTAAGCCCATTGGAAGTACAGTTATTTACAATTAGTATATTAGTGTTAAATATTTCATTGTTAGTATAATGCTCTGTGCCTTATGCTTTTAAATAATACAATAAACTGAAGTACCTCAATATCTTACATGTGATTTTTACCCTTTCTAAATAAACAACAGGAAAGACAGTTGATATTTGTACCTGGTGCCACCTGCTGGGACTTTCTGGTTGAACAGCTTCAGAACATCACTGTGTGAGAAACAGAACTCTAATGTTTCCTCCTGGTGGTGCTGTGGTGAATGGTTATCATGAGATAACGCAACAGGAAAATATTTCTACATTGTTAAAAACCAACACATACTGCTGATGCCGGGGAGTATCAGGTGAATTCTACATGCCGGAAAGGTTTAGTTTTAGCAATACAAAAGCCTTCTCAAATTCTGCTTCCTTTGTCCTAGAGAGGCTGGATATTTTATTATCTTCTGTTTGCTCTTCTGTTCACCTTGGTCCGAGGGCGAGGAAGTAGTGCTAGCAACAGGATTAATTTGTGAATGTCATCACAGTATTTCTTTGACTCTCACTCACAGAAGTTTTCCAAAAGTTACAGCACTATTGTCTGCAACAAACCATTCATCTGGGGCCCTCACCTCTAAACGGTTGTTGTCTGGTTCGTTTTCTTTCCTTCAGAAGCTAACAGAGAGCGAGGGCAACTCCAATTGTAGAAATTTTACTTGAGGTAAGAGGATGCAAGTCTAACTTTAGCGCAAACCCCATCTCCCTCCCTCCCACCTCCAGAATTGACAGCCTGCCCCCATTAGAACTTATGTTCTGTTCTTACTGTTCTCCAAATGCTGAGAAATGTCACCTTCTAACAGTGAAATGTGTCTGAATATTTGGAAGTGAGTGAAGGTGATTAGCAGTTCCCCCTCGTTAAAACTGAGGGATTAAATGAGATGAAGCAGATACTTCCCCTCATTCATCTCCATCCTAGGCTGTGTCCCAAATGGCATCCTATTCCCTTTATAGTAGGAAACTATATAGCCCATAGCTTTCTGGTCAAAAGAAGTGCACTACATTTGTGTGTGTGTGTGTGTTTGAGAGAGCGTGCTTGAGCATGTCCCTCAATTCCATCTTCACATTCATATGCACAAACGCATACTGACACAAACACACACACTTGTACACTAATCATATGATGATGCTACTCTGGTCTTTATTGTACCACTATTATTATATCCTGATGCCTAGTCACTTTACCCTGTCTTCATGGACGTACAGTGCCTTCAGTGAGTATTCACACCCCTTGACTTTTGCTACATTTTGTTGTGTTATAAAGTGGGATTAAAATGGATTTAATTTTAAATTATCCATCTACACAAAATACTCTGTCAAAGAAAAATGTGAGCATTAAAAATGAATGAAAAATAAAAGACTAATGTCTTGATTAGCGAGTCGATACATGTTAGAAACACCATTGGCAGCGATTACAGCTTGGAGTCTTTTTGGGTAAGTCTCTAAGAGCTTTGCACACCTTGATCAAATCAAATTGTATTTGTCAGACCTTACCTTGAAATGCTTACTTACAAGCCCTTAACTTTATTTTTTGTAAACCTGCATTGTTGGTTAAGAAAATATTTTACGAAATTAACTACAGTAAAAAAGAAAAGTAACACAATAACGAGGCTATATATAGGGGTACTGCTACTGAGTCAGTGTGCGGGGGTACAGGTTAGTTGAGGTAATTTGTACATGTAGGTAGTGGTAAAGTGACTATGCTTTGATAATAAACAGCGCGTAGCAGCAGTGTAAAAACAAAGGAGGGGGGTCAATACAAATAGTCCGGGTGGCCATTTGATTAATTGTTCAGCAGTCTTATGGCTTTGGTGAAGAAGCAGTTAAGGAACCTTTTGGACCTAGACTTGGCACTCCGGTACCGCTTGTCTTGCGGTAGCAAAGAGAACAGTCTATGACTTGGGTGACTGGACTCTTGGACAATTGTTTTGGGTCTTCCTCTGACTCTGCATAGTATATAGGTCCAGGATGGCAGGAAGCTTGGCCTCAGTGATGTACTGGGCGCCTTATGGTATGATGCGATAAGTTGCCACACCAGGCGGTGATGCAACCGGTCAGGATACTCTTGATGGTGTAGCTGTAGAACCTATTGAGGATCTGGGGACTCATGCCAAATCTTTTCAGTGTCCCGAGGGGGAAAAGGCGTTGTCATGCCCTCCTAATTACTTTCTTGGTGTGTTTGGACCATGATTGATTGTTGGTGAATGGGGGAGTGTTTGACCCTCCTTTTCCTGTAGTCCACGGGTTTCTTCTTTTGTTTTGCTCATGTTGAGGGAGAGGTTGTTGTCCTGGCACCACACTGCCAGGTTTCTGACCTCCCTCTCTCGTTAACACAGGTGTGAGTGTTGACAAGGACAAGGCTGGAGATCACTCTGTCATGCTGATTTAGTTCGTTTAACAGACTGGAAGCCTCAAAAGGAGGGTGGTGCTTGGAATCATTGTTCTTCCTCTGTCAACCATGGTTACCTGCAAGGAAACATGTGCTGTCATCATTGCTGTGCACAAAAAGGGCTTCACAGGCAAGGATATTGCTGCCAGTAAGATTGCACCTAAATCAACCATTTATCGGATCATCAAGAACTTCAAGGAGAGCGGTTCAATTGTTGTGAAGAAGGCTTCAGGGCGCCCAAGAAAGTCCAGCAAGCGCCAGGACCGTCTCCTAAAGTTGATTCAGCCTGAGGGATCGGGGCACCACCAGTACAGAGCTTGCTCAGGAATGGCAGCAGGCAGGTGTGAGTGCATCTGCACGCACAGTGAGGCGAAGACTTTTGGAGGATGGCCTGGTGTCAAGAAGGGCAGTATAAAGAAGCCACTTCTCTCCAGGAAAAACATCAGGGACAGACTGATATTCTGCAAAAGGTACAGGGATTGGACTGCTGAGGACTGAGGTAAAGTCATTTTCTCTGGTGAATCCCCTTTCCGATTGTTTGGGGCATCCGGAAAAAAGCTTGTCCGGAGAAGACAAGGTGAGCGCTACCATCAGTCCTGTGTCATGCCAACAGTAAAGCAGCCTGAGACCATTCATGTGTGGGGTTGCTTCTCAGCCAAGGGAGTGGGCTCACTCACAATTCTGCCTAAGAACACAGCCATGAATAAAGAATGGTACCAACACATCCTCCGAGAGCAACTTCTCCCAACCATCCAGGAATAGTTTGGTGACAAACAATGCCTTTTTCAGCATGATGGAGCACCTTGCCATAAGGCAAAAGTGATAACTAAGTGGCTCGGGGAACAAAACATCGACATTTTGGGTCCATGGCCAGGAAACTCCCCAGACCTTAATCCCATTGAGAACTCGTGGTCAATCCTAAAGAGGCGGGTGGACAAATAAAAACCCACAAATTCTGACAAACTCCAAGCATTGATTATGCAAGAATGGGCTGCCATCAGTTAGGATGTGGCCCAGAAGTTAATTGACAGCATGCCAGGGCGGATTGCAGAGGTCTTGAAAAAGAAGGGTCAACACTGCAAATATTGACTCTTTGCATCAACTTCATGTAATTGTCAATAAAAGCCTTTGACACTTATGAAATTCTTGTAATTATACTTCAGTATTTCATGGTAACATCTGACAAAAATATCTAAAGACACCGAAGCAGCAAACTTTGAAAATTAATATGTGTCATTCTCAACTTTTGGCCACAACTGTAGGCTGTCTCATTGTTGCTGGTGATCAGACCTACCACCGTTGTGTCATCAGCAAACTTAACGTTGGAGTTGATGGGTGAACGGTGTACAGGAGGGGACTAAGCCCGCACCCCTGAGGGGGCCCCCGTGTTGAGGATCAGTGAGGCAGATGTGTTGTTGCCTACCCTTACCACCTTGGGGCAGCCCATCAGGAAGTCCATGATCCAGTTGCAGAGGGAGGTGTTTAGTCCCAGGGCCCTTAGCTTAGTGATGAGCTTTGTGGGCACTATGGTGTTGAACGCTGAGCTGTAGTCAATGAACAGCATTCTCACATAGGAGTTCCTTTTGTCCAGGTGGGAAAGGGCAGTGTGGAGTGCGATTGAGATTGCGTCTTCTGTGGATCTTTTGGGGGGGGGGTATGTTAATTGGAGTGGGTCTAGGGTTTCCGGGATTATGTGAGCCGTAACCAGCCTTTCAAAGCACTTCATGGCTACCGACGTAAGTGCTACGGGGCGGTAATCATTTAGGCAGGTTACCTTCGCTTTCTCGGGCACAGGGACTATGGTGGTCTGCTTGAAACATGTAGGTATTACAGACTCCGTCAGGAAGAGGTTGAAAATGTCAGTGAAGACACTTGCAAGTTGGTCAGCGTATGCTCTGAGTCCACGTTCTGGTAATCCGTCTGGCACCGCGGTCTTGTGAATGTCGACCTGTTTAAAGAACTTGCTCACATTGGCTATGGAGAGCGTGATCACACAGTCACCCGGAACAGCTGGTGCTCTCATGCATACTTCGGTGTTGCTTGCCTCGACACGAGCATAAAAGGCATTTAGCCTGTCTGGTAGGCTCGCGTCACTGGGCAGCTCGCGGCTGTGTTTCCCTTTGTAGTCCACAATAGTTTGCAAGCCCTGCCACATCTAACGAACGTCAGAACTGGTGTAGTAGGATTCAATCTTAGTCCTGTGTTGACGCTTTGCCTGTTTGATGGTTCGTCTAAGGGCATAGCGGGAATTCTTATAAGTGTCCGGATTAGTGTCCCGCTCCTTGAAAGCGGCAGCTCTAGCCTTTAGCTCAATGCGGATGTTGCCTGTAATCCATGGCTTCTGGTTGAGATATGTACGTACGGTCACTGTGGTGACAACGTTGCCGATGTACTTATTGATGACGCCGGTGACTGAGGTTGTATATTCCTCAATGCCATTGGATGAGTCCCGCAACATATTCCAGTCTGTGCTAGCAAAACAGTCCTCTAGCGATTGTACAATATTTGCCCATTTATTATTTTCTAAATTCTTCAAACTCTGTCAAGGTGGTTGTTGATCATTGCTAGACAGACATTTTCAAGTCTTGCCATATATTTTCTCATCGATTTTAAGTCAAAACTATAACTAGGGCACTTGGGAACATTCAATGTCGTCTTGGTTAGCAACTCCAGTGTAGATTTGGTCTTGTGATTTAGGTTTATTGTCCTGCTGAAAGGTGCATTTGTCTCCCAGTGTCTGTTGGCAAGTAGAATGAACCAGGTTTTCCTATAGGATTTTAACTGTGCTTAGCTGTATTACATTTTATTTTAATCCTAAAAAACTCCATAGTCCTTGCCGATGACAAGCATACACATAAAATGATGCAGCTACCACCATGCTTGAAAATATGAAGAGCGGTATTCAGTGATGTGTCAAGGGCTATTTGACCATGAAGGAGAGTGATGGAGTGCTGCATCACATGACCTGGTCTCAACTCAATTGAGAGGGTTTGGAAGGAGTTGGACCACAGAGGGAAGGAAAAGCAGCCAAGAAGTGCTCAGCATATGTGGGAACTCCTTCAAGACTGTTGAAAAAGCATTCCAGGTGAAGCTGGTTGAGAGAATGCCAAGAGTGTGCAAAGCTGTCAAGGCAAAGGGTGGCTACTTTGAAGAATCTCAAATATCAAATATATTTGTTAAACAATTTTTTGGTTACTACATGATTCCATATATGTTATTTCATATTTTTGATTAGCTAACGTTCTTGATTCTAGTTACTAAGATAAATAAAACATCTCAAATTAGCTACTTACTATAAACTTCCTTGAGGTATTTTATAACAGCTTCACACTTTGTTACTCCAGTAGTCAGTTTGATCACACACCATTTACACACTCATTGTGGCGCACAAATAAAAAAATGACAGTTGGAACTCAACAGCAGAAAATACTTGATTATTGTTGCTAGGCTACCAGTTACAGTGATTTTAGTTTGTGTGCACCTTTATGCAGAGTGAATACAAAAATTATAACTAGTGTATGAAAGAATGACATGGATTTAATATTTGTCAAATTATTGAGCATGTCCTCAAATAAGCATCAGAAACTGTCCTTATTTAGCATATCAAAAAGCAAATCAAGATCCTGATATGGACCTCAGGCAAGAGCATATGAATTGTATGTGCTGAGAAAATACACTATATAGGCCTACTGTATTTGTCATAGGACTATGTGGACATCATATTTTCTCTATCTCAAGATATCTAATGAGTCAATTTCCGGCCATATCATGTATGATATCCTGAGGGAAAGATTTTTGCACAAAATAAATATGTATTTCATATTTGTCAAATTATTGAGCATGTACGGAAAACTCAAATGCATCTGATATCGTCCTTATTTTCACCATATCCAAAAGCATATCAAGATCCTGATATGGACCTCAGCCAAGACAAACATAGGCCTATCTGGAATTAATATAGCTTAACATATTGAATACTGAGAAAACACAGATATGCGATGTTGTAAACAGAGAGTATTTGTCAAAATGAAGAGAAAAAATAGGATGTCTTAGGATATTGAATGAGTCCATATCCGGCCTTAGAAATGTCCATGTGTGATATTCGGAGTAATCCCAATATCATATACACTGAGTATACCAAACATCTGAACAGCCTGAATTCGTTGGTGCATGGAGTGTGGATTTAATAAGGGATCATCGCTCTCACCTGGTCTGTCTTTGTCATGGAAAGAGCAGGTGTTCTTAATGTTTTGTTCACTCTGTGTATGTCTGAAAGACGTGCATATCCAGAAAACTAAAAAAATGCATTGGAAATGGTCTGTTTTCTGTGGAATATGAAAACATGTCATTGACTATGTTGTCCCTCAGCAATCTGGAAGTCAGGCAGACATACGGAGAGAGAGAGAGAGAGAGAGCCTATGTTTTGCTGTCTATTTACATTTCTTAGTCAGCAGGCTGGATAACTTCTGTACTCCTTCCCTTTTGTTCCATCCTCCATCCTTCCATCCAAGTTAGAAGATTCCTGCAAAAGAAGAGAATCAAGAATTGAGTAAGGCGGTTGAGAGTTGTAACGTTAGAATGAGTGTTGAGGGGGAGCAGGGACAGGCAAAATGTATCGTACTGTCAAATACAAAATACACAAAAATACAACGATCCCTGATGAATCAAGAACAAATTCACACCCATGTTGGGGGGGGTTACACGTTTCAAGAATTAGGCTAGCTCACAATGTCTCTCTTAAACACACACCCACAAACAATATTAATGTTTCCTATATGTGTATTTATTCTCTCTCTCTCTCTCTCTCTCTCTCTCTCTCTCTCTCTCTCTCTCTCTCTCTCTCTCTCTCTCTCTCTCTCTCTCTCTCTCTCTCTCTCTCTCTCTCTCTCTCTCTCTCTCTCTCTCACACATTTACTGTCATTAACTAAACAAATGTCAAAACCTTAGCTACCTAGCTACAACCAATGGCTACAACAGGTAAAAATGAAAACTTACAATGTCCTTGGAGGATTAGCCATAGAGCTTACATTAGCTAGCTAGCTAGCAAATATTTCCTTGACATTCTTCTACCGAACAAACCGCTGCCTTACTTACAAAAGTAAAACAGTGCAGGAGAACACTGACTACCACTTAGCAGTCAAATCTTTTCAAATGTTTTGTGTACATTTTGAGAAACTGACATTTTCCAGCTGTGTTGTTGGGTAGCATACCCAGTGCTCTGTCCCAACTGCAGTATGGAATGTTGACCGCTCTGTCCCAAACGCATTATGGAGTGTTGACCGCTCAGTCCCAACTGCAGTATGGAGTGTTGACTGCTCTGTCCCAACTGCAGTATGGAGTGTTGACCGCTCAGTCCCAACTGCAGTATGGAGTGTTGACCGCTCAGTCCCAACTGCAGTATGGAGTGTTGACTGCTCTGTCCCAACTGCAGTATGGAGTGTTGACCGCTGAGTCCCAACTGCAGTATGGAGTGTTGACCGCTGAGTCCCAACTGCAGTATGGAGTGTTGACCGCTCTGTCCCAACTGCAGTATGGAGTGTTGACTGCTCTGTCCCAACTGCAGTATGGAGTGTTGACTGCTCTGTTCCAACTGCAGTATGGAGTGTTGACTGCTCTGTCCCAACTGCAGTACGGAGTGTTGACTGATGCGCTCGAGCAAGCAGACTGCCTGTGCACAGAGTTCTATTGCTGAGTCTGAAGCACAGATTCAAATCCTAGTTTTAGCTGGAACTGATATGCCTACCTCCTTATTTAGATACTGAAATTAAAATAAGATTACCGCACATCTGCTAAAAACAAAGGTATTTTTGGAGTGGGCATCAATAACAGTTTTTGAAGTTACTTGAGTGAGTGTGAGGTTTGTGTTGAACTGGAAGAATGCTGTGTCTGACATTCACATACTGTTTTTGTATGTTGATTAAATCTTAAAGTATGTAAATATAGAAATTTAATGAAATGCGGTGTGTTTTGTGTTGAACTGGAATAAATGTTTCTTACCAATTGTCTCCCAAATTCTGAATGCAATATAAATTGTAATCTTTGGACAAAGAAAATGTATTGCTTAAAATCTTTAAGGGAAAATATAATAGTCATATTTTCAGGGTCAAATTCAGGTGCTATAATTTTGGACTAATTATTGATGGAAATAAATGTGATAAAAATAGGGTTTTGTAAATCCTGGTGGATTATAGTAGGATTTTGAAATGAAAGACAGGCCTACGTGTTATTTAGTTAGTCATAATTTAGTTGGTCATAATCAAACATCGAAACAACATTCAGTGGAACATACAAAATGTGCAGCCGACACACACAGCAAGATGTAGTAAAAGTGAAAGCATTTATAGCATCAGAGATTCTCTAAATTAGGGACCGTCTTTGATAGCTATAGGACCGCAGAGACTGTCACACATTTTTGCTTTTAATGATCTAGCAAATTCGATGACTTGGAAGTGAAATATATCAAATCTCTTTGGTATTACATCACCTGCTGAATAAAAACCTCAAATGACCCTACTCCTGAAAAAGTTAATCGGGACAGATAAGCTGAAGTTGACTCAGCACGAGTACCATTAGCCGAAGCCCATAGTAATATGATTCTGCCGGACTTGGGAAGAGCTCGGCCGGCATGAAGCCCCTCTGAGTCCGAGTCCATGCTGAGTCCCCCGAGTCTCAAACGGAATAGGCCCGAGCCCAGCGTGTTGACTGGGTACAGTATGCCACGAGACTCAAAGCCGCTTTGGTGCACTCTACCAGCTGTTGTTTGCCAAGTGTGCTAAGCTGAACCATGCAAAACCTGCTGAAAAAAGAACATTACTCCAATTTTAATAACTGCAATGATGTCTTATGTGCAATGGATGCATGGCCCACAAACACTATGCACATGTTTATATAGATTGGTGTTTATTAATTGAGTAGCATTTCGATAACTGGTCAGTAGTTCAATCAGATTTAAACCAAAAACTAGATATCAACCCAAATAAGATGTATTTTTCATGATGTCAAAAGACTTAATGAAAAATCCGTATTTTAATAAAATCAAATCAAATTGTACTTGTCACATGCGCCTAATACAGGTGTAGACAGGTGTAGACCTTACAGTGAAATTCTTACTAACAAGCCCTTAACCAACAATGCAGTTTATATAAAAAGCAGGGGGGCACCGGTGTCGAGGTAATTGAGGTACATGTAGGTAGAGTTATTAAAGTGACTATTTTTATTTGCTTCACCTTTATTTAACCAGGTAGACCAGCTGAGAACAAGTTCTCATTTACAACTGCGACCTGGCCAAGATAAAGCAAACCAGTGCGACAAAAACAACAACACAGAGTTACACATAAACAAACGTACAGTCAATAACACAATATAAAAAATCTATGTAGTGTGTGCAAATGTAGAAGAGTAGGGAGGTAAGGCCATAAAGGTGAAATAATTACAATTTAGCATTAACACTCTAGTGATAGATGTGAAGATGATGATGTGCAAGTAGAGATACTGGGGTGCAAAAGAGCAACAAAATAAATAACAATATGGGGATGAGGTAGTTGGGTGTGCTATTTACAGATTGGCTGTGTACAGGTACAGTAAGCTGCTCTGACAGCTGATGCTTAAAGTTAGAGAAGGAGATATAAGTCTCCAGCTTCAGTGATTTTTGCAATTCGTTCCAGTCATTGGCAGCAGAGAACTGGAAGGAAAGGCGGCCAAAGGAAGTGTTGGCTTTGGGGATGACCAGTGAAATATACCTGCTGGAGCGTGTGCTACGGGTGGGTGTTGCTATGGTGACCAGTGAGCTGAGATAAGGAGGGGCTTTACCTAGCAAAGACTTGTAGATGACCAGGAGCCAGTGGGTTTGGCGACGAATGTGTAGCAAGGGCCAGCAAATGAGAGCATACAGGTCGCAGTGGTGGGTAGTATATGGGGCTTTGGTGACAAAAAGGATGGCACATCCAATTAGACTACATCCAATTTGCTGAGTAGAGTGTTGGAGGCTATTTTGTAAATGGCATCTCCGAAGTCAAGGATCGGTAGGATAGTCAGTTTTACGAGGGTATGTTTGGCAGCATGAGTGAAGAGGCTTTGTTGCGAAATAGGAAGCCAATTCTAGATTTAATTTGGGATTGGAGATGCTTAATGTGAGTCTGGAAGGAGAGTTTACAGTCTAACCAGACACCTAGGTATTTGTAGTTGTCTACATATTCTAAGTCAGAACTGTCCAGAGTAGTAATGCTAGTCGGGCGGGCGGGTGCGGGCAGCAATCGGTTGAAGAGCATGCACTTAGTTTTACTAGCATTTAAAAGCAGTTGGAGGCCACGGAAGGAGTGTTGTATGGCATTGAAGCTCGTTTGGAGGTTTGTTAACACAGTGTCCAAAGAAGGGCCAGATGTATACAGAATGGTGTCGTCTGCGTAGAGGTGGATCAGAGAATCACCAGCAGCAAGAGCAACAACATTGATATATACAGAGAAAAGTGTCGGCCAGAGAATTGAACCCTGTGGCACCCCCATAGAGACTGCCAGAGGTCCAGACAACAGGCCCTCCGATTTGACACACTGAACTCTATCTGAGAAGTAGTTGATGAACCAGGCGAGGCAGTCATTTGAGAAACCAAGGCTATGGAGTCTGCCGATAAGAATGCGCTGATTGACAGAGTCGAAAGCCTTGGCCAGGTTGATAAATACGGCTGCACAGTATTGTATTTTATCGATGGCAGTTATGATATCGTTTAGGACCTTGAGCGTGGCTGAGGTGCACCCATGCATAGTGGAGAAGATACGGTGTGATTCGAAATGGTCGGTGATCTGTTAACTTGGCTTTCAAAGATTTTAGAAATGGATAGATGGATAGAGGTCTATAACAGTTTGAGTCTAGAGTGTCTCCCCCTTTGAAAAGGGGGATGACTGCGGCAGCTTTACAATCTTTGGGGATCTCACACGATAGGTGGATTATTAAAAGTAGAAGCTCGAATTGTTTGGGCACAGACCTGGATAGTATGACAGAACTCTGCAAGCTATCTCTGCAGTAGATTGCAACTCCGCCCCCTTTGGCAGTTCTATCTTGTCGGAAAATGTTGCAGTTGGGGATGGAAATGAATCCTGGCATTCCTAAGCCAGGATTCAGACACGGCTAAGACATCCGGGTTGGCGGAGTGTGCTAAAGCAGTGAATAAAACACACTTAGGGAGGAGGCTTCTAATGTTAACATGCATGAAACCAAGGCTTTTACGGTGACAGAAGTCAACAAATGAGAGCGGCTGGGGAATGGGAGTGGTGCTGGGGCTGCAGGGCCTGGGTTAACCTATACATCACCAGAGAAACAGAGGATGAGTAGGATAAGGGTACGGCTAAAGGCTATAAGAACTGGTTGTCTAGTGCATTCGGGAACAGAGAGTAAAGGGAGCAGATTTCTGGGCGTGGAAAAATAGATTCAAGGCATAATGTACAGACAAATGTATGGATTCCGTCTCTCACGGTTGAAGTGTACCTATGATAAAAATTACAGACCTCTACATGCTTTGTAAGTAGGAAAACCTGCAATATCGGCAGTGTTTCAAATACTTGTTCTCCCCACTGTATGTACAGTCGCTGTGGGGACGACGCCCTCAATGCACTTATTGATAAAGCCAGTGACTGATGTGGTGTTCTCCTCAATGCCATCGGAAGAATCCCGGAACATATTCCAGTCTGTACTAGCAAAACAGTCCTGTAGTTTAGCATTATTGTCACGTTCCTGACCTGTTTTCTTTTGTCTTGTATTTATTTAGTTGGTCAGGGCGTGAGTTGGGTGGGTTTGTCTATGTGTGATTTCTATGTGTGATTTTCTATGTTGGGATGTTTCTGTTCGGCCGGGTATGATTCTCAATCAGAGGCAGCTGTCAATCGTTGTCCCTGATTGAGAATCATACTTAGGCAGCCTGGGTTTCACGTGTGTGTTGTGGGTGTTTGTTTCCGTGTTTGTATTCGTGCCACACGGGACTGTTGTCGGTTGTTTCATTTTGTTATTTTGTTTCATGTTAGTGTTCAGTTTCGATTTAATAAATTATCATGAGCACTACCCACTCTGCGTGTTGGTCCGATCCATGCTCCTCCTCGTCTGAGGAGGAGAACGACTATGACGACCGTTACAATTATCTTCATCTGACCATCTTTTATAGACCGAGTCACTGGTGCTTCCTGCTTTAATATTTGCTTGTAAGCAGGAATCAGAAGGATATAATTATGGTCAGATTTGCCAAATGGAGGGCGAGGAAGAGCTTTGTACATGTCTCTGTGTGTGGAGTAAAGGTGGTCTAGAATTGTTTTCCCTCTGGTTGCACATTAACATGCTGATTGAAATTTGGAAAACTGGTTAAACTTTCCCTGCATTAAAGTCCCGGCCACTAGGAGTGCCACCTCTGGATGAGCGTTTTCCTGTTTGCTTATGGCGGTATACAGCTCATTGAGTGTGGTTTTAGTGCCAGCATTGGTCCTTGGTGGTATGTAGACAGCTACGAAAAATACAGATGAAAACTCTCTAGGTAGATAGTGTGGTCTACAGCTTATCATGAGATACTCTACCTCAGGCGAGCAAAACCTAGAGAATTCCTTAGATATCGTACACCAGCTGTTGTTTACATATATGCATAGGCCCCCGCCCTGTGTCTTACCAGAGGCTGCTGTTCTATCCTGCCGATAGAGTGCATTACCCGCCAGCTGTATGTTCTTAATGTCATCGTTCAGCCACGACTCGGTGAAACATAAGATTTTACAGTTTTTAATGTCCCGTAGGTAGGATATAGGTGCTTTCAGTTCGTCCCATTTATTTTACAGCGATTGAATGTTAGCTAGCAGGATGGAAGGCAAAGGCAGATTAGCCACTCGTCACCTGATCCTAACAAGGCACCCTGTTCTTTTTCCGCCAAATCTCCGTTTTCTTCTCCAGCGAATGACGGGGATCTGGGTTTGGTCGGGTGTCTGTAGTATATCCCTCCCTTCCAACTCATTGAAGGAAAACTTTTTGTCTAATCTGAGGTGAGCAATCGCAGTTCTGATGTCCAGAAGCTGTTTTCGGTCATAAGAGACAGTAGCAGCAACATTATGTACAAAACAAGTTGCGAACAATGCGAAAAAAACTAACAAAATAGCATGGTTGGTTAAGAGCCGATAAGATGCCAGCCATCCCCTCCGGCGCCATCTTTAATCCACAATCTGGTTGTAAAACGTTCCGACCAGATTTCAACCAGTAAAATACGTATTTTTCACATTGTATGCCAACTGGGATATAACTCCATTCTTATGTATTTTATTCCTCTCATGTTGCTATTTTTATTAGATTTTTTTAACTCTGCATCATTGGGAAACGCTTGTAAGCAAGCAGTAAAGTCTATACCCGTTGTATTTGGCGCATGTGACAAATATAATTAGATTTGATGATTAGATTTTTGTGTGATTCCCCAAGTCAGTGATGGAATACAGAAGCATAACTGCCTTTGAGGTCCACCATCAAAATGTGCTGTTGCTATGGTAACAAACAGCAGCAGAAATTATGTTTTGAGCAAGTAGTGTTCTTGGGGGAGATGAAAATAAAATTATATTTCTGTCTCAATGGAATGAACATGTCTAGACACTGTTACTCATACATCCAAATCAATATTTGCAAATAAAATCAACTCTTCACAACATTGATTTGATATCGATCGTCTCGCTCACATCAAAGGTCCAACCAAGAGGTTTTTCTTTTTCCTATTTAATCGCCCCTGTTGCCATGGTGAGGGCAGGACCATGAGGGATTATTACCACAAAAAATGTAATTTCAAGATGGAGCAATAATAAGACCATTAGCCTGAAGTGGCGTATTGGCCGAATGATGTCATGTTCTATGCAGGACAGACACAGACAGTATGCCTGAACATGGCTGGAATAGCAGATAATACCTGGGACGGGAGACTCGAGGACAATGAGTAGGATGAAGATCATGCTGAAAAATGTAAGTAAAAATGTAATCAAACAAGTCCAATTCAAATACTAATTTTTCCATTAGAACATGTCTGAAATACTTTGCTGAATTCATATAAACAGGTCCCTGGTCAAGGTCTTTCAGAATGCTTCATAGCCTCTGTTCGGACAGCCTCTGATCAATTACTACCTTGCGAGCATTACGCCAATGGCCACAAGGTAATTTCAGTTTTATGTAAATGGTTCACCAACCCCAGTTTTCTTTTTTTTTGTTGATACTTTTGCATCAAGGATGGGCAGAAATTACAACCTACAATATAATAATACCATAAAGATCAATGTTTAAAAAAATAAACTACAAAATCATTTTATTTTAATTAAATACATTTCAAAATGCATGTACTGTATTTTGCATTTTAAAATACAGAAATTAATTTGCAAGTAGTCTGCCCGAACAGCAACAACATTCTCATCAACGGTTACAAAAACTTCTTACGTGCTATAACTGTGATATGTTGTTGTTTAGCTACATCAGTTGAATGACCGAAATGTGAAAGTGGACATACCAAAATGAACCACAAAGCACACTGGGTATTATAATTGGCCGTGTTACGGTGTAGAGCTCATTACAATAATACTCAGAATGCTTTGCATTTGTCCATTTTTACTTATAAACTCAGCAAAAAAATTAATGTCAACTGCGTTTATTTTCAGCTAACTTAACATGTGTAAATATTTGTATGAACACAAGATTCAACAACTGAGACATAAACTGAACAAGTTCCACAGACATGTGACTAACAGAAATTGAATAATGTGTCCCTGAACAAACGGGGGTCAAAATAAAAAGTAACAGTCAGTATGTGGTGTGGCCACCAGCTGCATTAAGTACTGCAGTGCATCTCCTCCTCATGGACTGCACCAGATTTGCCAGTTCTTGCTGTGAGATGTTACTCCACTCTTCCACCAAGGCACCTGCAAGTTCCTGGATATTTCTGGGGGGAATGGCCCTAGCCCTCACCCTCCGATCCAACAGGTCCCAGACGTGCTCAATGGGATTGAGATCCGGGCTCTTCGCTGGCCATGGCAAAACACTGACATTCCTGTCTTGCAGGAAATCATGCACAGAACGAGCAGTATGGCTGGTGGCATTGTCATGCAGGAGGGTCATGTCAGGATGAGCCTGCAGGAAGGGTACCACATGAGGGAGGAGGATGTCTTGCCTGTAACGCACAGTGTTGAGATTGCCTGCAATTACAACAAGCTCATTCCGATGATGCTGTGACACACCGCCCCAGACCATGACAGACCCTCCTCCTCTAAATTGATCCCGCTCCAGAGTACAGGCCTCGGTGTAACGATCATTCCTTCGACAAAAAACGCAAATCCGACCATCACCCCTGGTGAGACAAAACCGCGACTCGTCAGTGAAGAGCACTTTTTGCCAGTCCTGTCTGATCCAGCGACGGTGGGTTTGTGCACATAGGCGATGCTGTTGCCGGTGATGTCTGGTGAGGACCTGCCTTACAACAGGCCTACAAGCCCTCAGTCCAGCCTCTCTCAGCCTATTGTGGACAGTCTGAGCACTGATGAAGGGATTGTGCGTTTCTGGTGCAACCATGGGAAGTTGTTGTTACCATCCTGTACCTGTCCCACAGGTGTGATGTTCAGATGTACCGATCCTGTGCAGGTGTTGTTACAAGTGGTCTGCCACTGCGAGGACGATCAGCTGTCTGTCCTGTCTCCCTGTAGCGCTGTCTTAGGCGTCTCACAGTACGGACATGGCAATTTATTGCCCTGGCCACATCTGCAGTCTTCATGCCTCCTTGCAGCATGCCTAAGGCACGTTCACGCAGATGAGCAGGGACCCTGGGCATCTTTCTTTTTGTGTAATTTAGAGTCAGTAGAAAGGCCTCTTTAGTGTCCTAAGTTTTCATAACTGTGACCTTAATTGCCTACCGTCTGTAAGCTGTTCATGTCTTAATGACCGTTCCACGGGTGCATGTTCATTAATTGTTTATGGTTTATTGAACAAGCATGAGAAACAGTGTTTAAACCCTTTACAATGAAGGTCTGTGAAGTTTTGGGGATTTTTACGAATTATCTTTGAAAGACAGGGTCCTGAACAAGGGACGTTTCTTTTTTTGCTGAGTTTACATTTATATTAGTTTATTTAGCAGATGCTCTTATCACACCATAGTTCAATCATACTTTTGATACCAATAAAGGGTGAAAAGGGGCCACAAAATTGTGAAACACACAAAAAAAATATATATATCTATTACAGAAAAGTAATTTGTATTTAAAAAATACTAATTACAGCTCTCGAATGTATCTTGTTAGAAAATACATTGGAGTGTAGTTCAGCCCAGTGCAATACAAATTACAAAATACTCAGACGTAATTGAAATACATATTGAAATACATGTAACATAAATACTGCCCATCTCTGGTTGGCATCAGGTTTCCTAGTGGAGTCTCGCAGAGGAATCAGAGCTTCAGAATGTCTGGAATGAATTGTGTCTACACACACACACACACACACGACATGACCTAAAACCTTGAATTACCACCAGCATGACATCATCGTGGCAGCACTGAGCTTGAATAATTTGTGTTCAGACTGAGCCGTGTGTGTGTAACATGCATATTATAGACCACCCCTCCCCCGACCACACACTCAGCCTCCACACAGAGTCTAATCCCCACATGCTGAAACGTAATGCAAAAATCGTTCATGAAAAAAAAATGGGCCCGATAACTTTAACAGGATCGGGGGAAAAAAAGCGTCTGGCAACAGTCGATATTAAAACATGCAGAGGCAGACGAGCTTGGGGCCTTACTGAGAGGAATGAGACTGCAGCAGAGGGGAGAGGAGAGGGAGAGCTGCCTACTGCAGCCTGCCTGCCACACAGAGTCAGAGACAGATGACTACTACTATTATCACATGTTATTTTCCCCCGCTCAGCTACCCGTTGATTTGTGTATGAAAACCTAGCGCTTTTCTTTTACTCCTGCATGCTTGCCCCCCTTCTGGGTTTCTGCTTTTCGAGTGATCAGCTGATGAAGAGGCTAGCAGCTCGCCGCTATGCTGGCTTGCTAATTCTCTCCCCTCCAGCTGCAGCCGCAGCCCATCCAGCTACAACCCATTCTGATCCACAGAGTCAGACTGCAGACTGCAGCCAGGTAAATATTTTGTCCTTCCTTCTTTCATTGTCTTCCTTCATTCGCCCTCGCTTCCTCTCTTTATTCTGAGGATAGGATTCAGCCAGGCTGCATCGCACAGACCGGCACAGAGGGAGAGAGGGAGACAGGAGAGAGAGCGTGTGCGTGAGTGTCTGTCTGTCTGTGTAAGTGTGTGCAGTGTCTGTGTGAGCGGGAGAGGAAGTGAGTGTGTAGGTGTGAGCTGTAACAGATGAGGGGGTATCGTCTGCCAGTCGAGGAGGGGAAGGAAGAGGCAGGCTTGTTTGGTGATGATGGTACAAGCATAGAGCAACACACACACACACACACACACACACACACACACACACACACACACACACACACACACACACACACACACACACACACACACACACACACACACACACACACACACACACACACACACACACACAGGGTGTTTAGCTGTTTTGTCCGTCTTTTAGGATTACTCTGTATACCATTGCATTCCACTGTAGCCGTGTAGAGAAGGCTTTATAATGATAACCTTAAAGCTGACCGATTATCCGCATGATGTCTTTTGTTGTCCTTTTTACTGTTCTTGTTGCGCTCGATCATTCTCTTTTGTTCATGCTTTTCTCGCTCTCGCGTGTGTGTGTGTGTGTGTGTGTGTGTGTGTGTGTGTGTGTACATGTGTTTATTAGTGTACGTGTGTGGAAGTGTACATGCATATTCCACCGTTGGTAATGTCATACAGATCCTTCGTCATTGATGATGGTTATTAGGCCACTTTCGATATGGTCCCCCAGGGTGTGTTTGTCTGTGTGTGTCTGTGCTTATGGTGAGAGGGAGGGGGTTGACTGATCGTATATGCATTCATAAGCACAGATGACATATTTGTTTAAATATACAGTTACATGCACTTTCATCTCTGTTTCCTTGTAGATTTTCACATTCTAATACAATATAATATGACGTGGGTGTGCACTATTTTGGCTGCATTTCTGTATGGTTCATACATCAATATTCCGTTCAGATTGGAGTGCATTCCTCAGTCTCTGCTGAATGTGAACACATATTCACACCCTCTCTCTCTTTCTCTCCCCCTTTCTGTCTCCCTCTCTCTCTCCCTCCCTCTCTCTCTCCCTCTCCCTGCCAGCCTGGACAAGTAATACTGCATGCATACGTCTACGTTTTAATTGCCTTTGTGTAAAATACAGCAGTTGCTTGCTGCAGACATTTGCAGCTATGAGAGATTAAAATAAGATAGACACCACCACGGTGCATTTCCACTGAGGATTTACCCCATTGTTTTGCCTCAGACTTTAGTGTTTCCACCTCCACGGCCTGGTTCCTGGGCCATGGCCTCAGTGGACCTGCTTTGACTTGGGACCAAGGCAAGGCCGCTGGGGCTTTTCGGGCAGCATTTACATAACATTGGCTAACTGCGAACATGGGTTTACACCTTCCACAGTTAACACCTTCTCACAAAGCAATTGATCTGTATTTAACCCTTTTTTTTAGGCACTAAAGTACTTCCATATATACTTAAATTTTTTAAAACTGGTACCAGGCTGCCTTCAGACAAGTCTTGTGAGGCTTGTGGGTGTCCTAGAGCAAAATATGTACGTGTTCGTTTGAGTCCCACCTTTCCATGGTTGGGTCATATTAGTGTATAGACCAAACTGTTCGGACGCTCCAGACAGAAATGAGCAGATCTTCGGTAATGACTTGTAAGGGTCCTATCTTTCCATAGAGGGGTCATATTTTTTTAGGCCAAACCGTTCAGAGGCTACAGACATTTTCGTGAGAAGACCGATTTTCGGGATGTCTCCTGGTATAATAATCACAGCAAAATGCTGAAGGGGAAGAGCACATGCAAAAAAAACATATCTCTAGCGTAAACAGATTGAGTTCTATGGGGATTTTTCAATTATGCTAATGGGATTTCTGTGGGGTGCAGACATCGACTCTAGGTTAATGAATAATTTAATAGTGAAATCAATAATCTATGCACATTTAGTTCATTCTTTGAAGTAGTTTTTGGAAGAGGCTGTTGAATTGTTTTTCAAGGTCAAACTTTGACTGTCTAAATCGTTAAGTCATCTAACTGCTAGACTTTCTTCAGAGAGGAGATCAATTGAACAGCTATTTAAGAACCACTAAGCTGTCAGGAGTTACAGGGGTCAAATCACTGTCAAGAGCACAGTTGTTTCTTATCCCATCCCCAAACTTATTTCCAAATCCCTCTTTGGTCCTATCGCATTTACAATTTATTGGGCCAATCTTTCTCCTCTTGAATAAGAAGAGAACTTGTACACAACACTGATTAATGTGTGTAAATTCTCTCTCCACTCAAATATTTGTTAATGTACTGTATATTCCGGGCGGCAGGTAGCCTAGATGTGGGCGGCAGGTAGCCTAGCGCTTAAGAGCGTTGGGCCAGTAACCGGAAGGTTGCTGGTTCAAATCCCGGTGCCGGCAATGTGGAGAAATCTGCTGTTCTGCCCAATTAACCCCCAACAACAGCAGCTCCCCGGGCACTGATGACATCGATTAAGGCTGCCCCCTGCACCTGTTTGATTCAGACGGGTTGGGTTAAATGCGGAATAACATTTCAGTTAAATGCATTCAGTAGTGCAACTGATTAGGTATCCCCTTTCCCACTTCCAGCAGCTTGTGCATTCCTATATCCATCCTTTGTTTTCTGTGGTTCCCAGGAAGTGTAGATGTTCCAAGTAACAGCTAATTGAGATCCAAATAAACAAACAAATCCACTCCCGTTCTTTTCTTCCTCCTCCTTGACCTCCCCACATGTGGAGGAGAACGGGGCCTTGGAGGACATGGAGGAGGACATCAGCCTAAAGAAACGGAAAGGTGATCACCATGGCGACAAAGACTCTGAGTCCCGAGACTCCGGCCAGGAGGCTGGAGGTGAAAAGGTCAAGAAACGCCGAGGTAGACCTCCGGCAGAGAAACTGCCCCCCAACCCTCCCGAGCTCACCAAGCAGCTTAACACACTGGTGGACATGGTTATCAACTACAGAGACGGGTGAGATTACCAGGGAGAATTGGGGGCGCTGTGGTAATTATGTATTAATGGGTAATGCAATTATATCCACACAGTATTAATTAACTACTTATTACCGATGTGTAGATATGAAGGGCAATGGTGTTTGATGTCAGACCATGCAGGGAATGGTTAGACATGAATTACTTATATTTTGTGCCTCTATTTCACAGTGTGAGCATTGTGTTGCAGAAATGATGAGACAGATAGGACTGGCCCTGACTTCTAAAATAGCATGTTTTCTTTCAAATTGTTTAGTTGCACTTGATTAGTCTTGCCTGGAACAATGGAACTAAATCTGGCCAATATGCCACTCCAGGGAGTCTCAATCAAACGCTCGAAGCATTTGAAACAAAATAAATACTATTGTTTGTTGGTAACAGTGCCTGTGCATACTAATTCCAGGTTGGGCCGTCAGATCAGCAAAGGCTTCGTTCAGCTGCCTTCCAGGAAGGAGGTGCCAGAGTACTACGAGTTGATCCGCAAGCCTGTGGACTTCAGGAGGATCAGGGTAGGCTCTGCGGACCATCTACACTACATCTATAGGCACAGCACCAACCCACCCAAATCTTCCCACATACCGATTCAGCTCAGCACCAACCCTCAGCCTTTCAGCCTACTGGTGGCTCACCACTAACCCACCAACTGATCTGCTCTTCCCCCAAATCTTCCCACATACCAACTGGACCCAGGCTCGCAGTCATAGATAGCAGCATTAACCTTTCGTCTGTCTAACTGTCCTTCCACAACCCTGTGGTTGTCATTAACAAATTAATATACAGCATCTGAGCAAACCTTTCTGTTGATGTTGACTTCAGGTACTTTACTGAACAAAAATAGAAACACAATATGTAAAGTGTTGGTCCCATGTATCATGAGCTGATATAAAATATCCCAAAAATGTTCCATACTCACAAAAAGCTTATTTCTCTCAAATTTGGTGCACAAATT
This sequence comes from Salvelinus namaycush, assembly GCF_016432855.1. Taxonomy (NCBI): domain Eukaryota; kingdom Metazoa; phylum Chordata; class Actinopteri; order Salmoniformes; family Salmonidae; genus Salvelinus; species Salvelinus namaycush. Next base: position 9,540,360 of record NC_052337.1, read on the forward strand.
TGTTTATTTCCTTATTAGTGAACAGTTCTCATTTTCCAAGATAATCTGACAGGAGTGGCATATCAAGAAGCTGATTAAACAGCACGATCAGTATGAAGGTGCACCTTATGCTTGGGACAATAAAAGGCCACTATAAAATGTACACAATGCCACCGATGTCTTAAGTTTTGAGAGAGCGTGCAATTGGCATGCTAACTGCAGGAATGACCACCAGAGCTGTTGCCAGAGAATTTAATGTTAATTTCTCTAACATAAGCTGCCTCCAACCTCGTTTTAGAGAATTTTGCAGTACGTCCAACCGGCCTCACTACTACAAACCAGTGTATAGAGTTGTGTGGGCGAGTGGTTTGCTAATGTCAACGTTGTGAACAGAGTGCCCCATGGTGACGGTGGGGTTATGGTATGTGCAGGCATAAGCTACAGACAACGAACACAATTGCATGTTATCAATGACAAATTGAATGCAATACCATGACGAGATTCTGAGGTCCATTGTCGTGCCATTCATCCGCCACCATCACCTCATGTTTCAGCATGATAATGTACGGCCCCATGTTGCAAGTATCTGTACACAACTCCTGGAAGCTGAAAATGGCGTGCATACTCACCAGACATGTCACCCATTGAGCATGTTTGGGACGCTCTGGATCGACGTGTACGACAGCGTGTTCCAGTTCCCGCCAATACCCAGCAGCATCGCACAGCCACTGAAGAAGAGAGGGACACCATTCCACAGGTCACAATCAACAGCCTGATCAACTCTATGTGAAGGAGATGTGTTGCGCTGCATGATGCAAATGGTGGTCACACCAGATACTGACTGGTTTTCTGATCCACGCCCCTACCTGTAACCAACAGATGCATATCTGTATTCCCAGTCATCTGAAATCCGTAGATTAGGGCCTAATGCATTTATTTCAATTGACTGATTTCCTTATACGAACTGTAACTCAGTAACATCTTAGAAATTGTTGCATGTTGCATTTATATTTTGTTCAGTATAATATGCATTGTATTTATGTGAGAGTACATGTTTTCTGTCCATGTGTGTTTTTTTGTAGGAGCGTGTGCGCAATCACAAGTACCGGGGTGTGGGAGATCTGGAGAAGGACATCATACTACTGTGTCACAATGCCCAGACCTTCAACTTGGAGGGATCTCAGGTATGCCTCGGGGATGTGATCTAGGCCCGCTGGAGTTCACACCACTGCCTACCGTTTCTACATGAAATCCACATGCCATGATGCCCCCAGCTCTTGATTCGGTGGCTAATTTGGTTCATGTTATGTTATATGTGTGTGTTTGCTTTAGATATTTGAGGACTCAATCGTTCTCAAGTCTGTGTTTGAGAGTGCACGACAGAGGATCGTCATTGACGATGAGGAGAAAAAGGACAGCACTGCCATCTGTGACGATGGAGGTCGAGACAATCAGTTTGGTTCATCAGAAGGTGAGAGATCCAACCTTTGTGATCTCAAAATAAACTGTTTGAATGACACATTCTTTTAAAAACCCAATAGGAAGATCAAGATGATGCAGTTCAGTTAACAATGAGAAGATAATTTTCACTTTTACACACCCAAACCATTGTGAGTCTTATGAAGCATTATAATTATTTAGATTTTTGAATAGCTTGAAAGGATTTATTTTCTCAAAGAGCAATGACAGAACAAACTATTATATGGTTGTCATTATAAAAAGGATATGCGATATGTTGTTCCTTTCTCAATCCTCTCTTTTCAGTGAAAACGGTGACAAAGCAGGTGAAACAGAGGATGAAGAAAGAGGAGCGGAGCAGAAAGATGAAGGTCAAGAAGACAGTCTACAGTGATGTAGACAGCGATGAGGATCTGGAGGACAATAGAGCTAAAGATGAGGGTTGACCTGGAGGACCAATGCTAGTTAATTTATCCTCTTTCTTTCTCTCCGCTGTCACTGCAGCATATTAGTTCTCACCTTGATAAAGATTTGTCTCATCTCAAGTCAAGAAGGCTACTCAAAGAAAGGAATTTACATACCTAATGATGTTGGTCCTCAAGTAATTCATGCAGCCTTAAAATGTCTTGTCTCTTTACTATTATTTTGCCTTTTTGTTTTTTGGGATTTTATGGTGTTGCTCTCTTGGTCCTCATATGGAAGCTATTGTGTGTATCCTTAATGCTTAACCAGAGGATATCTCCACCCTCTTTTTTCATGAATTGTTTTTGTATTTGAAAATGTTATTACTGTATGTGTGAAATGCCTTCATATGTCTTGGAGCATGATGATGTATTTCTGCTAAGACGGAGACCGCCCTCAGAGAGTGGCGCATGTTGATGACATCAATATATGTTGTGTTACAGGTGTGGCAGATGGCAGAAAATGGTTGGTCAGTTCTTCAATATGACTAGGATGGACACTACTGGATTGTTTCAAATCTCAAAATGTGTGGATTTAAAATGAAATATGATTCTGTAATAAAACTCCAAATAGGAGAATTGTATTTGAACAATATTGTGTGTTCTAAATGACCTGACCACCAACATTGATTTCATACTTAGTTAGCAGATGTAAACAGATAAAGTTGTACTGTTTCAGCTGTACGTTTTATCTTGTATACTCATGGGCTTCTTGTGTTATTTTTCATCTTTTTCAGTTTGGTTTAGAGTGGCAACTGCCAAGTCCCAGGTGACAAACAAGGAGGAAATAGATCTTCCAGCTGGAGACTGTAGGGATTTGTGTTGAGGTATTTTGTGTTTCTCTCTCTTGGCAAGACTGAAAGTTGTCATCCTATTCCTATAAAGACGGTCGGTCCTTGGCAGAACATTTCAACAACCAACGATCAATTCTGGCAAGAAGTTTGTGTGCAAGTTGCTACAGTTCTTCTATACTAATCATGCGTTGTGTAAAAAAAGCAATACATCAGTCAGTGTAGCCAGCAGAAACATATTCTATAGCCCACAGACTGATTATATGGATATTCTTGTATTGTTTAAAGTAACTGTCCAGTGAAAATCTCCCTTTTAAAAGTTCATAGTTTGTTATTAAGTCATGCCCAAATTATGTTGTTGACTCATCCTATACTCCTATTGGTGGCCAAAGCATAAATTAGAGAAAACACACCTCAAACTTGTATCTCAAACAGACTGTACAAAAAAATGCTTGGTCTTTCCGGGTAGAATACGGTCTCATACTCCTTAGGAGAATGAGCTGGCCAATCAGCGGTCTACTCTCATGAATATTTTTTATGACCAATATACACCCACACTATTCCAATGCAGAAAAGCAGCTTTTTAACATACCGTTTTTTGGAAGGAAAACGATTTCACTCACAAGTGACTGACCGCCTTCATTCTCTCTTGTGTAACAACATTTGAAATAGTGTTTTTGACAATAGATAAAAGCAGAGACACAGACCTACAGAATGGTATATCATACACTGCATTTGAGGAACAATGGGAAAGTAATTCTGCTTTGAAAGTTGATAAACTTGTAACCTCACTTTTGAGATAATGGCCTTTGAATATTTTGGTACCTACTGGAGAGCTCTTCTTTGTCTCCACATCGTTCACACACTCTTAAGCTTTAGCCCTACCCGTCTCTAAAGGTTGATCCTAGCATTCTGTCCTAACAACAGCAGTCAAGCACCCAAGCTAACTGGCTAACGTTGGCTAGCTTGCTAGCTACTTCCAGACACAAATGAGAGAACAGCTCACTGACCATTTTACTCTCCCTAGCAGAGCTAGTCAGGCTGTTTTATGTTATCCACAGCGTTGGTGACTGCAACTGTGCTGCAACTGTAAATTCGTCACTTATTCAGCGCTCTGGCACACTCAGATGAGAGTGCTCTGAAATCGGAATAGATAGCCAGAGCTTTCAACAGTTGCCGCAGTGACATTCTATTGAAATGGTAGCTAGGTAAACAATGAACCATCATCCCAACTCAATACATTACTACCCTAAATGAATCTGCAGGTACAGTTGAAGTCGGAAGTTTACATACAGCTGGGCCAAATACATTTAATCTCAGTTTTTCACAATTCCTGACATTTAATCCTAGTAAACATTCTCTCTCAGGTCAGTTAGGATCACCACTTTATTTTAAGAAAGTGAAATGCCAGAATAATAGAGAGAAGGATTTATTTCAGCTTTAATTTATTTGATCACATTCCCAGTGGGTCAGAAGTTTACATACACTCAATTAATATTTGGTAGCATTGCCTTTAAATTGTTTAACTTGGGTCAAATGTTTCGGGTAGCCTTCCACAAGCTTCCCACAATAAGTTGGGAGAAGTGTAACTGAGTCAGGTTTGTAGGCCTACTTGGTCGCACATGCTTTTTCAGGTCTGCCCACACGTTTTCTATAGCATTGAGGTCAGGGCTTTGTGATGGCCACTCCAATACCTTGACTTTGTTGTCCTTAAGCCATTTTGCCACAACTTTGGAAGTATGCTTGGAGTCATTGTCCATTTGGAAGACCCATTTGCGACCAAGCTTTAACTTCCTGACTGATGTCTTGAGATGTTGCTTCAATATATCCATATAATTTTCTTCCCTCATGATGCCATCTATTTTGTGAAGTGCACCAGTCTCTCCTGCAGCAAAGCAACCCCACAACATGATGCTGCTACCCCCATGCTTCACGGTTGGGATGGTGTTCTTCGGCTTGCAAGCCTCCCCCTTTTCCCTCCAAACATAACGATGGTCATTATGGCCAAACAGTTCTATTTTTGTTTCATCAGACCAGAGGACATTTCTCCAAAAAGTATGATCTTTGTCCCCATGTGCAGTTGCAAACCATAGTCTGGCTTTTTATGGCGGTTTTGGAGCAGTGGCTTCTTACTTGCTGAGCGGCCTTTCAGGTTATGTCGATATAGGACTCGTTTTACTGTGGATATAGATACTTTTGTACCTGTTTCCTCCAGCATCTTCACAAGGTCCTTTGCTGTTGTTCTGGGATTGATTTGCACTTTTCGCACTGAAGTACGTTAATCTCTAGGAGGCAGAACGTGTCTCCTTCCTGAGCGGTATGACGGCTGCATGGTCCCATGGTGTTTACACTTGCGTACTATTGTTTATACAGATGAACGTGGTACCTTCAGGCGTTTGGAAATTGCTCCCAAGGATGAACCAGACTTATGGAGGTCTACAATTTTTTTTCTGAGGTCTTGGCTGATTTCTTTTGATTTTCCCATGGTGTCAAGCAAAGAGGCACTGAGTTTGAAGGTAGGCCTTGAAATACATCCACAGGTACACCTCCAATTGACTCAAATTATGTCAATTAGCCTATCAGAAGCTTCTAAAGCCATGACATAATTTTCTGGAATCTTTCAAGCTGTTTAAAGGCACAGTCAACTTAATGCATGCAAAACTCTGACTCACTGAAATTGTGATACAGTGAATTTTAATTGAAATTATATGTCTGTTAACAATTATTAGGAAAATGACTTGTGTCATGCACAAAGTAGATGTCCTAACCGACTTACCAAAACTATAGTTTGTTAACAAGAAATTTGTGGAGTGGTTGAAAAACGAGTTTTAATGACCCCAACCTAAGTGTATGTAAACTTCTGACTTCAACTGTAGCTAACCAACCAGGTTCAGTGTTTGCTAGCTAACATTAGGCTATAATTAGCAAAGCAAATGGCTCTGAGAAACAAATAATATTACTACACAGATCATACATGTAACGTTAGCTAGCTGACCTAACAACAGCAGTCAAGCAGCCAAGCTAACTGGCTAACGTTGGATAGCTTGCTAGCTACTTCCAAACACAAATGAGAGAACAGCTCACTGTCCATTTTACTTGCCCTATTGAAATGAATACATGCATAGTGGAGTCTTTTGTTAAGACATGTAGCTAGCTAGCTAAACATTTAACCATAATCCCAACTCATGACGTTACTACCCTGCATGAATATGCAGGTAGCTAATCAACCAGGTTCAATGTTATCTAGCTAACATTAGGCTATAACTAGCAAAGCAAATGGCTCTGAAATACAAATAATAAGATCATACACATAACTTTTGCTAGCGAGCCAGCCAGCGAACATTAGCTAGCTTGCTAACAGTACACTTTAACTTGAAATGAAATTGACTTTCTGTCAAAATTAGAAATGTGTAATATCTGAAAATGTTGCTAGCTAGACTATCTTACCCGTATACATCATGGATGAACGCTTCTCTCTGTCACGGACGCCATGGTTTCCCTAATTTGAAGATAAAATCAAATCAAAATTGATTGGTCACATACACATGGTTAGCAGATGTTATTGCGAGTGTAGCGAAATGCTTGTGTTTCTTATTCCGACAGCATACCAATATCTAACAAGTAATCTAACAATTCCACAACAACTACCTAATACACACACATCTAAGGAAAGGGATGGAATAAGAATATATACTTATAAATACATGGATGAGCAATAATCTAGAGACAGGTGTCTTCTCCATCTCCTTAGTTATCAAACTCTAATTCCACTGATTTCAAAACTACAGAAAGTGGAGAGCAACACTTATGCAGTTCTACTACACAATATATATATTAATAAAAGATGAGTTAGACAGGATTACCTACACATTCTGACCAACTCAAATAGACAGAAGCGTGTTACATGGCAGGCCAATCCGAACTAATTTCTCGGCATGTCCAGCCTCATTATCTCAGCCAATCAAGGCTAGCGGGAAGGTTGCTGTCTTGTTCTGTGGCTAAACCAACTAGGCTCGTAATTGAACAGGTTTATTCATATTACAGATGCTATAGAAGTTTGTTATTATGAAAGTTCACATGTTCCAGAAGGCATTTCTGCAAAAAAACGCATTTTGAGAAACAAAAAAGTTTATGCTCAAATGGCTCTCCTGTGAAGTAGTGACCTGCGACATGTACCTAGTTTCCTGAAACGAGTCACATATTGTAATTAATCATAGGTCATATTTCATAGAAATCTGGAAACACTGGACACTTACTTTACTTTTTAGATACACGAAAGGTTTGCTGAGACACAAGGAGAAAGAGGTCATTGTTCATTACTCATTATTGTGCTTATCACTCTTTTGAAAGTAGGATAATGCTGTAGCGATGCACTTAGCCATCCGCTACACTTGTATAGTCTCAGCCAGGAGAAGGGAGAAAGGTAAGTGAAGTGTATCTATTATATGCCACTCTCTCCCAGAACCACTTATGACGTGATGAAAAATGTGTCTGAATTGCTTGCATCACTTTTTCTCTCTGAAACAATGATGAATTCATTATGCAAGGAGTAGATTTTGACATGGTATGAAATCTGAATCTGAATGACTGTATTCTGTTCGGTTTTGTGATATGAAAGTCTGTTTACAACAATGTCGTTTACAGAGTACAATACACATAGAATCAATCAGAAGAGGACTAAAACATATTCAGTCTTAAATTAACTTATTCATAATTCATTTAATTTGAGTGAGTGGTTTTGTTTCAATATCCTAAACCACATTTTCTTTGCACGTACTACAGCTCTCTGAGTAAGTAATGGGTTTAGTGAGTAATTTACCTGAAAATAGTTTTTTTTTTAAAAAATTTTTTAAATGGCTGCTGGGAAATTCCTTTTCCCCATCAAACAAATGGGTTTGTACCAAAACTCTAGTTCTGAATTACTAATCGACCCCTAGCCTGTATTACTATGATTCCCGTGTCCACCCGTACATAGATTGTATATATGCATGATTTTAAGTTGCTTTGGATAAAAATGTCTGCTAAATGGCATATTTTATATTATTGAGGAGGATTGGATAGGTATAAGCATGATTATTGCTTCACCTTGCTTTCTGATTGGCTGGGAGCATAGAGATAGATAGAGAACTCATCTTTATATTAGTTCCATTATAGTGTCTTTGACAGCATGGGCAGCGCCATTGAGGCTATCTACATTTTGAAGTAGTCTGTTTTTTTTCACGATTGTTTTATCAATATGACTCAAACAGGGTCACCAGGAGGGATCAGCCAATGAATTTGGAAGAACACCCAGTTAACTACATAAAAATTGTGGAAGTTCTCAACGGCACTTCCCATGCTAATACTGCCTTTTTGCCACTAGAGGCCTCTATCCTTCTCTATGGACGAGCCTTAGGTGCCTTGGGCTTAGACTAGGGGTTGTTTCTGGATAGGATCTATAGAAAGACCAGAAGTAACCATGCATCACCCATACTCTCTGTGTCCCCCCCCTCCCCTCTTTACCAGCAGGTGGTGCAATCGAGCCATTCAGTACAATCATGTCCCTCTCAGATCATCACACAATCACAACTTCAGTCCCCTGGGCCTGCTGTATCTGCTGCTGCTGCTGGTTACCCTGTCTCACTGAGACTACAGTAACAAATTAAGTAATTCAGTAGGTAGTGACTGAAAGGTTTCTGGTTCGAATCCCCGTGCCGACTAGGTGACTCAACCCTTGTTGTTCTGGATAAGAATGACATAAATGTAAGTAATTGTCTTTACTGGCTGGAGAGAGGGACCTATAGGTCTCAGAGGAAAAAGAAAGGAGGAATAACAGCAGAGACTGTGGTCTCCAGGGAAAGGAGTAGTGTGCTCTTAAATCAAACTAGAAACTGTCATCTCAAAGTAGGCTATGTATTGTGTACCATAGTAAACCAAAAAAAATGCTGTGAAACTCATTAGCAAAAGGGCCCTTTTAATTTTATATCACCTTATTCTGCAGAACTCTACCCAGTTCCAAAAAATAACCTTGATGGATGGCTCTGTGTTTGTGTGGCAGGGAACAATAACAGCTGTGCTGTAGTAGCTATAATGTTACTTGGATACCAAACTGCAACTGGAGAAAAATATCCATGCAAGCACTGAAGGTGAGGCCATTAAAAGAATTTCCCCAGTAGAGAACCTAACATGCATAAACAACACACACATTCTCTCACTCTAATGCACACACACACACACACACACACACACGCACACGCACACGCACACACGCACACACACACACACACACACACACACACAGCTTCTTTGATTTACTTCAGCTCTGTGTGCTAAAACAGGTCAACATGAACCCCACTCACATATATACTGTGATACTGTATCTATGTATAATATTAAAATGCTAATGATTTCAGATGGGGTGCCAGCCAGATATCCATGTGGTTGTGAAATATAATTGTGCCATAAATACTAAAAGGGATTCATGAGTTATTAATTTGTAATGCAGGAATTTCAATAGGCATCTGTTTTTCTACACGCACAATCATACTGTCCAGGAAGGAGCTACATTAATAAACAATGGAATTGAGGCCCATTTTAATAAGCCCAATTCTTTTGGTTTCTTTCATTCATTAAAAGGATTTATAACTTTGCCCAACTTCCCAATGTACTGCTCTGTTGTAAATATACCTATTTGCTCAGTATCTAAATGCTGATGGTTATATTTGATGCTCAGATGCAATGTCGTAATTTGATTAGCCAGACAAGTTATTGACTAATCAATCTCTAATTGCATTCTTTGTTGGTAGCAGCTGTCTGTGTAATCTCTGTAATGTTTTCAGTTTACATTAGAGAGACCAAGACAATGTTTCGCAGTACTGGATATATGCTCAGAATAGGTTTAGAGACACCATTTCTAAAGTTTGTAGGAGGTTGTTATGAGATATCAGATGATGCCATTACTTTCTGTTCTCTTTCTATGTTCAGCGATGACCTCTAGATATAAGAATATATTTTTCCTAGAATCATCCTATTACTTCTTTCACCTGAAGTCCACAAATGTCACTACTTCAGTTGGTAGAAAATGGTCTTCATTGTATTACCTGTTGAGGAATCCTTTTCTGGTTTGAAATAGAAATGTCATATACATCATAATAAAAAAGGGGTTTAAGGTATGGTATCCAAAATCTGAATTAATGGTATTCGGGCAATGTGTGTTCACACAGCCGTTTATTCATGCTCTGGGATAATGTGACTCGGGAACTCAGGACAACCATCTCCGCAGCACTCCACCAATCAGGCCTTTATGGTGGAGTGGCTAGACGAAATCCACTCCTCAGTAAAAGGCACATGATAAGCCCGCTTGGAGTTTGCCAAAAGGCACCTAAAGGACTCTCAGACCATGAGAAACAAGATTCTCTAGTCTGATGAAACAAAAATGGAACTCTTTTGCATGAATGTAAAGCATCACGTCTGGAGGAAACATGGCACCATCCCTACGGTGAAGCATGGTGGTGGCATCATCATGCTGTGGGGATGTTCTTTAGCGACAGGGACTGGGAGACTAGTAAGAGAGAAAGATGAACAGAGCAAAGTACAGAGAGATCCTTGATGAAAACCTGCTCCAGAGGGCTCAGGACCTATCACGTTCATTTGTAGAAACGGACCAAGGCGCAGCGTATGTTGAGTTCAACATAATTTATTAAAGAAGTGAAACTATAGCAAAGACAAAACAAAAAACAATAAACGAACAAACCGTGACTACAGAGGTGCAAAGTGCACTAACTCCAAACATAAACAATATCCCACAACCCACAGGTGGAAAAAATGCTACTTAAGTATGATCCCCAATTAGAGACAACGATAGCCAGCTGCCTCTAATTGGGAATCATACCAAAACCCCAACATAGAAAAAACAACCTAGAACCCCACATAGAAAATATAAACTAGACTAACCCCCCAGTCACACCCTGACCTACTACACCATAGAAAATAAAGGCTCGCTATGGCCAGGACGTGACAGGACCTCAGACTGGGGCGAAGGTTCACCTTCCAACAGGACAATGACCCTAAGCACACAGCCAAGACAATGCAGGAGTGGCTTCGGGACAAGTCTCTGAATGTCCTTGAGTGGCCCAGCCAGAGCTTGGACTTGAACCCGATCTAACATCTCTGGAGAGACCTGATCCTCTCAAGCGGAGAAGAATGGGAGAAACTCCCCAAATACAGGTGTGCCAAGTTTTTAGCGTCATACCCAAGAAGACTCGAGGCTGTAATCGCTTCCAAAGGTGCTTCAACAAAGTACTGAGTAAAGGGCCTGAATACTTATGTAAATGTGTTATTTCAGTTTTTTGTTCTAAACATTTGCAAAAAATATATATTTGTTTTCTTTGTCATTATGGTCGGGTATTATGTGTAGATTGATGAGGAAAAATTTTTTGTAATCGATTTTAGAATAAGGCTGTAACGTAACAAAATGTGGAAAAAGGAAAGAGGTCTGAATACTTTTCGAATGCACTGTAAGTAATTTGGGTTTTTCCTCTTTGCATGGCACAGCCAACCACACACGCATGCTCGCAGGCAGGCAGGCAGGCAGGCAGGCAGGCAGGCAGGCAGGCAGGCAGGCAGGCAGGCAGGCAGGCAGGCACCCACCCATCCACCCATGCACACAAACACACTCACTCTTTCTATTTCTCTCTCTCTCTACAACTCTGACATTCTCTTTGGCATTTCTGAAAATCAACTTTTCAGTTTCAATCTCTGTAACCTCAATACACACTCTGACCTCCCTCCAAACACCTGTGAGCCCTGCCCTGCCTCCTAAGCTGAGATGATTGATATACTGTATAAGACCCCTGGCATGCAAGGTTACTCACTACCTACTCAATGTCCATCTGGACCCTGTAAAACAGCAACTCACAACTTAATTCCTCTGTACTGGCAGGGGAGTAGATAACACAGTCGGACAGTGACAGTCCCATTGTGAGTGCCAAAACTGGCTGAAAATCCACCTGCTGTGTCACTTTGACAAGCTAGTCATTTTCCTGAAGTTCCTCACCATTCACAGCTCTCTCCTCAGAACCTGAGATAAAACTGGAACTGAGATAAAAATATATGTAGTGTGAATTAATATTTTCTGCGCTTTTTGGCAGTCCAATTTTTCTTTCATTTGAACGCCCAGAAAAAAAGTTTGAAAGGCAGAAAAGAAGCCCATTACACATATGAATAACAATGAAAAGAACTGACCTATAAAATGTGCAGGAGAGTAACAGGGCCAAGTGGCCTTTCAACTGCACTTAGGCAGACCACTGAATTGATCAACCATTCACTCAGGCATAATAGACCTAAAAGAGTTGCAGAGGAGGCGATTGTGTAACAAGGTAATGTTATTACTCGCTTTTTGCAGGTTTTATTATATAATTTCTTCTATCCTAGCCAAATTTCCTCATCTGCTTGCATGCAACTCCCTATATCAAGGTGTTTTGGTACTTTCCTTACGCACTACACTTTTCCGCGCACTAACATTTACTATACCACAGGTCAGTATAATCTACCAGTCTAACTGTCAATCCTGCCCTCTATCCACCATTCATTGTGACAATAGTGGTAGGTGGATTGTTTGTCCAGATCTGCAATAAGCTAACTGTCAATCATACCACACATAAAAGCATTCAAAGCTGCATCAATTTTCAATATGAGTCCACAAGAACAAATAGGAATAGCTGATAGGCAGCGGAGAGACCAGGTGCATCATTGCGCATGAAAGAACAGTGAAGATGGCGCCGTATTGGATGGCTGCCGTTTTGCAAGCTCCGACCCAACTTTGTTTTTTTGTTTATTTTTACTATATTTTCACAAAATGTATCCACTATTATTTCTTACAACCGACAAGAACTCTTGAACATCAGATCGGCAGTTACTTACCCCAATTCTGGCTTCTAATTTGACTCATCTGCCGTGATCAGACATGGCAGCTCTGCTTCTAGCTCCTAAACAACTTTGCAGTATTTATTATATATTTGTGTTTTTATTTCTTACATTATTAGCCCATAACGTTTTTTGTGTTATTACAGTGACTTGCGAAAGTATTCACCCCCCTTGGCTTTTTTTCTATTTTGTTGCCTTACAACCTGGAATTAAAATTGATTTTTTTGGAGGTGTGTATCATTTGATTTACACAACATGACTACCACTTTTAAGATACAAAATGCTTTTCATTGTGAAACAAACAAGAAATAAGACAAAAAAACAGAAAACTTGAGCGTGCATAACTATTCACCCCCCCCAAAGTCAATACTTTGTAGAGCCACCTTCTGCAGCAATTACAGCTGCAAGTCTCTTGGGGTATGTCTCTATAAGCTTGGCACATCTAGCCACTGGGATCTATGCCCATTCTTCAAGGCAAAACTGCTCCGGCTCCTTCAATTTGGATGTGTTCCGCTGGTGTACAGCAATCTTTAAGTCATACCATAGATTCTCAATTGGATTGAGGTCTGGGCTTTGACTAGGCCATTCCAAGACATTTAAATGTTTCCCCGTAAACCACTCGAGTGTTGCTTTAGCAGTATGCTTAGGGTCATTGTCCTGCTGGAAGATGAACCTCCATCCCAGTCTCAAATCTCTGGAAGACTGAAACAGGTTTCCCTCAGGAATTTCCCTGTATTTAGCGCCACCCATCATTCCTTCAATTCTGACCAGTTGCCCAGTCCCTAACGATGAAAAACATCCCCACCGCATGATGCTGCCACCACCATGCTTCACTATGGAGATGGTGTTCTCGGGGTGATGAAAGGTGTTGGGTTTGCGCCAGAGATAGCGTTTTCCTTGATGGCCAAAAAGCAACATTTTTGTCTCATCTCACCAGAGTACATTCTTCCATATGTCTGGGGAGTCTCTCACATGCCATTAAGCTAACACCGAACATGTTTACTTATTTTTTTCTTTAAGCAATGGCTTTTTTCTGGCCACTCTTCCGTAAAGCCCAGCTCTGTGGAGTATACGGCTTAAAGTGGTCCTATGGACAGATACTCCAAAGAGCATTGCAGCTCCTTCAGGGTTATCTTTGGTCTCTTTGTTGCTTCTCTGATTAATGCCCTCCTTGCCTGGTCTGTGAGTTTTGGTGGGTGGCACTCTCTTGGCAGGTTTGTTGTGGTTTCATATTCTTTCCATTTTTTAATAATGGATTTAATGGTGCTCAGTGGTATGTTCAAAGTTTTGGATATTGTTTTATAACCCAACCCTGATCTGTACTTCTCAACAACTTTGTCCCTGACCTGTTTGGAGAGTTCCTTGGTCTTCATGGTACCGCTTGCTTAGTGGTGTTGCAGACTATGGGGCCTTTCAGAACAGGTGTATATATACTGAGATCATGTGACAGATCATGTGACACTTAGATTGTACACAGGTGGACTTTATTTAAATCAATTATGTGACTTCTGAAGGTAATTGGTTGCACCAGATCTTATTTAGGGGCTTCATAACAAAGGGGGTGAATACATATGCACGCACCACTTTTCCGTTTTAAATGTTTTAGTATTTTTTGAAACAAGTCCTTTTTTAAATTTCACTTCACCAATTTGGACTATTTTGTGTATGTCAGTTACATGAAATCCAAATAAAAATCCATTTAAATTACAGGTTGTAATGCAACAAAATAGGAAAAATGCCAAGGGGGATGAATACTTTTGCAAGACACTGTACATACAGCCAGAAAGAGCGCCGGTAACTCACCAGCATTCCGACCAGAAATACGACTTAGTAGACAAGGTCAGGGCTAGGATCTCCTCTCTGGATCTCCTTCCAGAGAGATATCAGAGACTATAGCATACTCTGTTTCACGGAATCATGCCTCTCTCCAGATGTACTGTTCCCGTCCATACAGCCAGCTGGCTTCTCAGTACATTGCACAGACAGGAATAAAGAAGAAAGGCAGAGGTGTATGTTTCATGATAAACTACTCGTGGTGTGATTGTGATAACGTACAGGAACTCAAATCCTTTTGTTCACCCAACCTAAAATACCTCACAATCAAATGTCGACCGTAATACCTCCCAAGAGAATTCTCTTCGGTTACAGTCACAGCCGTGTATATTCCCACTCAAGCCGATACCACAAAGGCCCTCAAAGAACTTCACTGGACTTTGTGCAAACTGGAAACCACATATGCTGAGGCTGCCTTTATTGTAGCTGCAGTTTAACAAAGCAAATCTGAGGAAAACTACTGAAGTTCTATCAACACATTGCCTGTAGTACTTGTGGTGGTTAATTTCTTTACTATCAAATGAGGAGAGACAAACTTATCACACAAGTTTGAGTTATACTTAAACTAAATCTTTATTCACTTATTAATAAGGGAGCAGGTCAATACAACACACACATATAAAGTGAATCGATTGAGCGCTCTACAATAATGATGGCTGGTCGACGAATCAGCCTCAGATGATTCGTTGAGAGTCCCGAGACAAAGGTACAAAGGTCTTTTATAGCCAAGATACACCCCCTTCAGTTTACATGACAAACAACAGATGCATGGAATGGGTCACAAGATTAAGATTTGTATGAAATATACTTATAATTGATAGCAGACAGTATCTGCTGTAAAAACTGTTTTCATTGTGTAGAAACCAGGTTCTGGCCCCGAGCCATCTCTCCCTGGAACCTTATAGAACAGAAACATTAACTCATGCTCTGGAATGCGGTATCACCCAAAGACATCGTAAATCTCCTGTCAGTGTTAAATCTCCCAGAGGCCCACTTTCAGTGCACACAGACACAATAGAGTTATAAGAACCCCCTATTCTGTTACATAAAACAACCATTTGATGCAATTACAGTATTATAACATAATCTTGCAATTTTGCTCTCACATACTCGCCCTTCAAAAACTCTCGACCATTGTTTCTCTCCCTTCCGGGATGGCTACAAGGCCCTCTCCTGCCCTCGCTTCGGCAAATCAGATCACAACTCCATTCTGCTACACCCTTCCTATAGCCAGAAACTCAACAGAAAGTACCCGTGCTAAGGTCTATTCAACGCCGGTCAGACCAATCGGAATCCATGCTTCAAGATTGGTTTGATCTCTTGGACTGGGATATGTTCCGGGTTGGCTCTGAGAATATCATTGACGTATACACTGACATGGTGACTTAGTTCATCAGGAAGTGTATGGGGGAAATTGTTCCCACTGTGACTATTAAAACCTACCAAAACAAAAAACGTGGATAGGTGGCAGCATTCGTGCAAAACTGAAATCGATAACCACCACATTTAACCATGGTAAGGTGACTGGGAATATGGTTGAATCCAAACAGTGCAGTTTTGCCCTCCATAAGGAAATCAAACAGGCAAAAGTGGAGTCGCAATTCAACGGCTCAGACACGAGACGTATGTGGCAGGGACTCCAGGGAAAAACAAAGGGAAAACCAGCGGACACTGACGTCTTGCTCCCTGGCAAGCTAAACACCTTCTTCGGCCCCATTTTGAGGATAACACAGTGCCACCGACGCAGGCCGCTCACGAGGACCGTGGGCTCTCGTTCTCCGTGGCTGACGTGAGTAAGACATTTAAACGTGTTAACCCTCTCATGGCTGCCGGCCCAGACGGCATCCCTAGCCGTGTCCAAAGAGTATGCGCAGACCAGATGGCTGGAGTGTTTACATACATATTCAATCTCTCTCTATTCCAGTCTGCTGTCCCCACTTGCTTCAAGATGTCCACTATTGTTCCTGTACCCCAGAAAGTAAAGGTAACTGAAGTAAATGACTATCGCCCTGTCCAACCGGCCTCACAAACGTAGACCACGTGTAACCACACCAACCCAGGACCTCCACGTCCGGCTTCTTCACCTGCGGGATCGTCTGAGACCAGCCACCCAACAACGGATGAAACAGGAGTGTTTCTGTCTGTAATAAAGCCCTTTTGTGGGGAAAAATTCATTCTGATTGGCTGGTAGGGCATAGACCCACCCACTGGAGAGCCAGGCCCACCCATGCCTGCGCTCCTGCCCAGTCATGTGAAATCCATAGATTAGGGCCTAATTCATTTATTTCAATTGAGTGATGTTTTTATACGAACTGTAACTTATTAAAATCATTGAAATTGTTGCATGTCCCGCTTATATTTTTGTTCAGTATATATTTATACCCCGCACTCCGACATTGCTCATCCTAATATTTCTATATTTCTTAAATCCATTCTTTTACTTTTAGATTTGTGTGTGTTGTTGTGAATTGTTAGATATTTATGCACTGTTGGAGCTAAGAACACAAGGATTTTGCTACACCCGCTATAACATCTGCTAAATACTGTATGTCTATGCAACCAATAAAATGTTATTGGATTTTATTTGAACTCGGGCTACCCAAGTTAACATTGACAGCATTACAGCAAAAATGGAAGACGCAAGTGGAAGGGGGAAGAAGTAAGGAACTTGTCTGTCGGCCCTGCATTAAAGACCAAAATTGGTTAAAGAAAATTGTAAAAAATAAAAAAAATATACCAGTTTCATTTAAGGACCAAAATATTGCCAGCTGTGCCAAATAGATTGCAAAATAGTTGGGAAGAGATATATATTTTTTTTAACCTTTATTTAACCAGGTAGGCCAGTTGAGAGCAAGTTCTCATTTACAACTGTGACCTGTCCAAGATAAAGCAAAGCAGTGTGACACAAACAACAACACAGAGTTACACATGGAATAAACAAATGTACAGTCAATAACGCGAAATAAAAAATCTATATACAGTGTGCAAATGAGGTACGATTAGGGAGGTAAAGCAAGAAATAGGCCATGGTGGCGAAGTAATTACACTTTAGCAATTAAACACTGGAGTGATAGATGTGCAGAAGATGAATGTGCAAGTAGAGATACAGGGGTCCAAAGGAGCAAAAAAAGAAATAACAATATGGGGATGGGGTAGTTGGACGGGCTATGTATGTACAGATGGGCTATGTACAGGTGCAATGATCTGTGAGCTGCTCTGACAGCTGATGCTTAAAGCTAGTGAGGGAGATGTGAAGCTCCAGCTTCAGTGATTTTGGACTGGAAGGAAAGGTGGCCAAAGGAGGAATAGGCTTTGGGGGTGACCAGTGAAATATACCTGCTGGAGTGCGTGCTATGGGTGGGTGCTGCTATGGTGACCAGTGATCTTGAGATAAGGCGGGGCTTTACCTACCAAAGACTTATAGATGACCTGGAGCCAGTGGGTTTTTGCGATGCATATGAAGCGAGGGCCAGCCAACGAGAGCATACAGGTTGCAGTGGTGGGTAGTATATGGGGCTTTAGTGACAAAATGGATGGCACTGTGAAAGACTGCATCCAATTTGCTGAGTAGAGTGTTGGAGGCTATTTTGTAAATGACATCGCCGAAGTCAAGGATCGGTAGGATAGTCAGTTTTACGAGGGTATGTTTGGAAGGAGAGTTTACAGTCTAACCAGACACCTAGGTATTTGTAATTGTCCACATATTCTAAGTCAGAACCGTCCAGAGTAATGATGCTGGACGAGCGGGCAGGTGCGGGCAGAAATCGGTTGAAGAGCATGCATTTAGTTTTACTAGCATTTAAGAGCATTTGGAGGCAACGAAAGGAGTTGTATTGCATTGAAGCTCATGTGGAGGTCAGTTAACACAGTGTCCAAAGAAGGGCCATAAGTATACAGAATGGTGTCGTCTGCGAAGGTGGTGATTCAGAGAATCACCAGCAGCAAGAGCGACATCATTGATGTATACAGAGAAGAGACAGCCCGAGAATTGAACCCTGTGGCTCCCCCATAGAGACTGCCAGAGGTCCGGACAACAGGCCCTCCGATTTGACACACTGAACTCTATCTGAGAAGTAGTTGGTGAACCAGGCGAGACAGTCATTTGAGAAACCAAGGCTGTTGAGTCTACCGATAAGAATGTGGTGATTGACAGAGTCGAAAGCCTTTGGCCAGGTCGATGAATACGGCTGCACAGTATTGTCTTTTATCGATGGCGGTTAGGATATCGTTTAGGACCTTGAGCGTGGCGGAGGTGCACCCATGACCAGCTCGGAAACCAGATTGCATAGCGGAGATAGTACGGTGGGATTCGAAATGGTCGGTGATCTGTTTATTAACTTGGCGTTCGAAGACCTTAGAAAGACAGGGTAGGATAGATATAGGTCTGTAACAGTTTGGGTCTAGAGTGTCTCCCCCTTTGAAGACGGGGATGACCAAATCTTTCCAATCTTTGGGGATCGCAGACGATACGAAAGAGAGGTTGAACAGGCTAGTAATAGGGGTTGCAACAATTGCGGCGGATCATTTTAGAAAGAGAGGGTCCAGATTGTAGAAACTGGATGGACATAACATATACAGTAGATGGGAGAGGTTGAGGGTAGAGAAAGGAAAGGACTAAAAACAAGCAAAATATAACTATTTTAAAATAGATTATGTCCGTAAAATGTATATAGTGTGTATAAGCTAGAAGTATAAGCCTAAGTGTTGTTGTTCATTAGTTTACTCCAATTAGGGGAGGGGTGGTAGGGTAAGTGGAAAATAATAACGGAAAATATATTTCAAAAATATGTTTGTGTATATAGTACCAGTCAAAAGTTTGTACACACCTACTCATTCCAGGGTTCTTCTACATTGTATAATAATAGTGAAGACATCAACACTATGAAATAACACATGAAATCATGTAGTAACCAAAATATATTTGATATTTTAGATTCTTCAAAGTAGCCACCCTTTGCCTTGATGACAGCTTTGCACAGTCTTGGCATTCTCTCAACCAGCTTCATGAGGTAGTCACGTAGGAATGAATTTGAATTAACAGGTGTGCCTTGTTAAAAGTTAATTTGTGGAATTTATTTCCTTCTTAATTCATTTGAGCCAATCAGTTGTGTTGTGACAAGGTAGGGGTGGTATACAGAAGATAGCCCTATTTGGTAAAATACCAAGTCCATATTATGGCAAGAACAGCTCAAATAAGCAAAAAGAAATGACAGTCCATCATTACTTTATGACATGAAGGTCAGTCAATTTGGAAAATTTCAAGAACTTTGAAAGTTTCTTCAAGTGCAGTCGCAAACACCATCAAGTGCTATAATGAAACTGTCTCTCATGAGGACCGTCACAGGAAAGGAAAGCCAGAGTTACCTCTGCTGCAGAGGATATGTTCATTAGAGTTAACTACACCTCAGATTGCAGCCCAAATAAATGCTTCACAGAGTTCAAGTAACAGACACATCTCAACATAAACTGTTCAGAGGAGACTGCGTGAATCAGGCCTTCATGGTCGAATTGCTGCAAAGAAACCACTACTAAAGGACACCAATCAGAAGAAAAGACTTGATTTGGACAAGAAACACGAGCAATGGAAATTAGACCAGTGGAAATCTGTCCTTTGGTCTGATGAGTCCAAATTTGAGATTTTTGGTTTCAATCGCTGTGTGGAATGTGTGGTTCCGTGTGGAATGTGTGGTTCCCACCGTGAAGCATGGAGGAGGAGGTGTGATGGTGTGGGGGTGCTCTGCTGGTGACACTGTCGGTGATTTATTTAGAATTCAAGGCACACTTAGCCAGCATGACTACGATAGCATTCTGCAGCGATACGCCATCCCATCTGGTTTGCACTTAGTGGGACTATCATTTGTTTTTCAACAGGACAATGACCCAAAACACACCTCCAGGCTGTGTAAGGCCTATTTGACCAAGGAGAGTGATGGAGTGATGCATCAGATGACCTGGCCTCCACAATCACCCGACTTCAACCCAATTGAGATGGTTTTGGATGAGTTGGACCGCAGAGTGAAGGAAAATCAGCCAACAAGTGCTCAGCATATGTGGGAACTCATTCAAGACTGTTTGAAAAGCATTCCTCGTGAAGCTGGTTGGAAGAATGCCAAGAGTGTGCAAAGCTATCATCAAGGCAAAGAATCTCAATAAAATTTTATTTTATCGTTTTGATGTCTTCACTATTATTCTACAATATACAAAATAGTGAAAATAAAGAAAAACCCTTGAATGAGTAGATATGTCCAAACCTTTGACTGGTACTGTATATTTACAAAAAATATATATGGGGGACTGGAAATTATGCACACAATTACAATTACGTTGATGGAAGATACACTCTCTAATATTAAAGCTGATGTACCCCCTAAAAAAATATATTAAAATATTTAAAAAACAGTGACCACCTCTGTCACTGGCTTCATTAGAAAATGTATCAGCAACATTGTACCCACGGTTCGCTGCTTCCCCAACCAAAAGCCTTGGATTAACACCAAGGTTGGCACTAAACTAAAGAACAAGGCTACCGCACGTAGAACTTTCGTAGACAACACTGAGGCTATGGCCGAAGACAGGAATAAGTACAAGAAGACCCGCTATGACCTCTGCAGAGTCATGAAACAAGCAAAAAGACAATATAGGAATAAGGTGGAATCATATTTGTTATGACTGGCCTGTGAGGATCAGCTTACAGTGGATCAGCTCTACAGAGATCTCTCCCTCCCACAGAGTGGGAGAGGGATTGATGGGGGGGGGGGGGGGGTTATGACTGGCCCCCCCTCATAGCCTGGTTCCTCTCTAGGTTTCTTCCTAGGTTTTGGCCTTTCTAGGGAGTTTTTCCTAGCCACCGTGCTTCTACACCTGCATTGCTTGCTGTTTGGGGTTTTATGCTGGGTTTCTGTACAGCACTTTGATATATCAGCTGATGTAAGAAGGGCTATATAAATAAATTTGATTTGATTTGATGACACCTCACGCCTATTGTTAATATTAAGGCAGCAGACAAATCCTTTTTCCTTTAGTATTGAGGATTGGAATGTCTGTGTGTGCTTTACGGAGAGACTACCTCAGAACTGTAACATGCAATAAATGGACTTTGGGACATTATATTTCATCAGCCAAAATGGTGGTAACAATGACAGATGGAATATGAAATTGAATGATGACTTTGCGGTGTCATTAAAGTGAAATGAAGACGTTATAACAAAAACATTTAACTCAAAGAGTTTCATAATGTGCATATGATGTTTACATCCTTTTTGTTGTGTAGAAAATATCCAGATTAAAGAGAATGTTTCTGTCACGGGGGAATTGTGAATTTAGTTGTCTAAACGAGATCATAGTAAATTCTAATACCTTGCCTCGTAACGAGCTACGCCCCAGGGAACACAGAGAGCGTCTTATAAAGACAGAAATGCCCCCTTTTGACCCGAGGGTATTAAGCATGTGAGTTAAGGATTAACATACTAGACTAGAGGACCACGCGCTGCAGCCAGGGTCCACGATTAGTCATGACCCTATAACACAACATGAGGTTGAAGAGTACAAAGAAACCTCTTAACAATCAATGCTACGGTTGAGTACTGTATCTAAGATGGTGAATTCAAGCAGGACCAACCGGTTATTCTTTTCAAGTCACCGGTTGTCTACACAGCCCTCCTACCCACGCTGGGAACGTCGACACAGCTGATTAGCCTCCTCAGAAGACCACTCACAGAACGAGTGCAAGGAAACAGACAACTAAGAGAAAGGACATTGTTGCATCTTGTGGACAATCAGAAACTTACACCCCATAACGAAGGAGACGGCCATCGAAAGAACAAGGCGTTAACCGAACAAATCCCACTAAGTGGAACTCGGCCCACAAAGAGATACCCATCAGAGACCTTGACTGCTATGATATTGAGATTCTGATTTATTCTTGAGTTCATTCGGGAAATTAAACAAACTTTTCCCGTGGTGATCCAGGTTACTGAGTTAATTGTTACATGATACATTTAATTACGTAATAATTAACAAAGTTAATTATTCGATAAATAGCATGTCATCACATTAACGATAGCAACGTCACGACATATTACACATGCTCCGACGCCCGCTGCATGGGCAGGGTGTAACGATTCTCGTTGGTGGAAGGAGAGGAGGACCAAAATGCAGCGTGGTAAGTGTTCGTCATATTTAATTAAAACTGAACACTACACAAAACAACAACGAGGAAAAACGAAAATGAAACAGTTCTGCCAGGTGAACATACACTAAACAGAAAACAACCACCCACAAACACAGGTGGGAACAGGCTACCTAAGTATGATTCTCAATCAGAGACAACGATAGACAGCTGCCTCTGATTGAGAACCATACCAGGCCAAACACACAGAAATACAAAACAAGGACAACATAGAACACCAGACATAGAATGCCCACCCAAACTCACGCCCTGACCAACCAAAATAGAGACATAAAAAGGATCTCTACGGTCAGGGCGTGACACAGGGGCTACAGTCTATTACGAATAACAAGGGAAGACCTAACCATAATCTGCCCAACGATGCATCTCTACCAGACGAACTCAATGCATTTTATGCACGCTTTGACAACAACAACATCGTGCTGGGTGTGAGGGCCGTCACCGACCCAGAGGATTGGGTGATCTCGCTCTCCGAGGCCTACGTGAGAAGGGTCTTTAATCAGGTCAACACCCGCAAGGCCGCGGGCCCTGACTGTATTCCAGGGCGCATTCTCAGAGCATGTGCAGGACAGCTGGCAGGCATATTAAATTTTCAACCTCTCCTTGTCACAGTCTGTAATCCCCAGATGTTTTAAGATGACCACAATTATTCCTGTTCCTGAGAACTCTAAGCCTTCATGCCACAATGTCTACCGCCCTGTAGCACTCACTTCTGTAATCATGAAGTGCTTGAGAGGCTGGTTATGGCACACAATCTCAATTGCTCTCCACACTGCCCTCGCCCACGTAGATAAGATGAATACCTACAGTGGCAAGAAAAAGTATGTGAACCCTTTGGAATTACCTGGATTTCTGCATAAATTGGTCATATAACTTGATCTGATCTTCATCTAAGTCACAACAATAGAAGAACACAGTCTGCTTAAACTAATAACACACTAACAAGTATATGTTTTCATGTCTTTATTGAACACACAGTGGAACCATTCACAGTGCAGGGTGGAAAAAGTATGTGAACCCTTAGATTTAATAAGTGGTTGACCCTCCTTTGGCAGCAATCACCTCAACCAAACGTTTTCTATAGTTGCGGATCAGACCTGCACAACGGTCAGGAAGCATTTTGGACCATTCCTCTTTACAAAACTGTTTCAGTTCAACAATATTCTTGGGATGTCTGGTGTGAACCTATCTCTTGAGGTCATGCCACAGCATCTCAATCGGTTTGAAGTCAGGACTGACTGTACCACTCCAGAAGGTGTATTTTCTTCTGTTGATGCCATTCTGTTGTTGATTTACTTCTGTGTTTTGGGTCGTTGTCCTGTTGCATCACCCAATTTCTGTTGAGATTCAATTGGCGGACAGACAGTCTTACATTCTCCTGCAAAATGTATTGATAAACATGGGAATTCATTTCTGTCAATGATAGCAAGCTGTCCAGGCCCTGAGGCAGCAAAGCAGCCCCAAACCATGATGCTCCCTCCACCATACTTTATAGTTGGGATGAGGTTTTGATGTTAGTGTGCTGTGCCTTTTTTTTCTGGACACACAGTGTTGTGTGTTCTTTCCAAACAACTCAACTTTAGTTTCATCTCTCCACAGAATATTTTGCCAATAGCGCTGTGGAACATCCAGGTGCTCTTTTGTGAACTTCAAATGTCCAGCATGTTTTTTTGGACAGCAGTGGCTTCTTCCGTAGTGTCCTCCCATGAGCACCATTCTTGTTTAGTGTTTTACATATCTTAGACTCGTCAACAGAGATGTTATCATGTTCCAGAGATTTCTGTAGGTCTGTAGCTGACACTCCTGGATTCTTCTTAACCTCATTGAGCGTTCTGCGTTTGTGCTCTTGCAGTCATCTGTTCAGGATGGCCACTCCTAGGGAGAGTAGCAACAGTGACAATTTGTCTTACCGTGGACTGAGATACTTTTGTAACCCTTTCCGGCTTTATGAAAGTCAACAATTCGTAATTTTAGGTCTTCTGAGATCTCTTTTGTTTGAGGCATGGTTCACATCAGGAAATGCTTCTTGTGAATAGCAAACGCAAATTTTGTGAGTGTTTTTTATAGGGCAGGGCAGCTCTAACCAACATCTCCAATCTTGTCTCATTGATTGGACTCCAGGTTAGCTGACGCCTGACTCCAATTAGCTTTTGGAGTCATTGGCCTAGGGGTTCAAATACTTTTTCCAACCTACACTGTGAATGTTTAAATGATGTATTCAACATAGACAAGAAAAATGCAATAATTGGAGTGTTATTAGTTTAAGCAAACTTTGTTTGTCTATTGTTGACTTAGATTAAGATCAGAGGAAATTCTATGACCAATTTATACAGAAATCACTAAAGACTGAAAGACTTAAAATGGTCGAAACACACACGTACAGTTGTGAAGAAGGCGCAACAGTGCCTCTTCCCCCTCAGGAGGTTGAAAAGGTTTGGCATGTGCCCTCAAATCCTGAAAAGTTTGTACAGCTTTACCATTGAGAGCATATTGACTCACTGCAACACTGCCTGGTATGGCAATAACATACCAAGCAGGTTGTGTGGACAGCCCAGTACATCACTGGGGCCGAGCTCTCTGGCATCCATTACCTCTAAATCAGGCGGTGTGAAAAGAAGGCCCGGAAAATCGTCAAAGACTCCAACCACCCAAACCATATACTATTTTCTCTGCTGCTGCACGGCAATTGGTACCGGTGCATCAAGTCTGACACTAACAGGCTCTAGAACAGCTTCTATCCCCAAGCAATACGACTGATAAATAGCTAACAAAATAGCTACACGGACTCGTCTCTATGCATACTCACAGGGCCCCACACACACACACACACACACACACACACACACACACACACACACACACACACACACACACACACACACACACACACACACACACACACACACACACACACACACACACACACACACACACAAACACTCAACCCATCTTTTGCTCACTCACACATAATATGCACATACATTTATATTGACTCTACACAACCACGTACAAGCTGCTGCTACTCTGTTTTATCTTAGATCCTGTTGATTGGTCACCTTACCCCTGTACCTATCTACCTCCATCACTCCAGTATCCCTGCACATGTAAATATGGCATTGGAACTGACTTTTTAAATATTTCCTGTATATAGTTTGCTTACTTACTTACTTACTTTATTGTGTATTCATATTTCCTATTCTTATTTCTTGTGTGTGTTTTTTTCTAGTAATACATTGCTACTGATTATTGCATTGTTGGGTTTTGAGTTTGCAAGAAAGCCATTTTACTGTACTTGTGCATGTGACATAAAAAAATTAAACTTGAAAAAGACAGACACACAGGTCAAAAGCTCCCCTATTGAGCTTGTTTAGGGACAATACAATTATCCATCTCTAGACTATAGTAGCCTACAACACCTCAATGCAATGAATAATTGCATTATTGTTTTCAAGTGAGTACACAATTCTACTCTGGACTGCAGGGAAAATGTAATTTGAAAAACTGCGCAAAAGCCCTGTGATAAAGAATGTTTCATTCCATTTGGATCAGTGGTGGGTCTACTCTGGACAGTTTATACGGTCTAGAAAGGCACTGTAGCAGGCCAGTCTGGCTGTATTTCTACTTCTGATACTGAAATGCGCTGTCTGTTGCAGATCATTCTCCTAAGTCTTCCTATAATAATAGGCCACATACAGTGCACTCCTTAACTTTTCCCACATTTTGTTACGTTACAGCCTTATTCTAAAATTGATTAAATCATGTTTTCCCCTCATCCATCTACACACCATACCCCATAATGACAAATCTAAAACAGGTTTTTAGAAATCAAATTGATTGAAAATTAAAAAAACTTACTTGCATAAGTATTCAGACCCTTTGCTATGAGACTTGAAATTGAGCTCAGGTGCATCCTGTTTCAATTGATTATCCTTAAGATGGTAAATTAAATTGATTGGACATGATTTGGAAAGGCACACACCTGTCTATATAAGGTCCCACAGTTGACAGTGCATGCCAGAGCAAAAGTCCCAAAGAAGACAGTGGCCTCCATCATTCTTAAATTAAAGAAGTTTGGAACCACCAATACTCTTCCTAGAGCTGGCCGCTCAACCAAACTGAGCCATCGGGGGAGAAGGGTCTTGGTCAGGGAGGTGACCAAGAACCCAACAAGCCAATCCTTGCGTTTTCTTGGCTGTTTGCTTAGGGTCGTTGTCCTGTTGGAAGGTGAACCTTCGCCCCAGTCGAACATCTCTGGAGAGACCTGAAAATAGCTGTGCAGCGACAATATATACATATATATCTGCTATATATGCTACATACATATTCTATGATGTGCTTAAGTTCTAGATTTCATAACTGTATTCTGGACATATAGTACCAGTCAAAAGTTTGGACACACCTTCTCATTCCGGGGTTTTTCTTAATTTGTACTATTTTCTACATTGTAGAATAATAGTGAAGACATCACAACTATGAAATAACACATATAGGATTTATGTAGTAACCAAAAAAGTGTTAAACAAATCAAAATATATTTTATATTTGAGATTCTTCAAAGTAGCCACCCTTTGCCTTGATGACATCTTAGCACACTCTTGACATTCTCTCAACCAGCTTAATCTGGAATGCTTTTCCAACCGTCTTGCAGGAGTTCCCACATATGCTGAGCACTTGTTGGCTGCTTTTCCTTCACTCTGCGGTCCAACTCATCCCAAATGACAAGCCACCGGAGTCTGACAACTTGGATTCAAAAGGACTGAGGATAATAGTGGACAATATTGTCACTCCTTTTGCCATATCTTCAATTTAAGCCTAATGACCGGACCAAGGTGCAGCGTGGTAAGCGTACATTTCTCTTTATTTATGAATGTTGCCAACAAAAACAAGAAACAACAACAAAACTACCGTGAAGCTGACTAGGGCTATACAGGCCACTAACACAGACAACTACCCACAACTAAGGTGGAAAAACAGGCTGCCTAAGTATGATTCCCAATCAGAGACAACGATAGACAGCTGTCCCTGATTGAGAACCATACCCGGCCGAAACATAGAAACAGAAAACATAGAAATGAAGAAAATAGAATGCCCACCCTAGTCACACCCTGGCCTAACCAAAATAGAGAATAAAATCCTCTCTATGGCCAGGGCGTGACTAGGGTGGGCATTCTAGTTTCTTCATTTCTATGTTTTCTATGTTTTCAGCAGTAAAATTTGATTAAAAGAAAGGATAAAAATACACCTTCTGGAACAGCGGGGACTGTGAAGCAACACAAACATAGACACATGCATACAAACACACGGTAACATATGCACTATACACACATGAAGACATGGATTTTGTGTTAAAGAAATGTGGTAGTAGACTGGGCACACTCTTAATTAAGATGTTGTGAAATCTGTTATGAATGTATTGTAATGTTTTTAAAATGAATAACTGTCTAAATTTTGCTGGATCCAGGAAGAGCTAATGGGGATCCATAATAAATACAAATACAAAATACAAAACCAGCTCAATTGGGTTGAGGTCGGGTGATTGTGGAGGCCAGGTCATCTGATGCAGCACTCCATTACTCTCCTTATTGGTCAAATAGCCATTACACAGCCTGAAACTTTCTCTAACATATATGTAACACTGTCGGTTCATTCGGTTCATTTTTGTTTCAGTATCTATGTTCAGTATTGCTTTTTTCTCAGTAGCTCTTTTTTCTGCCCTCCATCTACAGTATGCACATGCAACACTTTGGTTCATTCGGGTCACTTTTGGTTGAGCCCATTTTCAATAGGTATAGCATGTCTGTTTTGATATTTTCTCTGTGCTCCTTTGGATGAAAGCTTTCTCAGTAAGTATCTCTTTTCTCTTTGCTCCATCTACCTTATGCACATGCAACACTTATTTTTCAGTTAATTCACTTCACTTTCGGATGGGTCCATTTTCTATAGGTACGGCATGTCTGTTTTGATGTTTTCTCTGTGCTCCACTGGATGAAAGTTAGGGAGGTATTTGAGTGTAATTACTGAGAGAATGTTATGTTATATATGTTCTGTTCTCTTCTGCTCTATTCATAGAACTCTCTCTACCCAGGAGGAAGCAAAGACATACCTTTATTACCACTCTCAACACACGCAACTCAACACTAAAACCTCTAATTGCCAACTGAAAGGCAATAATTGCAACTTACAGTCTGTGGAAAAGGCAGCTGTGAACCATTATTCAGTCCTATCTACAGAGAAGGAGGGAAAAGAGATCACAGTTGTCAGAAAAAAGCATGAATAAGCCTAACCCTCATTTTCACTTCATGGAAAACATCTCTGACCTGTTTTTGAAGGAATGGACAACACTTGGAATGACAGCTAGGACAGCTAGGATGAAAACATTTAAAATATCCAAATACGGGACAATAGGATGATTTTGCAGAACAGTGTAGCCTACATGAATAATTTTTGGGGGCAGCACCTCCCCCCACACCACAAATATCACCCTCCCGCTGCACCAAGTGAGCTAACTGAAGCGCACCTAGCCTACTCATTTGCCTCGTGCAAAATGTGTTGATGTAGAAACAAGAAACCACATGCGTGGCTGTTTTATGAAA
This sequence comes from Salvelinus namaycush, assembly GCF_016432855.1. Taxonomy (NCBI): domain Eukaryota; kingdom Metazoa; phylum Chordata; class Actinopteri; order Salmoniformes; family Salmonidae; genus Salvelinus; species Salvelinus namaycush. Next base: position 9,569,566 of record NC_052337.1, read on the forward strand.
ATCTTGGGGGGATAAAAAAAAAGAAGTAGTAGTTAATTTACTGCATTTCTATCCAGTGGCAGCTCCTTAGAGGAGGAAGGGGAGGACCATCCTCCTCAGTGACCTTCATAAAAATATAAATATTGAAAAGATAAAAAAGTTATGCTTTTTAGATTAAACTATACTAAATATATTCACATCACCAAATAATTGATTAAAACACACTGTTTTGCAATGAAGGTCTACAGTACCCTCAACAGCAATCTCTGGGGTAGCACTATGGTGTATGAACAGCTAGTTTCCGTCCTCCTCTGGGTACATTGACTTCAATACAAAACCTAGGAGGCTCGTGGTTCTCACCCCCTTCTATAGACTTACACAGTAATTATGACAACTTCCGGAGGATGTCCTCCAACCTATCAGAGCTCTTGCAGTATGAATTGATATGTTATCGACCCATGAATGAATCTAGCACTGAATGCATAAGCTACAGCAAGCTGGCACTGCGAGAAGGAATTATACAACAAGCAAATTATAATTCTGTTTGTATGTGGCTGCTAAGAAAGTGAACTGTGTTTGATCAGGGGTGAATTCATTCTGCCGATTCTGTTGAAAAACATTAAAAAGAAAAACTGAATGAAACGGGGATAAACATACATGAATTTGTCCAATTGAAACTCTTGTTTGCAAATGTTGGACTAATGTTTACACCCTAGATCAGACAGATGCAGGCAAGAGTGTGAAAGGCGGTATTGAATATGTCACTGTCTGTCACGTTGATTACTAAAAAAAATTCTCTCGACCTGTGCACCTACGTTGTAAACTTTCATTCGTAGGCTAGGTTGTAGCAACCTCATGAATATCATCATGTAGTAGCCTAAACCTATCGATGTTACATTGAGCTGGGTGAATGGAATATGAATGACAGTCAACCAATATGCTGTAATACAAATAAGACCATGCTCGTAAAAAAAATGGCCCTCCCTCATCTTAAACAGCACTGACCGCCACTGTTCTATACAATTAAAAAACGTAACAAATTCTTCAATCTAAGATGTTGGGGGAGGGGGGATTGTTTTAAGATGATCATACTATGGATCATTTATCAATTTGAGTTTTGATTTCAGGACCCCTTTAGGAATCCAAAAACAAATATACATTTTTTTTTTTAACTAGGCAAGTCAGTTAAGAACAAATTCTTATTTACAATGATAGCCTAGGAACAGTGAGTTAACTGCCTTGCTCAGGTGCAGAACGACAGATTCTTACCTTGTTAGCTCGGGGATTTGATCTAGCAACCTTTCGGTTAATGGACCAACGCGCTAACCACTAGGCTACCTGCCAGCCCAACTATATACACAGTACCAGTCAAAAGTTTGGACACGCCTACTCATTCAAGGGTTTGTCTTAATTTTTACTATTTGTAGAATAATAGTGAAGACATCAAAACGATGAAATAACACATAAGGAATCATGTAGTAACCAAAAAAGTGTTAAAGAAATCAAAATATATTTTATATTTGAGATTCTTCAAAGTAGCCACCCTTTGCCTTGATGACAGCTTTGCACACTCTTGGTATTCTCTCAACCAGCTTCCCCTCGAATGCTTTTCCAACAGTCTTGAATGAGTTCCCACATATTCTGAGCACTTGTTGGCTGCTTTTCCTTCACTGCGGTCCAACTCATCCCAAACCATCTCATTTGGGTTGAGGTCGGGTGATTGTGGAGGCCAGGTCATCTGATGCATCACTCCATCACTCTCCTTCTTAGTCAAATAGCCCTTACACAGCCATGAGGTGTGTTGGGTCATTGTCCTGTTGAAAACAAATGATAGTGCAAACCACTAAGTGCAAACCAGATGGGATGGAGTATCGCTGCAGAATGCTGTGGTAGTCATGCTGCTTTAGTGTGCCTTCTAAATAAATCACAGACAGTGTCACTAGCAGAGCACCCCCACACCATGATACCTCCTCCATGCTTCACGGTGGGAACCACACATGCGGAGATCATTGTCACGCCCTGGCCTTTGTTATCTTTGTTTTCTGTAATAGTTTGGTTAGGTCAGGGTGTGACAGGGGGGATGTTTGTGTGTTTTTGTCTCGTCTTGGGTGGTTGTATGGTATAGGGGGTTTAGGTAGAGTAGATGGGTTTGTGTTTGAGTGTAGGTGTCTAGGTATGTCTATGGTTGCCTGAATGGTTCTCAATCAGAGACAGCTGTCATTCATTGTCTCTGATTGGGAGCCATATTTAAGGCAGCCATAGGCAGTAGGCTTTTGTGGGTAGTTGTCTATGTCTATGTTGCATGTTAGCACTTAGTCTTTTATAGCTTCACGTTCGTCTGTTTGTTGTTTTGTTTTCGTTCGTTTTCGTCTTCCAATAAAAGAAGATGTATTTTTCACACGCTGCGTCTTGGTCCACTCATTGTCCTCAAGACGATCGTGACAATCATCCATTCACCTACTCTGCGTCTCACAAAGACACAGCGCTTGGAACCAAAAATGACAAATTTGGACTCATCAGACCAAAGGACAGATCTCCACCGGTCTAATGTCCATTGCTTGTGTTTCTTGGCCCAAGCAAGTCTCTTCTTATTGGTGTCCTTTAGTAGTGGTTTCTTTACAGAAATTCAACCATGAAGGTTGGATTCACACAGTCTCCTCTGAACAGTTGATGTTGAGATGTGTCTGTTACTTAAACTCTGTGAAGCATTTTTTGGGGTTGCAATTTCCGAGGCTGTTAACTCTAATGAACTTATCCTCTGGAGCAGAGGTAACTCTGTTTTCCATTCCTGTAGCGGTCCTCATGAGAGCCAGTTTCATCATAGCGCTTGATGGTTTTGCGACTGCACTTAAAGAAACTTTTAAAGCTCTTGACATTTTCCGGATTGACTGACTTTCATGTCTTAAAGTAATGATGGACTGTCGTTTCTCTTTGGTTATTTGAGCTGTTCTTGCCATAATATGGACTTGTGTACCACCCCTACCTTGTCACAACACAACTGATTTCCTCAAACACATTAAGAAGGAAAGAAATTCCACAAATGTACTTTTAACAAGGCACACCTGTTAATTGAAATGCATTCCAGGTGACTACCTCATGAAGCTTGTTGAGAGAATGCCAAGACTGTGCAAAGCTGTCATCAAGGCAAAGGGTGGCTACTTTGAAGAATCTCAAATATAAAATATATTTTGATTTGTTGAACACTTTTTTGGTTACTACATCATTACTTAATAGTTTTGATGTCTTCACTATTATTCTACAATGTAGAAAATAGTAAAAATAAAGAAAAACCCTGGAATGAGTAGGTGTGTCCAAGCTTTTGACTGGTACTGTATATATTTTTTATAAATATTGATTTTGGCCTTTACTACTAAAGCCCATAGACACGCATTGAATATCACATTAATTAATGGCAAAAAAGACAGTAAAAAATAAATAATGAGAAATAATGCTTGGAAGTGTCTGCCCTAAATCTAGGATAGATAAAGAAACTGTATCATGGCGCCGGAGAAGATGGCTGACGTTTTACCTGCTCCTAACCGAATGTGTTTTTGTAAAAAAAATTGCGTTGTTTGTAACTTGTTTTTTTAACTTATACTTTACATAATGTTGCTGCTACAGTCTCTTATGACCGAAAATAACTTCTGGGCATCAGAACAGAGATTACTCACCACGAACTGGCAGAATCTTTTTTTTCCTTTAACGAGTCCGATGAGCCCGACGTGAAATACATACTGCTTTCCTGGGAACCCACCCAAATCCCCACCATTTGTGTGAAGAGAAGATGGAGAAAAAGAAGACGGCGGTCAGGCTGCCTTCTGAGAATTCGTAGGCGATCGAAATAAAACCCACTGGTTTCAGTTATACTAGCTAACATGCACGATTACCTGCAACATGCAAGAACATGAAGATTAAACTACCAACGGGACATTAAAAACGGTAATATCTTATGCTTCACGGAGTCGTGGCTGAACGACATCATTATCAACATACAGCTGGCTGTTTATACGCTGTATCGGCAGGATAGAACAGCGGCGTCTGGTAAGACAAGGGGGCGGCTTATGCATATTTGTAAACAACAGCTGGTGCACTATATCTAAGGAAGTCTTCAGGAGTATCTCATGATAAGCTGTAGACCACGCTATCTATCTAGAGAGTTTTCATCTGCATTTTTTTGTAGCTGTCTACATACCACCACAGACCGATGCTGGCACTAAGACCTGACTCAATGAGCTGTATTCCGCCATAAGCAAACAGGAAAACATTCATCCAGAGGCGGCACTCCTAGTGGCCAGGGACTTTAATGCATGGAAACTAATGCACTCACAAACTTTTACAGATGCACAATCGAGAACATCCTCACTCACAAACTTTTACAGACGCACAATCGAGAGCGTCCTGTTGGGCTGTATCACCGCCTGGTACGGCAATTGCTCCGCCCACAACCGCAAGGCTCTCCAGAGGGTAAACTACATGCCCTCCAGGACACCTACAGCACCCGATGTCACAGGAAGGCCAAAAAGATCATCAAGGACAACAACCACCGAACCACTGCCTGTTCACCCCATTATCATCCAGAAGGAAAGGTCAGTACAGGTGCATCAAAGCTTGGAGCAAGAGACTGAAAAACAGCTTCTATCTCAAGGCCATCAGACTGTTAAACAGCTATCACTAACATATAGTGAATGCTGCCAACATACAGACTAAAATCTCTTGCCACTTTAATAATTTAATGGATTTATTTGCCAATCTTGGTGTTCTCTGGCAAATGCCAAACGTCTTGGACGGTGTTGGGCTGTAAGCACAACCCTCACCTGTGAACGTCGGGCCCTCATACCACCCTCATGGAGTCTGTTTCTGACCGTTTGAGCAGACACATGCACATTTGTGGCCTGCTGGAGGTCATTTTGCAGGGCTCTGGCAGTGCTCCTCCTAATCCTCCTTGCACAAAGGCGGAGGTAGCGGTCCTGCTGCTGGGTTGTTGCCCTCCTACGGCCTCCTCCACGTCTCCTGATGTACTGGCCTGTCTCCTGGTAGCGCCTCCATGCTCTGGACACTACGCTGACAGACACTGCAAACCTTCTTGCCACAGCTCGCATTAATGTGCCATCCTGGATGAGCTGCACTACCTGAGCCACTTGTGTGGGTTGTAGACTCCGTCTCATGCTACCACTAGAGTGAGAGCACCGCCAGCATTCAAAAGTGACCAAAACATCAGCCAGGAAGCATAGGAACTGAGAAGTGGTCTGTGGTCACCACCTGCAGAATCACTCCTTTATTGGGCGTGTCTTGCTAATTGCCTATCATTTCCACCTTTTGTCTATTCCATTTGCACAACAGCATGTGAAATTTATTGTCAATCAGTGTTGCTTCCTAAGTGGACAGTTTGATTTCACAGAAGTGTGATTGACTTGGAGTTACATTGTGTTGTTTAAGTGTTCCCTTTATTTTTTTGAGCAGTGTATATCCAAAATGTCCATTTATTTGGCGCGTTTGATACAGAAAAACACCGGTTCCAACTTGTGCAACGTGACTACAAAATATCTCAAAAGTTACCTGTAAACTTTGCCAAAACATTTCAAACTACTTTTGTAATACAACTTTAGGTTGTTGTAGATCCTGGGTTGGCGCCCCCCCTTGGGTTGTGCCGTGGCGGAGATCTTTGTGGGCTATACTCTGCCTTGTCTCAGGATGGTAAGTTGGTGGTTGAAGATATCCCTCTTGTGGTGTGGGGGCTGTGCTTTGGCAAAGTGGGTGGGGTTATATCCTTCCTGTTTGGCCCTGTCCGGGGGTATCATGGGATGGGGCCACAGTGTCTCCTGACCCCTCCTGTCTCAACATCCAGTATTTATGCTGCAGTAGTTTATGTGTCGGGGGGCTAGGGTCAGTTTGTTATATCTGGAGTACTTCTCCTGTCTTATCCGGTGTCCTGTGTGAATTTAAGTATGCTGTCTCTAATTCTCTCTTTCTCGCTTTCTCTCTCTCGGAGGACCCGAGCCCTAGGACCATGGCTCAGGACGACCTGGCATGATGACTCCTTGCTGTCCCCAGTCCACCTGGCCATGCTGCTGATCCAGTTTCAACTGTTCTGCCTGCGGCTATGGAACCCTGACCTGTTCACCGGATGTGCTACCTGTCCCAGAGCTGCTGTTTTCAACTCTCTAGAGACCGCAGGAGCGGTAGAGATACTCTTAATGATTGGCTATGAAAAGCCAACTGACATTTACTACTGAGGTGCTGACTTGCTGCACCCTCGACAACTACTGTGGTTATTATTATTTGGCCATGCTGGTCATTTATGAACATTTGAACATCTTGGCCATGTTCTGTTATAATCTCCACCCGGCACAGCCAGAAGAGGACTGGCCACCCTCATAGCCTGGTTCCTCTCTAGGTTTCTTCCTAGGTTTTGGCCTTTCTAGGGAGTTTTTCCTAGCCACCGTGCTTCTACACCTGCATTGCTTGCTGTTTGGGGTTTTAGGCTGGGTTTCTGTACAGCACTTTGAGATATCAGCTGATGTACGAAGGGCTATATAAATAAATTTGATTTGATTTAGGTATTTTTTAACGTAAATAATCGATAAAATTGAAGATGGGATGATCTGTGTTCAATACAGGATTAATACAAACTGTAGCTAGCTTTCTGGTAACGCGCCTCTATCTAACAGTACACTTCAAGTGACTCTCGTTCAAGATGGCCGTACTTCTTCATTACACAAAGGAAAAAACCTCAATCAATTTGTAAAGACTGTTGACATCCAGTGGAAGTGGTAGGAACTGCAAGAAGGTCAATTAGAAATCTGGATTCCCAATGAAAACACATTGAAAAGAGAGTGACCTCAAAAAAAAATAATCTGAATGGTTTGTCCTCGGGGGTTTCGCCTGCTAAATAAGTTCTGTTATAGTGTTTTCTATCCACATCTACTAATAATATGCATATCTTATCTTCTGCGGATGAGTAGCTGGCAGTTGAATTTGGGTATGCTTTTCATCCAAACGTGAAAATGCTGCCCCCTATCCTAGAGAAGTTAACCTCTGAATGATGACTCTGCTCTGCTGAATTGCAGAGCGCCAAATTAAAAAAAATATATATATTTATTTTCATGAAATCACAAGTGAAATATACCAAAACACAGCTTAGCTTGATGTTAATCCACCTATCGTGTCAGATGTTGAAAATATGCTTTACAGCGAAAGCAATCCAAGCGTTTGTGAGTTTATCGATCACTAGACAAAACATTACGAACAGCTAGCAGCAATGTAGATTGGTCACAAAAGTCCGAAAAGCAATAAAATTAATCGCTTACCTTTGATGATCTTCGGATGTTTGCGAGACTCCCAGTTACACAATAAATGTTCCTTTTGTTCGATAAATATTATTTTTATATCCAAAAACCTCCATTTGGTTGGTGCGTTATGTTCAGAAATCAACAGGCTCCAGCAGTCATGAAGGGAAGACGAAAATTCCAAATAGTATCCGTAAAGTTCTTAGAAACATGTCAAACGTTTTTTATAATCAATCCTCAGGTTGTTTTAACATAAATAATCGATCATATTTCAACCGGACGGTAAACTATTCAATACTAGAGAGAAATAAAATGTTGAGATACAACTTTCGCGCGCATGAACTAATCAAAGGACACCTGGCCATCCACTGACGCGTTTTGATAAATCTCGCTCATTTTTCAGAATAAAAGCTTGAAACTATGTCTAAAGCCTGTTCACAACCTGTGGAAGCCATTGGAAAAGAAATCTGGTTGATATCCCTTTAAATGGATGATAGGCAGGCAATGGAACAGGGATTTTTCAAAATAAGAGGCACTTCCGGGTTGGATTTCCTCAGGTTTTCGCCTGCAAAATCAGTTCTGTTATACTCACAGACAATATTTTGACAGTTTTGGAAACTTTAGAGTGTTTTCTATCCTAATCTGTCAATTATATGCATATTCTAGCATCTGGGCCTGAGAAATAGGCCGTTTACATTGGGAATGTTATTTTTCCAAACATAAAAATTCTGCCTCCTAGCGTCAAGAAGTTAACGTAGAAGCTTATAAGAAATCCTCCTATGCCCTCCGACGAACCATCAAACAGGAAAAGCGTCAATACAGGACTAAGATCGAATCGTACTACACCGGCTCCGACGCTCATCGGATGTGGGAGGGCTTGCAAACCATTACAAACTACAAACGAAAGCACAGCCGAGAGCTGCCCAGTGGCACGAGCCTACCAGACGAGCTAAACTACTTCTATGCTCGCTTCGAGGCAAATAACACTGAAACATGCATGAGAGCACCAGCTGTTCCGGACAACTGTGTGATCACGTTCTCCGCAGCCGATATGAGTAAGACCTTTAAATAGGTCAACATTCACAAGGCCGCAGGACCAGACGGATTACCAGGATGTGTACTCCGAGCATGCGCTGACCAACTGGCAAGTGTGAATGCAAATTAATTACTAAAAAATCATACAATGTGATTTTCTGGATTTTTGTTTTAGATTCCGTCTCACAGTTGAAGTGTACCTATGATAAAAATTACAGACCTCTACATGCTTTGTAAGTAGGAAAACCTGCAAAATCGGCAGTGTATCAAATACTTGTTCTCCCCACTGTATATATTGAACCAATAGAGAGAGAGCATGACAGTGGAGAAAGATATATAGAGATTGTGTCAAAGGGCAGTAGGCCGGATTAAAACCTATAGGCCTACCGACATAAACATGTGTGCTGAAGACAACCCTTGTGCTGAAGACAACCCTTGAAATCACAACTACTTGACAGTGGCAGCATCCCAAATGATGCCCTATTATCTACATAGTGGACTACTTTTGACCAGACTGGTGCCATTTGGGATGCAACAAATTAGTCCTGTTCACTAAGCAGGGATCACATGAGTCACATCCTCAGGAAAAAGCTTTAGCGACTTTAAGAAATTAGATTCATAAGGACACAGATCCAGGGATGCATGTACATTTGTGGGATTAATCAGCAGAGGGAATATGTTTGTTTTCAAGGAACTCTCTACTACTTCACTTCTTGTTGTTAAAGTCTTTCTCCAAATGCACTGCTTCAGGTTACCAAGGCTACAGCCAAAATACTGTATTTCTCCTCCTCCCAAAGTGTGAACTTGTTGACTTCCCTCCAGTGATTTGAAAGAAAATGTTTGGTATAAGAAATATGGTGGAAACTCGCTTTAGCCCGTCTCCACCAATCAATGCATTTAGATTATTGGGAAGTAGTGAAAAGAAAGAAAAATTGTGACTCACCCTTGGTAACCTAAAGCAGTGAGTTTTAATTGTGGTCTCTTACTGATATTACTTTATTTGACGTTCAAGAGGATGAGCAAAAACCTTGGGCAAAATGTTTAGACTAAAACGGCTTACATTACTTAAACATTTGGATGCAACAACAATGCTTGTTATTCTCAAGCTTTCTGGCTGTTGGCTTTAAGCTTTATTGCTTATTTCTTATGGCAAATGTTTTCCAAAATCTTGGATCCAAAGTCCAAAATGACTGCGCATGCTGCTTTTAAAATCAAGGTTTACATCCAATACATTTGGTTGCAACACTAATGCTTGTTTTCTCAATCTGTAGACTATAACTGTGTAACCTAGTTGCTGACATGCTGACATGTTATTCTTTCTCATGTGTTTTTGCTGGGTTTTCTATGTTAGACATCCATTAATCCATCACTCACACACACACACACACACACACACACACACACACACACACACACACACACACACACACACACACACACACACACACACACACACACGATTCCAGTGTGAGGTTGTCGTTCTAAATGTCAGACAGCACTTTGCTCCGGATGGTGGTGATGAAAATTAGAACCCAGCCGTGCCTATAGAGGACTTGCAGTTGACGAACGACGCCTTCTAACGGCCATGTTGGAAGACCACCACATGAATTCTTCTGACAACAACAGCCAGGTGCCTACCCCCAAACTGCATGATAAGTGCATACAAATAGTTGATTGATCACCACGGTCATTTTCTGTAGAGTATTTGGCTGCTCTAACAAGGAAAGACAACTGGAAAAAAATATGTTTACAGATTTCCTGCAATCATGACACACCATTGGTGACACCAAGGTAAGACTCAAGAACTGGCAGAAAAGCGAAGAAACGTTTTTGCCCGTTAAGACCTGAGCCCAGACAGCTGTCAGTAACGGGTCTGCTACGATCATTTCATCACTGGTAAGTTAAGTGTGATCGATTTCGAGTTTAGTTTCGATGTTATGCCAAACAGGTGTTAACAGCAACACTAAGTTAGGCTATATTAGCTAGCTAGATAGCTTGTTGTCTAGCAATTAGCATATGTCACGTGAGTTTTGGGGAAGCTATTTTTCACCATAAAAATGCACCTTTAAAACAGAGGATTGCATGCCTCTATCATCGCATTTGCAGACAAATGTAAGCTTCTATTCCTAATGTGATGAGTAGATTGGATAGTGATAATTTAGGCTATAACGTTTCCTTTGCACAGGAAAAATGTGGCCTTTGATAAACATTTCATGCATTTCAACGACATTTTATATGACTGGATAAATTAGCAGAATATGTTTTAATACGGGGGTAGCCTAGGCCTACTCTACTGACACTGACAACAGATCAATAAAAACAGCCTTTTCTTGAATGCAACCATGTAATCTAGTCCTATGCAAAAGGGGTCCTGGCTAAATGGGACCCATCTTTTGTCAAAAGTTTTAAAAAAAAATATATAAAAAAATGCATTTTAGTTAACCCTAATCCTTTTCCTAACCTGAAGCTAATTCTCCTAATCTGTTATGAAATGTCAAATATGATGTTAATTTGACAAAAGCTGGATCCCTTCTAGCCATGACCATGAAAAGGGGAGATGAAAATTGTACAATATGAAGTCCATACAGCCTAGAGGACATTATTGTCCCAAAAAACTCCAATGGTTATCAACCCAATGATAATTTGTTGAATACTTTATTCATAAGAGGAGAGAAAAATGTATGGACATTACAGAATCCCTCAATTAAATGAGTTTGTTATTATATGATGTGCAGTCTGAACGATTCTGTTGTGCCATTTGAGAAGAGCACCTTCGCTTTGTCGTGATGACAAAAGTGCCCCTTTAAACTGTATAAATATAGAAAATGTCATTTGGAACATGTAAAAGACTATTGTTTGTGGTAGTCTTAAGCAAACTATTTTCATTATCACAGTGGCACCTCCAAGTGCCACTCAGACCTTCTTGGAGAAAAGTATCTGGCATTGAACTTGATAGTACTAGATGTGTGTATGTTTTAAAGGAAAGATCCCATCTCCTACTTTCAGACATTTCACCACCTAGATTACAAGGGATGGATTTGCACCAAAAAATTTAATGTCAGCACAAGGCATGTACAACATAATGATTAGCCTCATATACATTGTCTACTGGTATTGTTTTTAAATTGAGAACATATAGCTGAACAACATGTAAGTTAAGCTATTCTCTGCTTCAGATGCACAACTTTTTTAAATTTAACTAGGCAAGTCAGTTATGAACAAATTCTTAATTACAATGACAGCCTAGGATCAGTGGGTTAACTGCCTTGTTCAGGGGCAGAATGACATATTTGTACCTTGTCAGCTCGGGGATTCGATCAAGCAACCTTTTGGTTACTGGCCCAACGCTCCAACCACTAGGCTAACTGCCACCACAATGTCAAGGGGTGCATTACAATTGCACATAAGGCTAATGCCATCATACTATAGGCCAGTTCATTTGAGAATACAACACAAACATTCCCTTCAGATTCCCTTCCCCTCTTTATTGCAGGATTGTGATCTGTAATTAATCAACATCAACACTAGTTAATCTTGAATAATAGTTAAGTTAACAATTAAAACATGTTTAAACACTTAACTCTCACGTGAACGCGCGTGGTCAGCTCATGGCACTCTGCCAGACCCATGACACAAAGAGCCCTCATTCCACCCTCCTTCACAGTAGAAGCATCAAACAAGGTTCTAAAGACTGTTGACATCTAGTGGAAGCCGTAGGAAGAGCAATATGACCAATATCCCACTGTATATTCGATAGGCGATGAGTTGAGAAACTACAAACCTCAGATTTCCCACTTCCTGGTTGGATTTCTTCTCAGGTTTTTGCCTGCCATATGAGTTCTGTTATACTCACAGACATCATTCAAACAGTTTAAGAAACTTCAGAGTGTTTTCTATCCAAATCTACTAATACGCATATATATGCATATATTAGCAACTGGGCCTGAGTAACAGGCAGTTTACTCTGGGCACCTTATTCATCCAAGCTACTCAATACTGCCCCCAGCCATAAGAAGTTAAATAGGTTCTCTCACTTTTCTGGGTCCTTAGAAAAACGAAATAATGGGCAATCTTCCCGAAGTTTCCGGTGGTAGCAAAACATAGCCCGCCATGTGGACAATTGGAGGACTTCCAACAGACTGAGTTTGGTCTTCCAACATGGCGCTTGGTGCGGTTGCTATGTGATTTGTGACGCAACTGCAATTCCTTTATAGATGAACATGAACATATGTTCTCTCAACATGTGAGCATGTGTCTGCCTGAGTGGTCGACTAGTCTGAATACCTCAGATGGGTTGCCTTCCTGTGTCCGCTCTGCCATTGGAGAGCATTGAACTATTTAATATGGGCATTCACATAGAATAATTCTAATCGGGGTTTCATTATCTCATGAAGAAAGACCATGCAGAGAAGGGAGGGAGCTTAAGCCTGAGTTGCCATGGTTACACATTTAAAGAAAAAATCCACACTTTATCAACAGTGGACTAATGGAAAAAAAATACTAAAAGAGTTTATGAGTGGATTTTTCCTTTAAGGAGAAGGATGATAATAATAGTGGAGTGATAAGATGTCTGTCTTGGTTGTTACAGACTACAGTAACTGTGTCATCATCACGCGTGACTGTGACTCAGTCTCAAGAAACCATGTAGAGATGTTGTTTCATCGTGGGGTGGCTTTTATTTGGGTTAAATCTGTTGCTTTTGCTAAGGGGTGTAGCTAACTTCCTACATGCTCTTTCTTCAGCCACTCCACACTAACAATAGACCTTGTGGGGCATCAAACATATGCATTATTTATATGGACACATTTTGCAAGTGTTGTAGATGTTTACTTTATATGTATGAAGGAGAAAATGAAATTCAAGAACAGCAATAAAACATAGGATCTACTCGGTGGGACAGTTTGCACATTTATATTCCTTTCCCGGAGAGATGAGAAGAAGAGAGGGACAGAGGTGAATAGTGATAGATATGAAAACAGAGGCAAAGAACACCAGATATGTAAAGTTTAACTGTTGGAGGGAAGGGGGGGGGAAAGGGTACATGGAAAGTACCAATCTATCTTGTCTACTCCATTAGAGTAAAAGTGTATCAATACAAGCTGCTTGTTTAAAATAAATGTATTTCACCTTTATTTAACCAGGTAGGCAAGTTGATAACAAGTTCTCATTTACAATTGCGACCTGGCCAAGATAAAGCAAAGCAGTTCAACACATACAACAACAAAGAGTTACACATGGAGTAAAACAAACAGTCAATAATACAGTAGAAAAATAAGTCTATATACAATGTGAGCAAATGAGGTGAGATAAGGGAGGTAAAGGCAAAAAAAGGCCATGGTGGCAAAGTAAATACAATGTAGCAAGTAAAACACTGGAATGGTAGATTTGCAGTGGAAGAATGTGCAAAGTAGAAATCGAAATAATGGGGTGCAAAGGAGCAAAATAAATAAATACAGTAGGGGAAGAGTGTCACGATCGTCTTTGGGTGAGAGAGAGGACCAAGGCACAGCGTGTGCAAAATACATCTTTTATTAAAGAAGAGAGAAAAAACAAGAAACGAACAACTATACAAAAACTAACAAAATAACAAACTGACGACCGTGAAGCTATACATATAAATAGTGCTGACACAAACACTACACATAGATAATTACCCACAACCAGCTAAAGCCTATGGCTGCCTTAAATATGGCTCCCAATCAGAGACAACAATAACCAGCTGTCTCTAATTGAGAACCAATTCAGGCAACCATAGACTTTCCTAGACACCTACACTGAACACTAAACCATCTACTCTACTTAACCCCCTAAACCAAACACCCTAGACAATACAAAAACACATACTTCACCATGTCACACCCTGACCTAACTAAAATAATAATGAAAACAAAGATAACTAAGGCCAGGGTGTGACATAACCCCCCCCTTAAGGTGCGAACTCCGGGCGCACCAGCATAAAGTCTAGGGGAGGGTCTGGGTGGGCGTCTGTCCACGGTGGCGGCTCTGGCACTGGTCGTGGTCCCCACCCCACCATAGTCACTACCCGCTTTCGTAGCCTCCTCCAAATGACCACCCTCCAACTTAACCCCACTGGATTAAGGGGCAGCACCGGACTAAGGGGCAGCACCGGACTAAGGGGCAGCACCGGACTGAGGGGCAGCACCGGACTGAGGGGCAGCACCGGACTGAGGGGCAGCACCGGACTGAGGGGCAGCACCGGACTGAGGGGCAGCACCGGACTGAGGGGCAGCACCGGACTGAGGGGCAGCACCGGACTGAGGGGCAGCACCGGACTGAGGGGCAGCACCGGACTGAGGGGCAGCACCGGACTGAGGGGCAGCACCAGGATAAGGGGCAGCACCAGGATAAGGGGCAGCACCAGGATAAGGGGCAGCACCAGGATAAGGGGCAGCTCCGGACTGAGGGACGGCAGCTCCGGACTGAGGGACGGATCCTGGTTGGATGGCGGATCCTGGCTGGCTGGCTCTGGTAGATCCTGGCTGGCTGGCGGATCCTGGCTGGCTGGCTCTGGCGGATCCTGGCTGGATGACGGCTCTGGCGGATCCTGGCTGGATGACGGCTCTGGCGGATCCTGGCTGGACGGCTCTGGCGGATCCTGGCTGGCTGACGGATCTGGCTGCTCATGGCTGGCTGACGGATCTGGCTGCTCATGGCTGGCTGACGGATCTGGCTGCTCATGGCTGGCTGACGGATCTGGCTGCTCATGGCTGGCTGACGGATCTGGCTGCTCATGGCTGGCTGACGGATCTGGCTGCTCATGGCTGGCTGACGGATCTGGCTGCTCATGGCTGGCTGACGGATCTGGCTGCTCATGGCTGGCTGACGGATCTGGCTGATCCGGTCTGGCGGAAGGCTCTGGCTGATCCGGTCTGGCGGAAGGCTCTGGCTGATCCGGTCTGGCGGAAGGCTCTGGCTGATCCGGTCTGGCGGAAGGCTCTGGCGGCTCCTGTCTGGCGGAAGGCTCTAGCGGCTCCTGTCTGGCGGAAGGCTCTAGCGGCTCCTGTCTGGCGGACGGCTCTGTAGGCTCATGGCAGACGGGCGGCTTTGCAGGCTCATGGCAGACGGGCGGCTTTGAAGGCTCAATACAGACGGGCAGTTCATGCGGCGCTTGGCAGACGGACAGTTCAGACGGCGTTGGGCAGACGGGCAGTTCAGGCGCCGCTTGGCAGACGGGCAGTTCAGGCGCCGCTTGGCAGACGGGCAGTTCAGGCGCCGCTTGGCAGACGGGCAGTTCAGGCGCCGCTTGGCAGACGGGCAGTTCAGGCGCCGCTTGGCAGACGGGCAGTTCAGGCGCCGTTGGGCAGACGGGCAGTTCAGGCGCCGTTGGGCAGACGGGCAGTTCAGGCGCCGTTGGGCAGACGGGCAGTTCAGACGCCGCTGGGCAGACGGCAGACTCTGGCCGGCTGAGACGCACTGTAGGCCTGGTGCGTGGTGCCGGAACTGGAGGTACCGGGCTAAGGACACGCACCTTCAGGCTAGTGCGGGGAACAACAACAGGGCACACTGAACTCTCAAAGCGTACTATAGGCCTGGTGCGTGGTACCGGCACTGGTGGTACCGGGCTGAGGGCACTCACATCAGGGCGAGTACGGGGAGAAGGAACAGTGCATACTGGACCCTGGAGACGCACATTTGGCCTAGTGCGTGGTGCCGGAACTGGTGGTACCGGGCTGGGGACACGCATCTCAGGGCTAGTGCGGGGAGGAGGAACAGGGCATACTGGACCCTGGAGACGCACATTAGGCCTAGTGCGTGGTGCCGGAACTGGTGGTACCGGGCTGGGGACACGCATCTCAGGGCTAGTGCGGGGAGGAGGAACAGGGCATACTGGACCCTGGAGACGCACATTAGGCCTAGTGCGTGGTGCCGGAACTGGTGGTACCGGGCTGGGGACACGCATCTCAGGGCTAGTGCGGGGAGGAGAAACAAGACGTACTGGACTCTGGAGACGCACAAAAGGCTTGGTGCGTGGTGCCGGAACTGGAGGACTGGTACGAGGGGCTGCCACAGGAGAGTTAGCACGTGGAACTGCTACAGGAGGTGCAGGACTAGGGAGGCGTACAGGAGGCCTGGTTCGGGGGACTGTCATTCCCAGACGGTTAGCACGCACCTCAGGACGAGCATGGAGAGCTGACTCAGGTAACATCACTTCCCGCACACGCTCTGTCGGGTGGATTTTGTGCCTCACGCACCAACACAGCAGCTCCCTCATTTCACTCTCCTCCAACCTCCCCAATAAATCCTTAACAGTCTCTGTATCATTCCCATTGCTCACCTCCAATATCAGCCCGACTGGCTCAGGTTCCCTCTTAGGGTCCTCACGGGTAGCATGGGAAGTTGACGCAGATCTCCTATCTGGACTCGCCACACTCCCCATGAGCCCCTCCCCAAGAAATATTTGGCGTTTCCTCGAGGGCTTCCTACCGCGCCTTCGTGCTCCTTTCTCCAGCTCCATAATCCTGTAACCCTCCTCGCACTGCTCCAGCGAATCCCAGGCAGGCTCCGGCACTTTCTCTGGATCGCACGCCCACCTGTCTATCTCTTCCCAGGTTGTTCTCCACTCATCCTTTTCCCGGGTCCATTCCTCCACTAAGCGCTGTTCCATCCTTTCACGCTGCTTGGTCCTGGTTTGGTGGGTAATTCTGTCACGATCGTCTTTGGGTGAGAGAGAGGACCAAGGCGCAGCGTGTGCAAAATACATCTTCTTTTATTAAAGAAGAGAGAAAAAACAAGAAACGAACAACTATACAAAAACTAACAAAATAACAAACTGACGACCGTGAAGCTATACATATAAATAGTGCTGACACAAACACTACACATAGATAATTACCCACAACCAGCTAAAGCCTATGGCTGCCTTAAATATGGCTCCCAATCAGAGACAACAATAACCAGCTGTCTCTAATTGAGAACCAATTCAGGCAACCATAGACTTTCCTAGACACCTACACTGAACACTAAACCATCTACTCTACTTAACCCCCTAAACCAAACAACACCCTAGACAATACAAAAACACATACTTCACCATGTCACACCCTGACCTAACTAAAATAATAATGAAAACAAAGATAAGGCCAGGGTGTGACAAAGAGGTAGTTGTTTGGGCTAAATTATAGATGGGCTATGTACAGGTGCAGTGAGCTCGTGAGGGAGATAAGCGTTTCCAGTTTCAGAGATTTTTGTAGTTCGTTCCAGTCATTGGCAGCAGAGAACTGGAAGGAGAGGCGGCCAAAGGAGGAATTGGTTTTGGGGATGACCAGAGAGATGGCCTCATAATTGTCTGATGGCCTCATAAATATCTTGCTGATACAGTAGTGACCATGTTTTGGCTGATTTCTGTAACATCTCACATGAATCTACTGCCTGTACTACTTGACGGTGATACATGATACTCGGAGGCCTATGTTTCATGTTGAGAAGACCCTTATCTAAATTAACCAACTTGATGGTCAGTCATCACTGATTACAAATCAAATCAACATTTATTGGTTGCGTACACAGATTTGCAGGTGTTACCAACAGAGTAGTGAAGAGGGCACGACAACGCCTCTTCCCCCACAGGAGGCTGAAAAGATTTGTCATGGGCTGTCAGATCCTCAAAAAGTTCTACAGCTGCACCATTGAAAGCAATTTGACTGGCTACATCTCCACTTGGTATGTCAACTGCTTGGCATCTGACCGCAAGGCGCTAATGAGGGTAGTGCCTACAGCCCAGTACATTACTGGGGCCAAGCTCCCTGCCACCCAGGACCTCTATATCAGGCGGTGTCAGAGGCCCTACATTTTTCCCAAAGACTCCAGCCACCCAAGTCATAGACTGTTCTATCTGCGTCTCACAAAGATTTTTGGTTGGAACCAAAAATCTAAAATGTGGACTTTTCCAGCAGTTTAATGTCCATTGCTCGTATTTCTTGGCCCAAGCAAGTCTCTTCTTATTATTGGTGTGCTTTAGTAGTGGTTTCTTTGCAGCAATTTGACCAAGAAGGCCTGATTCACGCAGTCTCCTCTGAACAGCTGATGTTGAGATGTGTCTGTTACTTGAAATTCACTGAAATGAGCTAGCCTGTTACGCACACCTTTTGGAGGAGGGAACGCAACACCCTGCTACACTCAACTCCCCGTGGAGTGAAAGAGGTATATGACTGCAGGTGCGGGTAAGGTGAATTTTACCATTAACAGGGAATTTATTTCCTTCACACGGTAATTTGGCGAAAAGGGGCTGGACGGAACCAAAGCAAAGAAAGTTAACCTGTTATGGCTGCAAGCCCGATATCGGTACACCTATGACAACATCCCCCCACCCCCCCCCCCCCACACTGATTAGCATCGCTAGCATAGCGTCACAATTAAATAGTAGCATCTAAATATCATTAAATCACAAGTCCAAGACACCAGATGAAAGATACAGATCTTGTGAATAAACCCATCATTTCTGTTTTTTAAAATGTTTTACAGGGAAGACACAATATGTAAATCTATTAGCTAACCACGTTAGCAAAATACACCATTTTTCTTTGTCCACCATTTTTTCTCTCCACCACTAGCTATCACCAATTCGGCCAAATAAAGATATTGATAGCCACTAACCAAGAAAAAACCTCATCAGATGACAGTCTGATAACATATTTATTGTATAGGATAGGTTTTGTTAGAAAAATGTGCATATTTCAGGTAGAAATCATAGTTTACAATTGCACCCACCATCACAACTCGACTAGAATTACTACAGAGAGCAACGTGTTTTACCAATTTACTCATCATAAAACATTTCATAAAAATATACAGCTCACAGCAATGGAAAGACACAGATCTTGTGAATTCAGACAATATTTCAGATGTTCTAAGTGTTTTACAGCGAAAACACAATAAATCGTTATATTAGCATACCACATATGCAAACGTTACCCCAGCATGAATTCAAGCCAAAGAGAGCGATATCGTTATCATCGCCAAAATATATTAATTTTTTCACTAACCTTCTCAGAATTCTTCCGATGACACTCCTGTAACATCATATTACAACATACATATAGAGTTTGTTCGAAAATGTGCATATTTAGCCATAAAAAAACGTGGTTATACAATGAAAATAGTAGCAAAACAAGTCTGAAAATGTCAGTCGCCATCTTTCAGAGTGATCTAGTTTAATCAATAGCTAATCATATACTTGACTAAAAAATACAGGGTTGACAGGAATCGAAAGACAAATTAGTTCTTAATGCAATCGCTGAATTACATTTCTAAAATTATCCTTACTGTGCAATACAGGGTTCGCCAAGCGAAGCTATACCAAACAAAATGGCGGAATATGCGTTTAAAATTTTTCGACAGAACAACGATTTATCATATTAAATATTTCTTACTGTGAGGTGATCTTCCATCAGAATCTTGGGCAATGTATCCTTTCTTGGGTCTAATCTTCTTTTGGTCGAAAGATGTCCTCTGTCCGTCGAAATGCCCACTAACGTTCGACCGGGACCCCGAAACGTGCCCAAAGCTTCAAAGAGCATCACATAGAACTGCCTCAAAATCGCACTAAACGGATATAAATTGCTATAAAACGGTTTAAATTAACTACCTTATGATGTTTTTAACACCTCTAACGAGTAAAAACATGACCGGCGAAATATTACTGGCTAAACCCAAGCTTGGAAAGAGAGCAGGTCCAACGTACATCGTGCGTCAGGCGCAGCAGGAAAAGAACGGTACTTCCGGTATTTCTTGTTTTATACATACCATGATTGCGCAATCGACTCCATTCAAAGCGTCACCACGTACTGACATCCAGGGGAAGACGTAAGCAGTGTTTGTATCCTCATAGCATTTACAGGGACCTTAAAACCGACCCCAGATCAGGGGCCAAGATTTCTGAAATCTGACTCCCTGTCAGGAAAAGTGCTGTAGAAGGAGCTGTGTTTCACTCAGAGACAAAATTCCAACGGCTATAGAAACTAGAGAGTGTTTTCTATCCAATAATAACAATAATATGCATATTGTACGAGCAAGAATTGAGTACGAGGCCGTTTGAAATGGGCACCCTTAATCAGAGCTACTCAATACTGCCCCTGCAGCCCAAAGAAGTTAAAGTTAAAGTTAAAGAGCCCCCTCTCCTACCTTACCTACCTATCTTAGCACCACCTGGCGCACCAAAATACAGGGGATGGTCCGCCCAGGTCTTACCTAGTGTGCATAGACATAGTAAATACTACAGGTATATGTATGCCCAGGCCTCTTGCCTAAGCACTCCCAAGGTCTCTTCCCCCCTGGGAACAAAAACAGAATAATTACTAACATAAGTAAACTATTTCAATAAACCAAAAACACTAAGTCCTATGGCATACACATACCTCTGCAGGACAGGCTACAAAATACTTTACAACAAATTTACCAACCCTACAACCAACATAGCACATACAAAGAAGCTCTCTCTTCCTACAAAGGAACACTGGCTTTTAAAGCTATGGAGGAGTTGGTAACTGCCGACAGCTGTATCCCCTAACGAGAGGGTGGGATCAGAGCTCCAATCTGCACTGGGGCCGACCAATCAGCTGCTTTGGACTTCAGGAAGCCATTTCCTGAAATACACACAAACACATACAAACCCACAACAACACAGAAACTGGAGAATGTAACACGCCCACCCCATAACCTGCAAACTTCCAGTTTGCAACAACAAAAACCAACACGCATCCCCAGTTACTAAACCCGTGATAGACCGTTGGTAACCACATTCGCCGAACCCTTCACATAGTGAATCTGTACATTGTATCCTTGTACAATCAGAGCCCAATGCATGCGGCAGCGGTTCTGATTGTACATTTGCTTCAAAAACACCAAAGGATTATGGTCCGTGAAGACCAGTACAGGCAAGGCACTGGAGCCCACATATACCTCAAAAAACTGTAAGGCTAGCAATAAATGGTGCAGTACCTTGACTGACACGAGTTGAACTTACGGGAGAAGAAACTGACGGGCCGATCCACTCCCTCTTCATCTTCCTGCAAGAAAACCGCACCCACCCCCACTATACTAGCGTCTACCTCCAACTTAAAAGGTTTATCAAAATTGGGGCGGCAAGTACTGGGCCACTACAAAGTAGCGCTTTGTCGGACTCAAAAGTATAGTTACATTCCAGGGACCACTTAAATGGTACTTTGGGACTAAGCAGAGATGTAAGGGGAGCTACTACTGTCGAAAAATTATTTCAGAATGTACGATAGTACCCTACCATCTCTAGGAATCTGCGCAACTGGCGGCGAGTCGTGGGAGCAGGAAAAGCAATAATTGCTTCCACTTTGCCAGTTACTGGGCGCACTTAACCTCATTCCACCTGCTTCCCTAAGTAGCCTTCCCAAACTAACACTTGGCCAAATTGAGGGTTAAAGAAGCATTCTCCAACTGCTGAAACACACTTTTCAAGGTGGCGAGATGATCAGACCAAGTAGATGAATGAATCACCACATCGTCAAGGTAAGCAGTACAACAACAAAAAAAATTATCAGACCAAGTAGATGAATGAATCACCACATCGTCAAGGTAAGCAGTACAAATTGGCAAATCTGCGAACACAATGTTAACCAGGCGCTGAAAAGTAACAGGTGCATTACACATTCCAAAGGGCATCACAGTGTATTGTAAGAAGTTATCAGGCATCATAAAAGCCGAGATGTCAGAAGCTCGAGAGGTCAGAGGCACCTGCCAATAACCTTTTAGCAAGTCTAACTTACTAACGTAAGCAGCAGAGCCAATTCTATCACTGCAGTCATCTAAGCGAGGTAGAGGAAAAGAATCAGACTTTGTAACGACATTTACGCGACGATAGTCCGTACATAAGCGGGACGTACCGTCAGCCTTAGGAACGAAAATACACGGGGAACTCCAGGAGCTGATACTGGGTTTTGCCAAGTCATTCTGTAATAAATAAGTTACCTCACTTTTCATTACCTCCCTTTTCTTAGAGTTAACCTGGTACGGATGCTGACGTATAGGAGCAGCGTTCCCAACATCCACGTCATGTTCCAAGATGGACGTGCGACTTGGAACGTCCTGAAACGCATTGAGAAAAGTATTTATCAATAGGATAAGATCATTAGTTTGATCGTTATCCAAATGTTACATTTGAGAGGGTAACTTTTTCAGCATCTCCGAATTACATAAACGTTCACACTGCTGTAACATATGGCGTAACTCCAACCCGTAGTCTTTATCCTCTTCTAGGTCCCAGTCAGGCTTCAGCACCACCGCAGCCACACTGGCGACGTCGGGCTGGACCGGCTTACCTGACGAGCTGTCTGGAGAATCACTCACATAATATGCTATCAGCATGTTAACATGACACACACGGGAAGAACGCCTATGATCTGAGGTCTTTATCACATAATTGGTGTCACCGTGTTTTTTTTCTACAAGATATGGCCCAGAAAAACGTGCTGACAGAGATGAGCCAGGGATTGGCAACAAAGCTAAAACTTGATCCCCTGGTGGAAAAGAACGGACAACAGCCTCTTTGTCATAATCTAACTTCATGCACTTTTGAGACGAGGAGAGAGACTTTTGGGCTAACGCACATGCGGCGTGCAGTCTCTCCCGCATCTTACTGGCAATAAGTCAACACATTTTTAGGGGCGCTACTGGGTGTAGGAGATAGGATATGCTCCTTCAAACTTTTAGCGGACCCCGTGGGGTGTGTCCAAACACAAGGTCAGCAGGGCTGAAACCTAAATACTCTTGTATTGTTTCCCTGATAGCAAATAGAACAAAGGGCACCCCCTCATCCCAATCGGTACTGGTATCCATGCAATACTTGCGTAGCATCGCCTTTAGCGTCTGATGCCAGTGTTCGAGGGCCCCTTGACTCTCCAGATGATACGGACTGGAGACCTGATGGGAAATACACAGTGTCTTTAACACATTTGAGAACAGTTTTGACATAAAGTTGATTCCCTGATCAGTTTAGATTACTTTAGGGAGTCCAAATGTAGAGAAGAACATCACTAGTGCCTTCACCACAGTCTTAGCCGTTATAGTACGGAGAGGGATAGCCTCTGGGTATCGAGTAGCACTGCACATTATTGTTAGTAAGAACTGGTTACCTGACCTGGTTTTCGGCAACGGACCTACACAATCGAGTATCACTCATTCAAACGCTTCCCCCACCACAGGAATCGTGCAGAGCGGCGCACGAGGAACTGTTTGATTCGCTTTCCCAGTGAGTTGACATACATGACATGTTTTACAAAATTGGACCACATCAGACTTCAAACCTGGCCAGAAAAAATGTTGAAGGACTCGGTTATAAGTATTCGTGATCCCCCCCGGACCACGCCTGGTCATGGGCGAGTAAGAGCACCTGCTGTCGGAACGGTGTATGAACAACCACTTGACACACTTCACTCCAGTCACTAACAGTGTCATGAGCTTCCCATTTACGCATCAAAACTCCTGCTTCCATAAAGTAGGCGGTCCCTCTAGTTTTTGCTTCCTCAATGGAAATTACCGAAGCAAAACACTTGCGAAGACTGGTGTCTCCCTTTTGACATTCAATCACCTTCTCGGGGGTGACAGACAAAAGAATGTCATGTAATTGGGGCGCGATTTCACTTTCCCCTGCCTTAGTTTTTATGGGGGTAAAAACTGTCGGCCTTGCAGAAGGAATACCCGGTGCATTGTCTTCTACCTCAACATTCTCAAAAATGGAACTAGACAAATCCACCACATCTCCAAGCTTGCGAGACTGTGCCCTCGTTAACACACAAGCAGGAAAAACATGGGGAAATGCTTGAACCAATTTCTCATCTGTAGTTCTGATTTCTGGGTTGTCCACTACCTCTAACACAGGAGTGACGTTACCACCAGCGATATCGTTCCCTAGTAGCAATGTGACTCCTTTTACTGGCAGCGTAGACACTATACCAACACGGAAACGTCCTGATACCATGTCTGACACTAAGTGGACCCAGTGTAGTGGTACAGGTACGTTTTTTTATCTCTATGCCCTGTAATATGTCATGCGAGCCACAATACGTTTCAGGAGACCAGGGTAAAGCATCAGTAATGATTACTGACTGCGCCGCCCCGGGGTCCCATAAGATTTGAATGGGCTTTTGATCCGCTTGTTCTCCAGTTAAGGAAACACAACCGGCAGAGATAAACGGAGCATAGATAGGATCCGGTTTCCCAAAAGCTGAATCAATAACTCGGTCCAACAGATGAGCCAAAGAGTGGACTAAACCCATGCTTTTTAATTTTGGGGATAGTGACAGGGACTGTTTTGGTTTATGCTTCAAAATGAGGCGCACCAAAGACCGTCTTGTGTGTCAAAGCGTACTCATCTGCCAACACTGCTGCCTGAGCCAAGTTGCCACTTTCTGTTCATTTAAATGAACTACGATCCTATCAGGGAGGTTGCTTTTAAAATCCTCCAACAGCATCAACTCCCGAATATCAGCAAAGGTGTTAGCTTTGCTAGCTGAACACCAGCGATTAAACAGAGACTCTTTGTCCCTTGCAAACTCAACAAATGTACGGTGAGAGGGTTTATTGTGGTTCCTGAAGTGCTGCCTATAAGCTTCAGGCACCAACTCATAAGCCCGCAACACGGTTGTTTTAGCTATATCATACTGTAAACTGTCTTCCAGGGAGAGAGCAGCTACTACTTTCTGGGCTTTCCCAGACAATTTACATTGTAACAGGAGCGGCCAAACCTTGAGTGGCCAATGCAGCGCTACAGCCACACTCTCAAACGCAGAGAAATAGGAATCAACTTCCGACTCCCGGAATGGAGGGACTAAAGCAATATTTTTACTCACGTCGAAGTGGGCTTGATGACGGGCAGGTTGTGGAATTGCAATGGAGCCAGCGTCTAGATCCAGTTGTCGGATCCTCACCTCCTTGTCAATTTCCATTTTCCTAATTTCTAAATCAATCTGTCTATCTCTCTCTTTATCTTTTTGTGCCATTTCCAAATGTGCCGGCCTCACCTTTAGCTTGGCTGTCCCGTCTGAACGACCCGAAGCAGAAGATAATGGGTCGTAACGGGGCAATGTAAAGGGGTATCAGCAACTCCTTCCTCCGCGCCGTCCTCCGACTTGACATCGGAAGGTCTACCCATCTCCTCTCCTGAAGCCTCCCTCTCCTCATCTTTCAACAAGAAAATTTGTTTTCTCATTAAACCCTCCCTGACTAGCACCAAAATCTCAGCCTTTAGGGCTTTCTCAGGGACGAAGAGTCCATAATGGTCAGCTATAGCGCAAAGGTCTACTTTACGCAACCCCACCAACCGATCAACAGAGGGCGCTTCAATAAACCGGGAGACTGCTGAGGCTGCCATTTTGTACACAGCAGCCTACTTAACACACGCAAACTAAACAAGTCATCCAAACTCACAACCTACCACCACACCTCAATCACCAATCACACAGAGCTCAGAGCAGCAGGGTCCAGTGGGTTTAATGATCCCGGATGAGCCCCCATTATGTTACGCACACCTCTTGGAGGAGGGAACACAACACCCTGCTACACTCAACTCCCCGCTACACTCAACTCCCCGTGGAGTGAAAGAGGTATGTGACTGCAGGTGCGGGTAAGGATGACAGAGGCAGAGAAAATTACCCTGTAAAGGAAATAAATTTGCGTTTCCACTGCTCCAGAATCCAATGGCAGAGAGCTTTACACCTGTCGTGTCTTTGGCTATGCCGGATTAAGTGATATGACATGCTATTCTATAAAATCCTTTCTCTGTAATTAATATTACCTGATTGAGCTAATCATGTAAATGTAATTAACTAGAAAGTCGGGGCACCACAAAATAATATTTATAGAGCTGTTATCTCTTAAAGACCTAGTTTAATATTTTACATCAATAGCAGTCAATATTAATCGTCACCTTATTTCAGTCTCATCTGAAAGTTGTAAATTCTTGGTTATCTTCACGAACCCTGGCTAACAAGTTGAATCAGCAAAACAAAATTGGGTTTAATTATGTATTTATTAAATACCTAACTAATCACACAGAATTACATATACATAGAATGAATCATACCTTGATTACAAATTATGTCATAAAGGAAAACGTCCCTAGCGGATGGAGCAGATATGACAGCTGGTTACACAAAGGAAAATGGGTTGGATTTGAGTTAAAAGAGCGGGAAGACTAAGGAACAAAGGGAGAAGCTGTGCTATCGTAAATACAATATCCTATGCATTCTAAATTACCGCCCATTTGGAAAAGGAAAATGCAATACATATTTACTCTGAGCTGCGCTTCAATAGGTTGGTGGTAGATGGAAGGCCGTGTTGCCCAACAGAATCCTTTGTCCTTTGAAGAGTGTCTCTGGTGGTGAACAGAATACATTGTAGTGTCGTCGTTGTGTGGTAGACGGGATACTCTGTCTGTCCTTTCCTAGCCCAAGTTTACAGCTGCTGTTGCTAACTCGACGGCTAGGATGTCTCACTTCTTTAGTGAATAAGAGTTCAAAGTTCATACCATTCACAACCAAAGCTCACGCTGAGGTTGGCTTAGTTCTGTAGTTGCACATGTTAGTCCTTTTTAACGTATGGACCGTCGTCCTCGGAACAGAAGGTTACATTTTCGTCAAGGGCTTTATATAGTGGAGGGAGAAGAGTGTGTTTTCATAGTTTTATAACCCATGTCTCTTCACAGGGGCAGGCCACTGATTGAGCAGAGCCCTAACCTTATGAAAACCCAAATCTCTCATTTGGAAGCTAAAATTACATCTTTTCACCAATAATTTTATATTCAAACATTTAAATTGCATGTGAATCTGATAACTATAATGTGTAGACTTTCCACTTTAGAGTTTATGTCATCCTATCATTGATGAGAATGTCTCAGATGACAACCGAACTGACATCATATTCATTAAGTACCAACGCATATGTTCAACTGATCGGATTACCAAAATATGGTTCATTTCCCCCCAACTTCTTTGATGTTCCCAGACTCTGTTAAACAAAGGCCATTCAAGAGTCCCTCTGTAGAGTCAAGAGAGAGAGGGAAGGGAGAAAGGTATTTATGGGGGGTTCATAAACCTTACCCACAGGCCAACGTCATGACACACCCCTCCAGCCGACACTTGGCATTGCGCATGGTGATTTTAGGCTTTTCTGCGGCTGCTCGGCCATGGAAACCCATTTCATGAAGCTCCCGACAAACAGTTATTGTCCTGACATTGCTTCCAGAGGCAGTTTGGAACTCAGTAGTGAGTGTTGCAACCGAGGACAAATGATTTTTACGCGCTACGCACTTCAGCACTCGGCGGCTCCATTCTGTGAGCTTGTGTGGCCTATCACTTCGTGGCTGAGCTGTTGTTGCTCCTAGACGTTTCCACTTCACAAAACAGCACTTACAGTTGGCCGGGCCAGCTCAAACAGGGAGGAAATTTGACGAAATTACTTGTTGGAAAGTTGTCATCCTATGACTGTGCTACGTTGAAAGTCACTGCGCTCTTTAGTAAGGCCATTCTACTGCCAATGTTTGTCAATGGAGATTGCATGGCTGTGTTTTCGATTTTATACACCTATCAGCAACGGGTACGGCTGAAATAGCCGAATCCACTAATTTGAAATGGTGTCCACATACTTTTGTATATATAGTGTATATTACAGTGAGCACTCATATGAAGTGTGGTGTTTTGTAAAGGTTTTGGGGTGAGAGACAAGAGCGTGGTCGGAGGTTTTGGGGTTCTTGGGGGTGGGGAATGGAATTCATTTTATTTTTTCTTTATTTTTTTTCTTCTTAGGGGGGACTGTGTGAGGGGTCTCGAATGGTTGAGGGACAGCTATCGGGGAACTGTGGGGAGATCTTGGAGGGTTCGGGTTCACGTTTTTTAGCCTGGTGGTAGATTTGTCAACGTGCCCTTGAGCAGGGCATTGACCTTGGATGCTTCTGTGTGTCACTCTGAATGTGAATCTGTTGGATGACTGGTATGATGTAGTTGTTGAGCGGCTTCACTGCAAATATATTGTATGTTTTGGATATTCAATAAATACTTCTTTTTTTTAAGAAAAAAAAGAGTGTGGTCGGAAGGAGTGTGTCTGTGAACTTTTGCCCCGTGGCTTTGTCACCACGTCAGGATATTTAAGCAATAAGGCCCGAGGGGGTGGTATATAGCCAATATACCACGGCTAAGGGCTGTTCTTCGGCACGATGCAACACTGAGGTATATTGGCCATAGAGCACCCCCCCCCCCCCCCCCCCCCCGGAGGTGCCTTATGGCTATTATAAACTGGTTACCAATGTAATTAGAAGAGTAAAAATAAATGTTTCGTCATACCCGTTGTATACGGTCTGATATACCACGGCTTTCAGCCAATCAACATTCGGGGCTCAAACCACCCAGTTTATAATATTCTTTGAATAACTGATTTAGCTCTTTGAGATGACATGGGCCAAGTACCATCAATCAAGAAGAGGAGGCAGAGCGCACGGTAAGCTTTATTGAATAACTGGGCCTGTGGGCATATTGGTGACCACATTAATAGGATGACATGGGACAGTGATAATCAGGTGTTTGAACCAAAATTATTTTCCAATCATTTCGTTCTGAATAGAACCATTATTCTTTGTGCCATTACATTTTTCTGACCAGCAAAATAAACTTCTGAACCGGTTCGAACAAAACAAAAGTAACGGTTTATATCGTTCCTTTCTGTTCCTTTTGAAACCTCTGAAATATATATTTATTTACATTTAGCTCGACATGACATGTTTTCACCAATCAGGGTGGCAGGTAGCCTAGTGGTTAGAATGTTGGGCCAGTAACCTGAAGGTTGCTGGATTAAATTCCAGAGCTAACAAGGTAAAAATCTGTCGTTCTGCCCCTGAATAAGGCAGTTAACCCACTGTTCCCCGGGCGCTGAAGACGTGGATGTTGATTAAGGCAGCCATCCACACCTCTCTGATTCAGAAGGGTTGTGTTAAATGCGGAAGATATATTTCAGTTGAAGGCATTCAGTTGTACAACTGACTAGGTATCCCTCCTTTCCTAGAGCAGCTTGCTATGGAGCGGGAAAGCTATTTAAATGAATTGGATAGACGAGTCTATGGCGCAAGATGTGACTGAAATTTTGAGAGTGGGGAGAGAGCGAGAGAGGGTGGAGGCTCGGCTTGAAGCCCAGGGCATCTTGTTGTTATGACATGCATTATCTAAATTAGACCCACATAATTATACCTACTGATGAGCAACGTCTATGAAGGAACTTTTAATGTCTTTGAACTTCAGAGAATTGTCTTAACGTTGGACTAGCTAGCTAGCTAACAAGCTTGTGTGCAGAGCGGCACTAGAATTAAAATAAAAACACGTCTTTCCTTTTTGTAGTTAATACTGTAAATCCAATGTGAAATGTGATAACCATAGTGTCCTTAACTAGCACTGAAAAGGTTAAACCATTCTTCTCTAATTAAATATCTCTCAAGAATTTTGAATCACTCTTGTAATGACAGTAGCTACACTACTGGACTGTTGGCCACACCCCTTGGTTGGAGACTCCACCCACAGTTAGGGGACACGAACCTGCCGTAACCCTTGCTTACCCATTGGCCCTCATTGCAAAAATTAGGAAAAAGTATCTAGCTACTTCAACTATGTATTTACTTGATAAATACATTACATTTATTTTATTTTTTTATCCAGAAAATCCAGAATCTATTTGTCCAGCCTTACTGCCAAGGAGAGGTGAAAATATACAGTACCAGTCAAAGGTTTGGACACACCTACTCATTCCAGGGCTTTCCTTTATTTTTACTATTTTCTACATTGTAGAATAATAGTGAAGACATAAAAACTATGAAATAACACATACGGAATCATATAGTTGTAATGAGCACGATGGGAGATAGAAAGCTGGTTTCAAGCGCAGGGCGCTGCAGGTGTTCGTTTGTAAAGTACAACAGGAGGAGGCAGGTAGCTGGGTCCAGGGGCAGGCAGAAGGTCATACACAGGGGGTCCAAAAAGGCAACAGTACAGGCAGGGAAAAGGCTAGTAACGTCATCCGGGAGATCAGGCAATAGGTTGATAACAGGAAATCCGATAGGCTAAAGTACAGGCAGGGAATAGGCAAAATGTGTCGTTAGTGAGGCAGGCAAAAACTATCATACACGGGAGGATTAAGTTACGGGGAACCACAGCGCTCCGAATAGAAGTGTGTCACAAAACAAACAATACCTTACAATGATGGGGTGCAAAGGACTGAACTAAATAGTATGTGATAATGACATACAGGTGTGTGAACAGGGGATCAGAATCTCCAGGTAATTTATGTAATGTATGTAGCGAGGAGCATGGATCAGACCAACACGCAGCGAGGTATGTGGACATAATGATTTATTAGACAAACGACGAAACACAAAATAACACTTTAGAAAACAAAATAACAAAACGAACTAAACAGACCTAAACTTACGAACTTACATGAAACGAAGAACACACGAACAGGAACAGACAAACCGAAAACAGTCCCGTGTGGTAACATGTACTGACACGGAAGACAACCACCCACAACAAACAATGTGAAACAACCTACCTTAATATGACTCTCAATCAGAGGAAACGCCAAACACCTGCCTCTAATTGAGAGCCATACCAGGCAACCCATTAACCCAACATAGAAAACACATAACCTAGACTACCCACCCAAAACTCACGCCCTGACCAATTAAACACATACCAAACAACAGAAAACAGGTCAGGAACGTGACAATTTATCATTAATATGTATTAATTGTCAATAATAGAAAACATACTGTAATAGCCATTAGCTAACACCTCCCTTCCAACTAAGTCACTGATGATAGTTAACCAGGTTGGCTAGTTTCAGCATTTCAAATTAGCTATTTATTCTTAATAATATCACTTATAAATGCCTAATTAGCTGTCTGGCCCATAGGCTGTCTGACCCATAGGCTGTCTGGCCCATATTCCAAGATCTGAGGCTGTATTAATAGCTTTCTCTCAATTGTTTTTAGCCTACATTAAAGTGGAACTGACAGTGTTTTAACTGCTTTGCAGATATGAAACAAACAATCATAATATCAGTCAAAAATATTAAATATCCAGTTTATGCTTTACAACCAACTTTATAAGAGGTTTTAAAAATAGGTTATATTTGACTCAAATTTCAATGACGTACAGTAAGGCATTGTTGTCAGAATGAATGGGCCTCTTTCTAGAGCTACAACCTGAAGATCACTGACGTCATCATGATTCAACCTTTAGTTCCCAGTTGTCTTGAAAGCACCATAAATCCAGAGAATGCCAGACTTTGATGACAAAATTTGCCCACGAGGGACCGCCGTGCCACCTTCCTGTTCAAGTGAGCACAGCACAACAAGGTGAGTCCAAAAATGTCTTGTATGCAGCTGCATCAATGATGTAATATGCAAGGGTGATATGTATACTGTAGCTAAGAAAGTAATACCATTATTTATCCTACGGTTCTGACTTGGTGTACAGGGAGAACACTGTAAGAATGGCCCATGTTTTTAATTCTGTCGCTGTATATTTCAAAAGTGCTAAACAAATAATTATATTGACTTTGTCCGTCCTAGCTTGCTCATTAATGTCTTAATCGAAATTACGGATTGACTCTCATCGGCTTGTCGTCCCCTCATGCCATAGTTTGTACATCTCAATTGTCATTAGAAACCACATTTGTTTAAGCAAGTCAGCCATATCTGCTATGTTTTTTAAAAGGCAGTAAATGAGGCTGAATTAACTGTTTCGCTGCCAGACAAGGCTCCGCTGATAGCCAGATGTAGCAGTGGTATGATGTTGGGACTGCTGTTGGGACAGCTTTATGCAGTTTGTGGGCACCGTTTGTCGCCGTTGTAGTGCAATTAATGTATTGTTTCGTGTTATGTTGTGTAGTGGCTTTGCTGGCATGCATCCCACTTATTTGTGTTCTTTTTTTGCCCCACCAAGATTTACATGCTAAAATCGCCACTAAAAAAAAAATACATATAAATATAATAAATCAAATTTTTATTTGTGTTATAATTTTTATTTTTATTTTTATTTAACCTTTATTTAACTAGGGCAGTCAGTTAAGAACAAATTCGTATTTACAATGATGGCATACCAAAAGGCAAAATGCCTCCTGCATGGACGAGGGCTGGGATTAGAAATAAAAATGTATTAAATAAAAATATAGGACAAAACACACATCACGACAAGAGAGACATCACAACACTACATAAAGAGAGACCTAAGACAACATAGCAACACATGACAACACAGCATGGTAGCAATACAACATGACAACAACATGGTAGCAACACAACATGGCAGCAGTACATGGTAGCAGCACAAAACAGGGTACAAACATTATTGGGCACAGACAACAGCACAAAGTGCAAGAAGATAGAGGCAACAATACATGACGCAAAGCAGCCACAACTGTCAATAAGAGTGTCCATGATTAAGTCTTTGAATGAAAAGATTGAGATAAAACTGTCCAGTTTGAGTGTTTGTTGCAGCTCGTTCAAGTCGCTAGCTGCAGCGAACTGAAAAGACGAGTGACCCAGGGATGTGTGTGCTTTGGGGACCTTTAACAGAATGTGACTGGCAGAACGGGTGTTGAATGTGGAGGATGAGGGCTGCAGTAGAAATCTCAGATAGGGGGGAGTGATAATGAACTGATTCAAAGACAAAATGTAATAATTTAATCATATCAAACAGTATTATAATGAACTGATTCAAAGAAATGACGGCAGTCATGTAGGTTAAACAGATAAAACAGTTTTTAGAAAATTAACTGATTCAAATTACTCCAAAAATATGGGCTGGTGAAAAATAAGATTGCCATTTCAGGATTACTTTGGCATCACTTTGGCATCACTTTGGCAGTCACATTCATTTAGTTGTCTTCTTGTAAACAACACTATCAGACATGTTCACCAAAGCAGCACATACGTGTACTATTTTGTCTCTTCTCGCTTGTCAACCCCATCCCTCAGGGTTTCTTCTCGCTTGTCAACCTCATCCCACAGGGTCTCTTCTCGCTTGTCAACCTCATCCCTCAGGGTCTCTTCTCGCTTGTCAACCTCATCCCTCAGGGTCTCTTCTCGCTTGTCAACCTCATCCCTCAGGGTCTCTTTTCGCTTGTCAACCTCATCCCTCAGGGTCTCTTCTCGCTTGTCAACCTCATCCCTCAGGGTCTCTTCTCGCTTGTCAACCTCATCCCTCAGGGTCTCTTCTCGCTTGTCAACCTCATCCCTCAGGGTCTCTTCTCGCTTGTCAACCTCATCCCTCAGGGTCTCTTCTCGCTTGTCAACCTCATCCCTCAGGGTCTCTTCTCGCTTGTCAACCTCATCCCTCAGGGTCTCTTCTCGCTTGTCAACCTCATCCCTCAGGGTCTTCAAGAAGCAAAGTCGAAGTGGCTCATGGAGGATATGGAATCTTCCCTTTAGGACACCCATCACCCTCTCTATGGAATCACAATCACCTTTAATCGCCAGATATTTGACCTGGTGAAATGGTGCTGCAGCGTATACAATACAGACAAACTATACGGACAGAACACGGACAGAACAACTTACACATAGTCTAATTGTAGTACATACACATAGCACATAAGCATAGTAAAGGTCACAACACAAGAATTGAAAGTTAAAAAGTATGCAAAACAAAGTGTGTGGGAGCAAATGCCTAATGCAGTTGAGATATTCCAGGGGAGTTCAGATTGTCAGAGATATGTACAGTATATTCAGATTGTCAGAGGTATATGTTGTAACGGCTGTCGTAGTCGTTCTCCTCCTCAGACGAGGAGGAGCATGGATCGGACCAAGATGCGGAGTGGTAAGTATTCATGTTTTAATGGAAAAACAACAAACACTACAAATTACGAAACCCAATAAACGTGACTAACCTGAAACAGTCCTGTGTGGCCCAAACACTGACACAGGAACAAACCTTAGTATGCCTTAGTATGACTCTCAATCAGGGACAACGATTCACAGCTGTCTCTGATTGAGAATCATACCAGGCCGAACACAAAATCCCAACATAGAAAATCAAACCTAGACCAACCCACCCAACTCACGCCCTGACCAACTAAAACAAATACATAACAAAGGAAAACAGGTCAGGAACGTGACAGAACCCCCCCCTTAAGGTGCGAACTCCGGGCGCACCAGCACAAAGTCTAGGGGAGGGTCTGGGTGGGCGTCTGTCCACGGTGGCGGCTCTGGCGCTGGTCGTGGTCCCCACCCCACCATAGTCAACCCCCGCTTCCGTGGCCTCCTCCCAATCTTCACCCTCCATGTCAATCCCACTATTCCAAAGGGCAGTAACAGACTGAGGGGTAGCAGCTGACTGAGGGGTAGCACCTGACTGAGGGGCAGCACCAGGATAAGGGGCAGCACCAGGATAAGGGGCAGCACCAGGATAAGGGGCAGCACCAGGATAAGGGGCAGCTCCGGACTGAGGGACGGATCCTGGCTGGCGGAAGGCTCTGGCGGATCCTGGCTGGCAGAAGGCTCTGGCGGATCCTGGCTGGCGGAAGGCTCTGGCGGATCCTGGCTGGCGGAAGGCTCTGGCGGATCCTGGCTGGCTGGCTCTGGCGGATCCTGGCTGGCTGGCTCTGGCGGATCCTGGCTGGCTGGCTCTGGCGGATCCTGGCTGGCAGCTCCTGGCTGGACGGCTCTGGCTGGTCCTGGCTGGACGGCTCTGGCTGGTCCTGGCTGGACGGCTCTGGCTGGTCCTGGCTGGACGGCTCTGGCTGGTCCTGGCTGGACGGCTCTGGCTGGTCCTGGCTGGACGGCTCTGGCTGGTCCTGGCTGGACGGCACTGGCTGGTCCTGGCTGGACGGCACTGGCTGGTCTTGGCTGGCGGAAGGCTCTGGCTGATCCTGTCTGGCGGAAGGCTCTGGCTGATCCTGTCTGGCGGAAGGCTTTGGCTGCTCCTGTCTGGCGGAAGGCTCTAACGGCTCCTGTCTGGCGGAAGGCTCTAGCGGCTCCTGTCTGGCGGACGGCTCTATAGGCTCATGGCAGACGGGCGGCTTTGCAGGCTCATGGCAGACGGGCAGTTCATGCGGCGCTTGGCAGACGGACAGTTCAGACAGCGTTGGGCAGACGGGCAGCTCTGATGGCTCGGGACAGACGGGCAGCGCTGGGCAGGCAGACAGTTCAGACCACGCTGGGCAGGCAGACAGTTCAGGCAGCGCTGAGCAGGCAAGCAGCGCAGGCGGCGTTGGGCAGACGGCCGACTCTGACCTGCTGAGGCGCACAGTAGGCCTGGTGCGTGGTGCCGGAACTGGAGGCACTGGGCTGGAGACACGCCCCACAGGGAGAGTGCGTGGAGGAGGAACAGGGCTCTGGAAACGCACTGGAAGCCTGGTGCGTGGTGTTGGCACTGATGGTACTGGGCTGGGGTGGGAAGGTGGCGCCGGATATACCGGACCGTGAGGGAGGACACGCGCTCTTGAGCACCGAGCCTCCCCAACCCTACCAGGTTGAATGGTCCCCGTAGCCCTGCCAGTGCGGCGAGGTGGAATAGCCCGCACTGGGCTATGCAGGCGAACCGGGGACACCACCTGTAAGGCTGGTGCCATGTACGCCGGCCCGAGGAGACGTACTGGAGGCCAGATATGTTGGGCCGGCTTCATGGCACCCGGCTCGATGCCCAACCTAGCCCTACCAGTGCGGCAAGGTGGAATAGCCCGCACTGGGCTAAGCACGCGTACTGGGGACACCGTGCGCTCCATCGCATAACACGGTGTCTGACCAGTACGACGCCCTCTCACTCCACGGTTAGCCTGGGAAGTGGGCGCAGGTCTCCTACCTGCCCTCGGCCCACTACCTCTTAGCCCCCCCCCAAGAAATTTTTGGGTGAGCCTCTCGGGCTTCCAGCCGCTCTGCCTTGCTTTCGCCTCGTAATACCTCCTCTCCGCTTTCGCTGCCTCCAGCTCCGCTTTGGGGCGGCGACACTCCACTGGCTCTGCCCAGGGTCCTTTACCGTCTAGGATTTCCTCCCAAGTCCATTCCTCTTTTCCCCATTGCTGTTGTTCTTGCCTTCCTTCTCCAATCCGCTTGGTCCTGTTTTGGTGGGTGTTTCTGTAACGGCTGTCGTAGTCGTTCTCCTCCTCAGACGAGGAGGAGCATGGATCGGACCAAGATGCGGAGTGGTAAGTATTCATGTTTTAATGGAAAAACAACAAACACTACAAATTACGAAACCCAATAAACGTGACTAACCTGAAACAGTCCTGTGTGGCCCAAACACTGACACAGGAACAAACACCCACAAAAACACAAGTGAAACCCTGGCTGCCTTAGTATGACTCTCAATCAGGGACAACGATTCACAGCTGTCTCTGATTGAGAATCATACCAGGCCGAACACAAAATCCCAACATAGAAAATCAAACCTAGACCAACCCACCCAACTCACGCCCTGACCAACTAAAACAAATACATAACAAAGGAAAACAGGTCAGGAACGTGACATATGTACAGTATATTCAGATTGTCAGAGGTATATGTACAGTATAGGGATATTGCAGAGATGGAGTGTGTCATGCAAACGTACTGTACATATGTTGCAGCATTGTTTACAGTGTGTGCGTGGCACTGCTTAATATGAATTAGTAGATGTCCCAGTGAAATTCCATTCTAATATTGCATAAAAAGCATACCAGTATAAATCCGAACATTGAATTTGACTCTTGATTCTTCCACCTCTTTCACTGGGAGTTGGCTTCTGCCACGTGAAGGCTGGGGTGAGGAAATGGACTCCAATTAGAGCAAAGTCGTCTCTGAGGGTAAAACCTCGGTCAGCCGAGATCTGAAATCACAAAAAAAAACAATCAGCCAAGATCAGAAATTATATGTCTTCTTTACCTGAATGAAATACAGTCAAGGTGCCAGATTCCTTGGAGCTGTTTTGCCAACTCCTCTGGGAAAAGAAACAAGATTTGACAGATCAGCTTAAAGAGTCCAGGCACCCAGGCCTATATTATACATACCTGGTCACCAGGATGAGGAGGAGAGATACAGCCAGACTCTCTGACAATCTTCACATCAGATGCACGAGCACCCCAGCCTTTTGACGTTAAATAGGCATGTGATATTGCCAGCAGGACTACAAGCTATGAAATACTTAACAGTTGTCCATTTCTTGTAGTTTGAGTACAGTTGTGTCCTCAAAAATGAATAATCATAGACAATGTTAGAAGTGGAAGTAAGAGGTAGGGGTGGAAACGGACCCTTGAACAGCAGGTACATGTGCAGAGATAAGGATCGTGCAATCGTCACATCACACAGTTTTACTGTTTCTACCTTATAACTCCCATTAGAAGAAAGAACAACAAAAGATAATGTGTTTATCTGAAATGCCATTTCATTTTTACGTTGTGCGTTTGACCAAAGCCCATTGAGAATTAGTAGGTCAAATAATTACACCGCAAACTCTCACTAATTTAGAGCTAAGGTGGGGGAGCTCGGCTTCCGACTCAATTCATGGGCGGCTCTTTACCCTGTGTGCACAACAGGCCAACACAACACATTTCACTATCTCTAAGACAGGTAGCGTTTGCTAGCTGATGTACTTTCAGGATGGCTTTCACTCCAACCTTCTCAATTATAGCCGATTACAATGTCTGACTCAATGATATATATATATACACTATTGGTCGGACTTGAGATAGCTAACGTT
The DNA here is from genome assembly GCF_016432855.1 of Salvelinus namaycush. NCBI lineage: Eukaryota > Metazoa > Chordata > Actinopteri > Salmoniformes > Salmonidae > Salvelinus > Salvelinus namaycush. The sequence goes on from NC_052337.1 coordinate 9,607,562, forward strand.
AGCTGCAATCTATCCAATTTGCTTACAACCTGTACAGGTCTCCCAAGCAACAGGCAACATTACTTCTAGCTATAATTGACTGAAAGTAAAGCATATTGGGGGGTGTTCCTTAATCAACGTCATCGGCGCCCGTGGAGCAGTTTTTGCTGGGGGTGTAAGAATATGTCGAAGATAAATACACAATGCAGAGTACGAGAGGTCAAGAGTGCTAAAGGTCAATAGAGTACTAACGGTCATTGGAAATTGTGTTTTTTCTGTAATGGGGATTAATGCAGAGACATGGGAGGAATTTGTCTATATATTGAGTCTGAAATAGGATGCTTGTTATTTGGCCATTTGGGGAAGCAGACAGACAAGTAAAAGAGGCGTGGGTAATATCTTCCGAGGGGGGGACATGACGTTGTACCAGGACAGTGGATGATGGTAAAAAAATATGTAACAGACTCATTAGGGCCAAAATGGGAAGGTCCTTATCAAGTTTTGCTCATAACGAGGTCAGCAGTAAAAGTCCAGGGAAAATCACGATGGATACATGTCACTCATTGCAAGGTTGTCCAGTTCGATGACAAAGTGGAGCCTGGAGAATAAAGTGATTGATTAGTAATTGGGGGCCAATCTCGGGTGAAGAAGCATTGTAAGATTATCAGAACCTGATAATCTTCTGTTGTACACAGCAGTCATCATATTAGGGATATCTAGTTGAAATGCCCAAACTTTTTCCTGAAAATCAGGACATGCTTACGTAGAGAAATCTATGTGAAATATCAATTTCTCTTGAAACCAGGGGATTAATGCAGAGACATGGGAGGAATTTGTCTATATATTGAGTCTGAAATAGGATACTTGCTATTTGGCCATTAGCCAAATAGGGTTATAAAATTACATGCTGTCCCTTTGTTCTGTAGAGAGAATCACTGAGGACCATGAACATCTACCATCTACCTCTCAGCATAACATCTATGATTTATCATCTGTGAATAAACCTATTTTCCTCCCCCTGATTTGCTTTGGGGTCTGTGTTATTAAAGAATAACATCAACTGCTAACAGTGGCTAACTGCCTTGCTCAAGGGAAGAACAGCAGATCTTTTCACCTTGGGATTTGAACCAGCGACCTTTCAGTTACTGGACCAACTCTCTTAACACCTAAGCTACTTGCCACCCGTGGCTTTGCATGTTGTAATTTATGATGTGACATCGAAACTGAATATGCTTCGGAGGGGTTAGGTTGCCTACACACCCGCATACACACTGACAAAGACTTTCGGCAGGCAGGCAGGCAGACACTGGAATACATTTCTGAGTGACAGAGTGAGGGATTTGCATAGGTGCTTTGTTGAGTTTTTTGTGGGACCCCCCAAAAAATGCCCTGAATGTAAAATTAACCTGCTTTTAAAATAACAGTTCTGTCTGGAGCAGTATAGATCACTTTTGTTCTCAGTTCTGATTCAGTTCCTCATTTTTTCCCTGAACCGGTTCTAGCCCCTGTTGATATTCCATGACAGACAGCACATCTCAGTATCAGAAGAAGCCCACATTTTCCATTGGTATCATAAATGATATATTCACTGTGCTTTACAGCCTAGATTTCAGTTTTGAACTCACTTGAAAACAGTTTTTGTAGTTCAATCTTGGTTTCATCAGACCAGAGCATCTTGTTTTTCATGGTCTGAGACTCTTTAGGTGCTTTTTGGCAAACTCCAAGAGGGCTGTCATGTGCATTTTACTGAGAAGTGGCTTCTGTCTGGTCACTCTACCGTAAAGGCCTGATTGGTGGAGTGTTGCAGAGATGGTTGTCCTTCTGGAAGGTTCTCCCATCTCCACAGAGGAACTCTAGAGCAAGGCCCTTCTCACCCGACCAAGGCCCTTCTCACCCGATTGCTCAGTTTGGCCAGGCGGACAGCTCTAGGAAGAGTCTTGGTGGTTCCAAACTTCTTCCATTTAAGAATGATGGAGGCCACTGTGTTCTTGGGGACCTGGACCTTCAATGCAGCAGAAATGTTTTGGTACGCTTCCCCAGATCTGTGCCTCGACACAATATTGTCTCGGAGCTCTATCGACCTTATGGCTTGGTTTTTGCTCTGACATGCACTAACAACTGTGGGACCTTATATAGACAGGTGTGTGCCTTTCCAAATCATGTCCAATCAATGGAATTTACCACAGGTGGACTTTAATCAAGTTATAGAAACATCTCAAGGATGATCAATGGAAACAGGATGCACCTGAGCTCAATTTTGAGTCTCCTAGTAAAGGGTCTGACTTCTTATGCAAATAAGGTATTTCTGTTTTTTAACTTTAATGCATTTGCAAAAATGTATTTAAAAAACTATTTTCGCTTTGTCATTATGGGGTATGGTGTGTTGATTGCTGAGTTTTTTTTTAAATCCATTTTTGAATATGGCTGTAACGTAAAAAAATCTGGAAAAAGTCATGGGGTCTGAATACTTTCCGAAGGCGCTGTATATAGTAATTAATTTCTCCTAAATGTATATACTGTTATTTTCCTCTTTTGCCAGTATCATGGGTATTTACTGACGGTAAGGCTAATTATGTGTGGAGGAAATGTTTGGTCGTGTTGTATTGTGAAGCGTTCAAATTTAAATGCAGTAATTTACCATTTGCAATCCTCCCAGTGGTGCAATGTTCAGGTGCACATGAACACTTGCTACATTGACGAGAAAGACGGTTTGTTTATTTCCATACTAATGTGTTGCGTGTCACAGAGCTCCATGTCTTGTCTGCCATGTCCGTGCATATTGGGAGCGCACTCGGGTGCGAGGCTCTATAAGTAATAGGTTTTACCGCCTGTTGGCCTGCAGAACTGTTGCTATGAAATGTGCATTAATTAATGGAAAGTATTCCCGCTTTGAGGATAAAACAGGAATGTTTAAGATGTTTATTTAGACTGAATACGTAAATGTGGGTACAATGAAGTTGTCTGTTACATGATTTAATATGCCATATTTGGGTAAAGAAATCCCTGGTTAATGGTATGGTCCATAGGGAAGGGCCATAGGTATAAAGATGCCTGTATCACCTGTGACCTGGAGTTGTGTTTTAGCTCTGGTATGTGAGCTGTGTGGCGAGGCTGTCTATAGCCTGGCATACCCCAACTTGCTATAGTTGGTTTGGTATGTGAGCTGTGTGGGGAGGCTGTCTATAGCCTGGCATATCCCAACTTGCTATAGTTGGTTTGGTATGTGAGCTGTGTGGGGAGGCTGTCTATAGCCTGGCATACCCAAACTTGCTATAGTTGGTTTGGTATGGGAGCTGTGTGGGGAGGCTGTCTATAGCCTGGCATATCCCAACTTGCTATAGTTGGTTTGGCAGGGTAGGCCTTATTGAGGCTTAGGTTTTTGATTTAGCTTTAAACCTGTATTTTGAGTTTGTTCATTTTGTAAATACCTTTGTAGATTATGTAAATATTAATTGGATTTCGCCATTCACCGGGAACCACCATTTTGTGATCGACCGCCTCGATTCGGTCTTTTGTAGTAACATTTGAAATTGTGTTTTTTACAAAGGATAAAAGTAGCGACTCAGAGCTAAAAAATGGTATATCATACACTGCAATTGCGGGACAATGGGAAAGTGATTCTGCTTTGACAGTTGATAAACTTGTAACTCCACTTTTGAGAAAATGGCCCTTGAATGTTTTGATACATCTACTGGAGAGCTCTTCTTTATCTACACCTATTCAGCATCGTTCACACCCTAGATTTGGACCCTTTAAAAAAAAAAATGCCTAAAATGACATACCCAAATCTAACTGCCTGTAGCTCAGGACCTGAAGCAAGGATCTGCATATTCTTGGTACCATTTGAAAGGAAACACTTTGTGGAAATGTGAAATGAATGTAGGAGAATATAACACATTAGACCTGGTAAAAGATAATACAAAGAAAAAAACATGAGTTGTTTATTACATTTTTTTGTTGCATCATCTTTGAAATGCAAGAGAAAGGCCAATATATGACTTAGGAATCAAGGCGCAATTTCGATTTTGACCGATCCTGTAGAGGTTAAGCCTAAACCCCACTCCTCTCTTTAAGGATTCACATGTGAGGCCATGTGCTAAAAAGAGTGAGTAAGGTAGTGTAGTAAACAACCAAAGATTTCAAGACTAAAAGTGGTGAAAGTAGTAGCCTACAATAAGGAAAAACTCCAGGTAAAAATACACGTTATCTAGTCCTTGGTCTATATCCTAATCTGACTTTGGTGCAGGTCATGTTGTTCTTCACATTACCATCTCTGGTAAACACACACTATATCAAATATAATCAAAGGTTATATCTTTCAAAAAAGTTGTGGTGGCAAGGATTTTCTACACATACTGAGCAGCTCACGTTATAGACAGAAGCACGCTACATGGCAGACCGATCCGAACTCTTCTCTCGGCATGTCCAGCCCATCCATCCATTATCTCAGCCAATCATGGCTAGCTCGAAGGTTCCTGTCTTTTTTCGGGGCTAAACCAATTAGGCTCATAATTATTATATTTTCCTCATATTTACAGATGGCATACACATTTGTTATTAAGGCACATGAAAGTTCACATGTTCCAGAAGGCATTTCTGCCATAAAACGCATTTTGATACAAATAAAAAAAGTATTGCCAAATGCGTCTCCTGTGAAGGAGTGAGGTGCGACATACGTCTAGCTTCCTGAAACGGGTCACATTTTGCACTTGATCCTACTGTCCATCCAACATCCAGTCCCTACGACATTCTGTTAACACCATATAGGTCTACAGCATGCTGTAGAATGTGTTGACAGTTGATTGACAGGTGTACTGCAGAATGATACATGATAAACTGTCCTCTGGTGTGGATGCCTGCCAACGTTTATAATTATGTATAATTTATTGTTATAGTTATCGTTATAGTTAAAACACAAAGCCAACTCTACAATGGAGTTGCTTACCAAGAAGACAGTGAAAGTTCCTGAGTGGCCGAGTTACAGTTTTGACTTAAATCTGCTAAAAAATCTATGGCAAGACTTGAAAATGGTTGTCTAGAAATGATCAACAACCAATTTGACAGAGCATGACACATTTTTTAAAGAATAATGGGCAGATATTGTACATTCCAGGTGTGCAAAGCTCTTAAACACTTACCCAGAAAGACTGTAATCGTTGCCAAAGGTGATTCTAACATGTATTGATTGACTCAGGGGTGTGAATACTTATGTAAATGAGATACAGTATTTATGAGTTTCATTTTCAATACATTTTCAAAAATGTATCAAAACATGTTTTCACTTTGTCGTTATGGGGTATTGTGTGTAGATGTGTGAGAAAAAAATATATACTTAGTCCAATTTGAATTCAAGCTGTAACACTACAAAATGTGGACTGTCAAGGGGTATGAATACTTTCTGAAGGCACTGTATGTATGTCATTGCTGTTCCACCTATTGCTTCACTAAAGTGGTATCATTTGGAGATGGACCAGAGGATCAAACAGCCAAGAGCCACTCGAAAACAAATACTTTTTGTATAATAAGCACAGAAATGACATGTAATTACACACATTAAGGGGTATTATTTACCATGATTATCTATCCACCTCTCTGGCTTCGAAAAACAAGCTTTTATGATAAGAGAACAGCTTTGTCAGGGATCAGGGTACGGAAGGGAAATATTCTCTTTAACTATCCAAAATGTGATTGTTACGCAACAGGACAGTAAACCCGCGCTGCCCTCAAACCAAGGCACGCTGCCTGTTAATTATCTATCAAAGTAAGTGCCTTATTTTCTGTATATCGTGTTGTCGTTTCTACTGTAGCATACCGTATGCATGTATGTATGGATTATAATGTATTTACTGTTTTATTCATGTTTTCAAGCACTGGCGACAAATCATACATTTCATTTCTTGCATAGATTGTAATGGACACATATGATGTGTGTAAAATACTTTTTTGAAGGTTGTACTGATTATGATGAGCTAATGCTAAGCTATTTGCCAGCATTGTGTGGCGTCATGTTTGTTGACATCATACAATGCATTCTGGTTGTCACGTAAGCATCTGTCAGAACAAAGATGTTATAACAAGGGATAGTTCACTCGACTGATTTATGGTGCTTTCAAGACAGTGAACTCTGAAAAATACGAGATCAAATCATGACGTCAGTGATCTTCAGGTTAGAAGGTCGAAGCTCTAGAAAGAGGCCTGAGTTCCCGAGTTGGAATTCTGAGTTGGATGACCATTCAAAACTATTTTTCACAGTCAGAGCTCGTGTTTTTCCCAGTTCCCAGTTGTTTTGAACGCAGGGTTGCAAGTTCAGACCCCCCATTCCAAGGGTTTTATTTTTATTTAGCGTATAAATCTCCTGTGTTTGCCCTCCACCACCATCATAGAAATATTTCCTGCATCATATCCCCCTATGATACCTTCCCCCATTTTTACCCCCCATGGATTTGAAAACCCCAATAAATCTAATGAACCCCCCCACAAACCCCCCATAAAATGGTTTCATCCCTGTTTAGCTTTCATGCTACGATTAGGCTAGGCAGTAGGCTTGTTTTTGGGGTAATGATCTGATCTGTGAGGTGCTAAAAAAAATGTTGCTTTGTGATTTGTCAAAAAAACGGTAAAGACTTTTCATGTCATGTGATCCGGTTCTTGTATACACTGTAACACCTACATCAAACATTTGTAATATGCTGAAAAGTGGCCAAACTAAGTACATATTTTTCAGACAATGGGCGCAGCCATCTTTGATTTGCTGACTTAGCTTAGCTGACATGCATCTCTTATCTAAACAATATTACATTTCTTCCTTGTGCTCACCAGAGATGTGGTACATTGTAAACAAGTCTAGCTGTTAGGTCGCTAACTTAAGTTTAGTTTGTTTTTATTTAGACTGGTTTATGGAATGAATTTAGCTGTGGATGTGTTCCGTGTGATGTTTGGATGATGAATTTCACATTTATCTTTTACAATAAAAGTTGAAATTGAGGAATATAGTTGTGAAGACCTTTATTTCCCATCAGTACAAAACATTGTTTAGATGCTTTTCAGACAACAATGCTGGAACTTTTTCAAGACTTTTATTCTTTCCACTGCCCCTGCCATAGCCTACCTCATGAGGTTTGCAGAATTACAGAATTGCCCTATTGTGTTTTCTGGTGCTTTCTAAAATATATTTTTTCCCCTGTTTATTTTTTCAACTCGATTTGATGCTGCTGCTCTGACTGTGAACTGTGACCTTTTGGGTAGCTAAAAATTCAACTTGATAAAAATGACTTGTTTTTGTTTCCATTTCAATTTTAAACAAATTCTGATGTTTGAGACTCTTTCTTTCCTTCCTTCCTTTTCTTTGTTTGTCCCTCGTTGGCTTTCCTCTTTGTGATAACAGTGTGATTTAACATATAAAATTCCCCTCTGGCAGGCGGTTTAGGCCACTCATGACTAGGGCTGTTACAGTGACAACACTGACGGTCACGAGTCATGACGGCAGTCAAATTCCATGCGACCGTTTAGTCAAGGTAGTTAGGATTCGCCAAGCTCTGATGCAGCTGAAGATCATTAGTACCCTACCAAACTTGCTAACCGCCTTGTACTCAGCACTCTATTGTCCCTCTAATCACTCTGACATAAATGCAAATGTATTCGAAAATCTAATGGGACACTTTATGAGAGCCCATGAGGTCATGTTGTGCAATATTTCTATAGGCTATGCAATTGCGTGAGAAAACAGAGTGATGGCCTCTATTAGAAAGAGAAGGATCCCATCAGCTTTCTATAGGCTAGGCCTAGTACAGTGGTTTTCCTTTAAAAGTTTTGAGCTTGTTTGTGGTAGATGGTGGCAGATTGTGGTAAATTTTGTCATTCTGGTAACAATGGCTGACACTTAAATAACGTGCCATAGAATTCTGTGGCACCCCGCAAACTGTGCTGCAGTACGCTGCAACTTTTAAAGGAAGAACCGCTGTATATGTATTTATAAACTTTCCTAATATTAAGCACATGGCTTCTCTTTACAACAGGAGTATAGCCTACCTGACTGGCATGAAAATAAACCACATGAAAAGTGCCCTCCATTCACTATTTAACTGCTTAGATGACATGTATTTTGCCCCCTCCCCCTGTTTCGAGACAGATGCATGTTAATGGTCAAATCCAAACAAATTTCACACATATATTATTTAGTATATGCAAAGACAAAATTAAATAAAGAACAGTCTGATAGGTGACAATATTAGCCTATCACATCCGTTACTCCCCAAATTTAATCCGTTACATGTAAGGCAGGTATTCCCAAACTGGAGTACGAGTACCCCCAATGGTACGCGCAATGCAATTGTTGTTTTTATTTATTTTATTTTATCTTCACATTTTCAAACAGTCCATTTATATTTTCGGGCTATACACTTGGGTGAGGTTTTTTTCTCGCCTGAGTAGCCTCATTTCACTGCCAAAAATACAATTAAACCATCTAATGTTCAGCGAGATAACAACACAATGTCAAATACAGGTAGCCTAGTCAAATAATTAACATCAAATCACATTTAACCGTTACTCTCTCGCAGGAATTCCACTAATGGTTCGTATGTAACCAAACGTAACTGCTGCTCATGTTGGTATCTGTACTGATGGCGCAAACGCCATGACAGGGAGACATAGTGGAGTGGTAACGTGCGTGCAAGCGTTTGCTCCCGACGCCACTTGGGTACACTGCAGCATACACCAAGAGGCTCTTGCTGCCAAGGGAATGCCTGACAGCTTGAAAGATGTTTTGGACACTACAGTGAAAATTGTTAACCTTGTTAAAGCAAGGTCCCTGAACTCTCGTGTATTTTCTGCACTATGCAATGACATGGACAGCGACCATGTAACGCTTTTACAACATACAGAAGTGCGCTGGTAAACAAGGGGCAAAGTATTGACACGTAAAAAAAAAAAAATGAGAGTCTGTCACGCCTTGACCGTAGATTGCTTTGTATGTTTCTATTTTTAGTTTGGTCAGGGTGTGATGTGGGTGGGTATTCTATGTCTGGGTATTCTATGTTGTAGGTCTAGGTTTTCTGTTTCTGTGTGTTTGGCCTGGTGTGGTTCCCAATCAGAGGCAGCTGTCTTTCGTTGTCTCTGATTGGGAGCCATATTTAGGTAGCCTGTTTTCCCACTTTTGTTTGTGGTTGGTTGTTTCCTGTTTAGTGTTTTGTATCACCTTTCAGGACTGTTTGTTTGTCATTTTTTTTGTTGTTTGTCAAGTGTTTTCGTATTTTATTAAAAAATATGACCACTTACCACGCTGCACCTTGGTCCTCCTCTCCTTCTCCAGACGACAATCGTTACAGAGACGAGCTTAAAATGTTCTTTACTGACCATCATTTGCACTTGTCTGACCTCTTGCATGATGACGAGTTTCTCACACGACTGGCCTATCTGGGTGATGTTTTTTCTCACCTGAATGATCTGAATCAAAGATTACAGGGACTCTCCAACTATATTCAATGTGCGGGACACAATTAAGGCTATGATTAAGAAGTTGGAGCTCTTCTCTGTCTGCATTAACAAGGACAACACACAGGTCTTTCCATCATTGTATGATATTTGTGTGAAAATGAACTCAAGCTTACAGACAATGTCAAACGTGATATAGTAAAGCACCAGAGTTACGCAGGTACTTTCCTGAAACGGATGAAACAATCAACTGGATTTGTTATCCCTTTCATGCCCTGCCTCCAGTCCACTTACCAATATTTGAACAAGAGAGCTTCATCGAAATTGCAACAAGCGGTTCTGTGAAAATTTAATTTAATCAGAAACCATTGCCAGATTTCTGGATTGGGCTGCACTCAGAGTATCCTCCCTTGGCAAATCGCGCTGTTAAGACACTGATGCCCTTTGCAACCACGTACCTATGTGAGAGTGGATTCTCGGCCCTCACTAGCATGACAACTAGATACAGGTACAGACTGTGTGTGGAAAATGATTTAAGACTGAGACTCCAATACAACCCAACTTAGCAGAGTTATGTGCATCCTTTCAAGAACACCCTTCTCATTAACCTTTGCATGAGTTATTCACAATTTTCAATTAACAAAGAAGGTTTTATATGTAAGATGGTTAAATAAAGAGCAAAATTATTGATTATTATTATTATATTATTATTTGTGCCCTGGTCCTATAAGAGCTCTTTGTCACTTCCCACGAGCCGGGGCGTGACATAAACTCCCACTCATTCTTATGTTTATTAAATTTATCGTATAGTGTGTGTTTGTGTGGCAGGCTTACAATGATGGCAAAAACAACATTAGAGAGTGCGCTGACCCTGGTGCTAGAGGGGGTACGCAGCTGGAGGTTGAATGTTTGAAGGGGTACGGGACTATAAAAAGTTTGGGAACCACTGATGTAAGGGATTACAAAAAAATGGTAACTGTAATCCGTTACGTTACCAGCAGAAATATTGTAATCAGATTACAGATACTTTTGAAAAACTAGATGATTACTTCGAGGATGACTTTTAAATTCAGAAAGGATGTTTGCGGAAAAAAAATCTTTGACACTATTCTGTTTTCTCAATGACATTCAAATCAGTATTGAAAAAAGGCGCACGTTTAAGTTTGTTCCACCTGAGCGAGTCAGACCACAAGTCAGAGACCACTATGATGACACATCACATGGGTTTGATGGATCGTGGTTAAAGAGCAGGAATAGTTTTTTGTAGGCTACAGTCCAAGCTGTGTCTTCCAATGGTGCGACTGCTGTCGGCATCCAAAGATGATTCAACATGAATAAAGGCTTGGAGGTAAGGATGACAGCAGTGGTGTAGTCTACGGCGATACGGATATCACTTATTATTGATATCTACATAGCGTATTGTTGTGAATCACACTGCTGCTCTCTCATTTAGCTATTTGCGCCTTATGGATTGTGGTTGTTGTGGATGGCTGTTCACAAATCTAAATGTGTATTTGAACCCAATAATTGTTGAATTCAAGATGTTTAAGCTGCCTATCAATCATTGTTTTTGAAACCAGTGGACAACCAGGAAAAAAGGTGCTCTTGCTACAGCTGCATAGTGGATCACAGCCTATGGAATACAAATGGGGCTTTTATTGCTCAATCTAATTCATGCTGATAAAAAAAATCCATAGTCCTAATGGAGACATGCTCAAACTTCTTTTTCAAATCATTATTAGAGTCGCATCATGCAGCCTTACAATGTATTAAAAATCAAAACATATAGCCCAATGTTTGTATCACAACTACAGTCACATAAGTAACTCTAAATTAAGCAACTAGAAGTACCTGTTTCTTTGTTAACCACTCAAAAGAGTAGGTGCATGTGAGCACTCCCTCAAATCGTTTGGAGAAAATATCCTTTTTATTTTATTCAGCTTTGTTCAATTTTATTCTTCATACTATAAAATAATGCCACAGAATTCTAAGAAAGTCTGCTAAATGAACTAGTGTAGCCCACAGCCAAATGGCATAGCCAGATCAGGGCCTAACATAAGGACAACTCACAGTATGCTATTCTGTTCTTCAGAAATAGACTACATTTTCTTCTTTAGACCTGTCTAAAATATAACATGGATTATTGTGATAGTGTAGGCTATATTACATGGATTTATTAGACTTTTTTCACAAAGGTAGATGTTCCAAAGGTCTGCATCACTGGATGGTAGGCTATGCGTGGAAGCAAGGAGATGCTAAATGTGTTTATGTTAATTAACTATCAATTACTGTGAGACCGGCAGTTATTTGCTTGACAATTACGAACTGTTATGACCCCCACAGCCCTACTAATGACCAAAACTTCCCGCTACCTGAACAGTTTCTTTCCCCTGGTTGTGGCCCTCACCAACCGACCATCTGGCCCATAGAGACTGAAGGACTATGTACTCTATGCTGCACATCACAACAAGCCATCTCTGAACTGTACACAAAAAAACTGCACTATACAGCACTTGCACTCTGTTCATCTCTCTGCATTTAGATAATTCATACAGATACTGTAAATTTGTACATCCACTGTATATCAACTGTATACCCACTGTATGTTTGCATATCTGCTCATTATCTTATAGCTCTATGCTCACTCTACCTAGTTGTATATAATGTATGTAAACTTTGTTTAAACTCCGCTGTCTGTATCTCTAAATGTTGTCTATCACTAGCAGCACCATATGTACAACTCTGAGTATGTGTAAATGCACTTGGTGAATAAAGGGGATTCTGATTCTGATAAGAACAAAAACATAGACAATGTTTTTTAGTGCTTCCTTTTTTCTACTCTCCCTTCACATTGTTGTTGTTGTGTTCTGTATGTCATTGCTGTTTCACCTATTGCTTCACTGAAGTGGTGTAAATGGGAAGAGAGGGATTTCATATGAAACAGTCATCAGGGAGATGGACCAGAGGATCAAACAGTCAAGAGTCACTCGAAAACAAAGACTTTGTATAATAAGCACAGAAATGACATGTAATTAAGGGGTATTATTTACCATAATTGTCTATCCACATCTCTGGCTTTGAAAAATAAGCTTTTATGATAAAAGAACAGTGACTCTACCTCCTGCTATGAACATCAGAACAAACCTGCCTTTACATGCCCCAGTAGTCATCACAATGCATTACAGACAATTCCTTATAGGAAATTAATGAATAGATGATCATTATCTTCATTTAAAGGCTAGTTATTACCCTATTATTCTCTAATCGTACACTTTTCACCCTGCTGTGTCCTCTCCTCTACTCCTCCTCAGCTAGAGAGAGAGAGAGAGAGAGAGAGAGAGAGAGAGAGAGAGAGAGAGAGAGAGAGAGAGAGAGAGAGAGAGATGCCATCATGTTTTGGATGTATTGTGCACAGTTATAGATCCTACCTTTTGCTGCTACTGTACTGCCACCTTCCATTAAAGCAGAGAAATAAGCTATTGTGGATTGCTAACAGCGGGGACCTGTATCTGTCAAAAAGGCATTTAGCATAATATTGAAAGGTTAAATGGTTAGATATTAGCAACCTCATGGAATGTAATTGAAGAGGTGACGTCGTGTGCGTACATGCTTTTCTCCTTGCTTCTCTCTTATCCATCTCTCCCTCCTTCCCTTCCCCCACACATCCTCTCCTCCCCTGTTTTACCTCTCTCCCTATTTAATAAGAATCTCTCCATTCACTGCCAACAAATGTATGAGTTCCTAATACTGCACGGCCGGACCGCCCCCACAGAGCGCAGACCGTTTACCTAAAGTAAATGTTATTACCTGTGTGCTTCATTCACCTGTTCCCCGTCGGTGTGTGTTTTTAAAAGGACATTGAGAACCGGGCTTGGCAGGCTTGGATGGGAGCTAAATGCCCATGAACAATAAGGTGTGATTAGGCCCCAGCTGGTAGAGGGCGTGGAGGGTTTGTGTGGAGAGACAGGACCAGACATCAGAGGCCTGCTATCCCATCACACCTCTAACAAGAAAGGCTAATGAACCAATACATTGGGACCGGGGGATGGACTGGACAGTAATGGTAGTGTGACAATGATCCTGATTCATCTATAAAGTGGGGAAAAACATTTCTCTGTGTGTGTGTTTCGTTTAGACTTTTTCCACATTTTGTTACATTACAGCCTTATTCCAAAATGTATTAAATAAAACAATTTCCTCAAAAATCTACACACAATATCTTATAAGGACAAAGTGAAAACAGGTTTAGACATTTTTGAACATTTATTAAAATAAAAAACCTAAATACTTATGTAAATATAAGATTCCAGTTTTTTAATTGTAATACATTTGCAAAAAAAAAAAAAAGTGTGTGTAAATTGATGAGGGGAAAAAACAATTGAACCCATTTTAGAACAAGGCTGTAACGTAACAAAACGTGGAAAAAGTCAAGGGGTCTGAATACTTTCCGAATGCACTGTATGTCTATGGTTGCATTTGCCTACAACAGTAACTTCCATGAAGTGTAACTATAGTACTGACTGTGATAAAGCGCCATCTCTAACACTAACACCACCACCAACAACAGATAGAATATCATCAACAATGATACTCTAGAGGGCAGAGAAATCCCTCCAAGAACATTTCCCCCCAAGGCACTGTCCTGGAGTTCAGGGCAAATCATTAGCCAGGGCCTTGGACCTGGGACCAGCGCCTATGGGCATTTTCCTCCTACATATTTAAACAAAGAAATTGGTCCAAAATAACAACAATACATATAGCAGAACGTTTTGCTTTGGGCTATAAAAGTTTTAGAAATTAGAAACACCACAGAGTAATGAACGTCAGGAATTCATATAGGTGAATTAGTATGTGGGCAGAGTAACAAAGGTGATCCAAAAAAGTAAAGGTTTTCTGTGATACTGGCTTCCCGTGTCTCTGGGAGATAGCTGAAGGATTATTAAATGAGTTTCTACTCTTAGGTAATAGGGGTTTGACCTACGTACATACTCTGATCCTCAAGATATGTATCTCTGGATCCTGCTCATCCCCAGGTCTCACGAACTCACAGAGCTTTAATTGGGAAAACAACCTCCAATTTTATCCATTGAATTTAGAAAGTGGGGTCCTTGTGGTCCTTCAAAAAGACTATGCCAATTAAAGAGAAATAAGGAATCCTCATATAGAATGTGGCCATCTTATAAACGTACATACTGCTCATGTAAACATGCGCACGTCTTCTGTCTCTTCTGCATCTGAGCACTGAGGACAAATTGGTCTGGATGGAAATAACTGCAGATCCATACTCTGTGTTATATTATAGCACTGCAGGTAATTAGTCTTGTTCTTCACTGATTGGTTACATGGGTATGTGTCCTGGCTCATCTTGGTTCCGTGGTTAAAATGTTAAAATCTTGTTGGTTGTTCACAGCCGGAGCCCATCTTTTAATAAACTCCGCTGAAATTAGCAACATGAGGAACATAAGTGTTATTGTTGATCTTTGAAGTGATAATCTATAGCTCAGTTGGTAGAGCATGACATTTGCAATGCCAGGATAGTGGGTTTGATTCCTGGGACTACCCATATGTGAAATGTATGCACACGTGACTGTATGTTACTTTGGATAGAAGCGCCTGCTAAATTGTCAAGCCTACGTCCCTGGAAATATGTTGTTGTTTTTTTAACAAAAACTCCTGGTTGTAGGATTTCTTACTATGAATTTTCATGTCATTCATGGTGTTGGCTGGTTTATGTCCTTCCATTGTATTCAAGCCATTAGACTATATTTTGAAAAAGCATTACCTGAATACTGTCTCTCTCTCTGGGGAGGGTGGGTTACACATGTTAAGATTGAACTAACCTGTCTTTAATCATTGACAGTCAATATAAAAAAAGGTATATAGCTGCCAATCCTATGCAGTGATGTCCTCAGAAATAAATTAAAGGAATATAATATACAACCTATGTGAAACAAACAGAGAAGAGAGAGTGACAGGGGAGAAGAGGGAATCATATTAGAGATGAAAAACAGGAAGAGAGGGATGATGAGATGGGAATAAGAGAGAGTGGGAGTTTGTAAAGGAGAGACAAAGTGATAGAGGGAGAGCTCTGAAACAAACAGACTGGCTAACCCACGACGTGTGTGTGCACATATGCTTGTGTGTCGTCTGTCTGACCGTGGCACCAATGTGTGAGGCAAGGGAATTGGGATTTGGGATCAAAACGGGACCTTTAAAGCCCAACATTGGGGAGAGGGGGTTATAAACTATACATTAAAGCTGTTACCATTCAGAATCAGAAGTCTCACGGCTCATAGTGAATCTCTCTCTCTCTCGCTCTCTTTATTTCTCTCTCTCTCTCCCTTTCTCAATTCAAGTCAAAGGGCACGGGAAACATATGTTCATATTGCCAAAGCAAGTGAAACAGATAGTAAACAAAAGTGAAATAAACAATCAAAAATGAACAATAAACATTACACTCAACATTTTTGAAGGAATAGAGTTATTTCAAATCTCAGATTATGGCTATGCACAGTGTTGTAACAATGTGAAAATAGTTAAAGTACAAAAGGGAAAATATATAAACATACAGTTGAAGTCGGAAGTTTACATACACTTAGGTTGGAGTCATTAAAACTTGCTTTTCAACTACTCCACAAATTTCTTGTTAACAAACTATAGTCTTGGCAAGTTGGTTAGGACATCTACTTTGTGCATGACACAAGTCATTTTTCCAACAGTTGTTTACATACAGATTATTTCACTGTATCACAATTCCAGTGGGTCAGAAGTTTACATACACTAAGTTGACAGTGTCTTTAAACAGCTTGGAAAATTCCAGAAAATTATGTCATGGCTTTAGAAGCTTCTGATAGGCTAATTGATATCATTTGAGTCAATTGGAGGTGTACCTGTGGATGTATTTCAAGGCCTACCTTCAAACTAAGTGCCTCTTTGCTTGACATCATGGGCAAATCAAAAGAAATCAGCCAAGATCTCAGAAAAGAATGGTAGACCTCCACAAGTCTCGTTCATCCTTGGGAGCAATTTTCAAACGCCTGAAGGTACCACGTTCATCTGTACAAACAATCGTACACAAGTACCACGCAGCCGTCATACTGCTCAGGAAGAAGACACGTTCTGTCTCCTAGAGATGAACGTACTTTGTTGCGAAAAGTGCAAATCAATCCCAGAACAACAGCAAAGGACCTTGTGAAGATGCTGGAGGTTACAGGTACAAAAGTATCTATATCCACAGTAAAACGAGTCCTATATCGACATAACCTGAAAGGCAGCTCAGCAAGGAAGAAGCCACTGCTCCAAAACCGCCATAAAAAAGCCAGACTACGGTTTGCAACTGCACATAGGGACAAAGACCGTACTTTTTGGAGAAATGTCCTCTAGTCTGATGAAACAAAAATAGAACTGTTTGGCCATAATGACCATCGTTATGTTTGGAGGAAAAAGGGGGAGGCTTGCAAGCCGAAGAACACCAACCCAACCGTGAAGCACGGGGATGGCAGCATCATGTTGTGGGGGTGCTTTGCTGCAGGAGGGACTGGTGCACTTCACAAAATGGAGAGCTTCATGAGGAAGGAAACATATGTGGATATATGGAAGCAACATCTCAAGACATCACAAAGCCCTGACCTCAATCCTATAGAAAATTGGTGGGCAGAACTGAAAAAGCGTGTGCGAGCAAGGAGGCCTGCAAACCTGACTCAGTTACACCAGCTCTGTCAGGAGGAATGGGCCAACATGTCACGCTTCTACTACAATTGAACCCAGAAGCAGACTAGGACAAGGAGAGTAGGACGAAGGTGAGTATTTATTTACAAGTTTAAACGTAGCGGTAGAAAGATCCAGGTGGTGGAGCGGGCAGTGGAGGTGAGTTGATGGGAGTGAATAGGCAGATCCAAGGGAGTAACAGAAGCCACCGACGACCAGGCAGGGATGGGGTGAGTGTTCCGGATGAATGATGTTCATGGCTAACGATCCGGCAGTGAATGGATGTCAGGTCAGCGCTTATGAAGTGGAGGGGTGATGATCAGGACCAGGTGTGCAGATAGCTGATGGGATACAGGTGCGGGTACTCAGAGATCTTCCAACTAGCTACGTCGCCCGGCAACCAGACAGGGTGCGTTCCAGGACACCGGAAAAAACACTCCAGGACAGAACACAGGCAAATACAGACTCAGGAAGCGGGATTCGTGACAGTACCCCCCCTCCGACGAACGCCACCGGGCGTACTACCCGGAGCGCCAGGGTGGAGGCGGTAGAAGTCACGAAGCAGGTCAGCATCAACGATCTGACGCCGAGGAATCCAACTCCTCTCCTCAGGACCATATCCTTCCCAATCCACGAGATACTGGAATCCTCGACCCCGCCGTCTGGAGTCCATGATGCGGCGCACCGTGTAGGCAGGACCACCTCCGATCATCCGAGGAGGAGGACGAGGAGGAGGACGAGGAGAAGGACGAGGAGAAGGACGAGGAGAAGGAGGCAACCCCGTGACCAATTCCAGAGCCAGATGCGACCAAGGTCGCCGGGGAATAGGTAGGGGGTGAAGAAGCCCAGAGCTGGGCCGATTGGTACTCTTATTCTGCGCACAAACAGGACAAGCGGCAACAAACCTCCGGGTATCTTTTCCCATGGCAGGCCACCAAAATCGTCTGCGCAGTAGCGCCATAGTCCGAGCAACGCCAGGGTGACAAGCTATCTTGCTGGCGTGGAACCACTGAAGGACAGCAGGACGGACCGACTCAGGCACGAACAACCGACCGGGTGGACCGTTACCGGGGCCGGGCTGCGTCCGAAGGGCCGCCATCACACATCCTCCTCAATCCTCCATGTAACGGCTCCCACGACAAAGTTCTGGGGAAGAATCGTCTCAGTCTTGACCCCACTCTCCTCCGTCTTGGAGAACATCTGGGACAAGGCGTCCGCCTTGCCGTTCTTCGACCCAGGTCGGTGGGGAGGAAGTGACAGAGCCTTCTGCTTACTGAACACTTCACCCAAATCGTGATAGGTTTCTGGAACCAGGGACAAATCAGGGGGAGCAGACTCACTGACCTGACTGAGAACAGCATGAGAACAGGCAGTCCTAAGGCAGTTAGCATGACACTCAATGCTCCAACTAGTTACCTTACCCGTCACCCAATCAAACGAGGGATTGTGTTCTCTCAGCCAGGGGTAACCAAGAACCAGAGGAACATGGGGCGAAGGCAAAATGAAAAAAGAAATAACCTCTGAATGATTCCCCGACAACAACATCTTAACCGGTTCAGTCCTCATAGTGATCCGTGCCAAACTACTGCCGTTCAGAGTGGTTGCTTCAATGGCTTCCGGTAATTGTTCCTTGGAAAGCCCCAGCTGTTCCACCAAGTCGGCATCAATAAAGCTGCCATCGGCACCTGAATCGATACAAGCGTTCATCGCAAAACTCTGATTCTTATTCATGAGGGTCGCAGGAAAACGGGGTCTGACAGGGTTCTTGGAAGGTTGAAACTGGCTCGCTAAAAGTCCTCCCACACTTAGCGAGCCGGACAGTTTAACGGACGCTGAGGACAAGCGGAGATGTAATGTCCCGAGCTACCACAGTAGAGGCAGCTGTTGGTCTCACGTCTACGTTGGCGCTCATCCTTAGTTAACCGGTACCGCCCCACTTGCATGGGTTCAGGATCTGGCGGCAAGACACCTCCACTAATCCCGTGTGGAGAATAATGATCCACACGTTCCGGTCCACCTCCTGACCCGAATGGTAACCGAGTAGCTGATTGATTGGACGGACCCCACTGCTTCTCCCTCCTTCTCTCTCGGACTCTATTATTCACCCGAATAGATAATGTGACCAAACTGTCCAGGTCACTAGGCTCTGGATAGGAGATCAGCTCCTCCTTGAGTTGCTCCGACAACCCCTGGTAAAAAGCCGCTTGTAGTGACTCCTCATTCCACCCACTCTCCACAGCCAATGTCCGGAACTCAATCACAAAGTCTGCCACGCAACGAGCTCCTTGGCGAAGAGAGAACAAACGCTTATCTGCGTCCTTACCTCGGACTGGATGGTCAAAAAGCTTTCTCATCTCTGCCGTGAACTCCTGGTATGACGCCATGCAGGTGTCCTGTTGTTCCCAAACAGCTGAAGCCCATTCCAGAGCTCTACCACGCAGCAGTTCAATAACAAAAGCTATCCTAGCCTTATCTGTGGCGTAACAGTAGGGCTGCAGATCAAAAACTAAACCACACTGCATAAGAAATGAACGGCATCCTCCCAAATCCCCTTCGTATTTATCAGGCGTCGGAACATTGGGCTCACGGAAGGAAACAGCTCCAGGAGCGGCAGGTGAGAGGGGTGAAGCAGGTGGTGGATGATCCGCCGGCAAACTGAGCAGAGCCTGGATACTCGTCAGACTAGCAGAGAAGTTCTGAACCGAAAACGCTAACTCCTGTAGCGCCGTACTGTGTTGTCCCAATATCTTCTCCTGATTGGTAATGGCATGGCAAACGGAGTCCAGGTCCGCTGGGTTCATGTTTGGCCGGATCGTTCTGTCACGCTTCTACTACAATTGAACCCAGAAGCAGACTAGGACAAGGAGAGTAGGACGAAGGTGAGTATTTATTTACAAGTTTAAACGTAGCGGTAGAAAGTTCCAGGTGGTGGAGCGGGCAGTGGAGGTGAGTTGATGGGAGTGAATAGGCAGATCCAAGGGAGTAACAGAAGCCACCGACCACCAGGCAGGGATGGGGTGAGTGTTCCGGATGAATGATGTTCATGGCTAACGATCCGGCAGTGAATGGATGTCAGGTCAGCGCTTATGAAGTGGAGGGGTGATGATCAGGACCAGGTGTGCAGATAGCTGATGGGATACAGGTGCGGGTACTCAGAGATCTTCCAACTAGCTACGTCGCCCGGCAACCAGACAGGGTGCGTTCCAGGACACCGGAAAAAACACTCCAGGACAGAACACAGGCAAAAACAGACTCAGGAAGCGGGATTCGTGACACAACATTCACCCAACTTATTGTGGGAAGTTTGTGGAAGGCTACCCGAAACGTTTGACCCAAGTTAGACAATTTAAAGGCAATGCTACCAAATACTAATGAGTGTATGTAAACTTCTGACCCACTGGGAAT
The DNA here is from genome assembly GCF_016432855.1 of Salvelinus namaycush. Classification (NCBI taxonomy): domain Eukaryota; kingdom Metazoa; phylum Chordata; class Actinopteri; order Salmoniformes; family Salmonidae; genus Salvelinus; species Salvelinus namaycush. The sequence continues at coordinate 9,628,085 of NC_052337.1, forward strand.
GTGATGAAAGAAATAAAAGCTGAAATAAATCATTCTCTCTACTATTATTCTGACATTTCACATTCTTAAAATAAAGTGGTGATCCTAACTGACCTAAGACAGGGAATTTTTACTAGGATTAAATGTCAGAAATTGTGAAAAACTGAGATTAAATGTATTTGGCTAAGGTGTATGTAAACTTCCGACTTCAACTGTAAATATGGATTGTATTTACAATGGTGTTTCTTCTTCACTGGTTGCCCTTTTCTTGGGGCAAAATGTCAAAAATCTTTCTGCTGTGATGGCACACTGATATTTCACCTAATAGATATAGAAGTTCATCAAAATTGGATTTGTTTTCAAATTCATTGTGGGTCTGTGTAGTCTGAGAAAAATATGTGTCTCTAACATGGTCACACATTTGGCAGGATTTCCAACTCATTTTGTGGGCAGTGTGCACATTGTCTGTCTTTTCTTGAGAGCCAGGTCTGCCTACGACAGCCTTTCTCAATTGCAAGGCTATGCTCACAGAGTCTATACATAGTCAAAGCTTTCCTTAATTTTGGGTCAATCACAGTGGTCAGGTATTCTGCCACTGTGTACTCTCTGTTTAGGGCCAAATAGCATTCTAATTTGCTTTGTTTTGTGGTTGATGATTTGGTTGGGTCTAATTATGTTGCTGTCCTGGGGCTCTGTGGGGTCTGTTTGTGTTTGTGAGCACCAGCTGGCAGAGTGGACTCTTCTCCAGGTTCATCTCTCTGTATGTGAGGGATTTGTTATGGAAGGTTTGAGAATCACTTATTTTTTAATGTGTTTTAGGTGGACTTTATATTTATGGTCCTGGCAACTGGACCTTTTTTGTAACACCCTTGTGTCTGTCTCTGTCTCTGTCTCTGTCTCTGTCTCTGTCTCTCTCTCTCTCTCTCTGTCTCTCTCTCTCTCTCTCTCTCTCTCTGTCTCTCTCTCTCTCTCTCTCTCTCTCTCTCTCTCTCTCTCTCTCTCTCTGCCTCTCTCTCTCTCTCTGCCTCTCTCTCTCTCTCTCTCTCTCTCTGCCTCTCTCTGCCTCTCTCTCTCTCTGCCTCTCTCTCTCTCTCTCTCTCTCTCTCTCTCTCTCTCTGCCTCTCTCTCTCTCTCTCTGCCTCTCTCTCGCTGCCTCTCTCTCGCTGCCTCTCTTTACTCTGCCTCTCTCTCTGCCTCTCTCTCTCTGCCTCTCTCTGCCTCTCTGCCTCTCTCTCTCTGCCTCCCTCTCTCTCTCTCTCTCTCTCTGCCTCTCTCTCTGCCTCTCTTTACGCTGCCTCTCTACTCTGCCTCTCTCTCTCTCTGCCTCTCTCTCTCTCTGCCTCTCTCTCTCTCTGCCTCTCTCTCTCTCTGCCTCTCTCTCTCTCTCCCTCTCTCTGCCTCTCTCTCTGCCTCTCTCTCTCCATCTCTCTCTCTCCCTCTCTCTGCCTCTCTCTGCCTCTCTCTGTCTCTCTCTGCCTCTCTCTCTCTCTGTCTCTGTCTCTCTCTCTCTCCGCCTCTCTCTCTCTCTCTCTCTCTCTCTGTCTCTGTCTCTCTCTCTCTGCCTCTCTCTCTGCCTCTCTTTACTCTGCCTCTCTCTCTCTCTCTCTCTCTCTCTGCCTCTCTTTACTCTGCCTCTCTCTCTGCCTCTCTCTCTCTCTCTGCCTCTCTCTCTCTCTCCCTCTCTCTCTGCCTCTCTCTCTGCCTCTCTCTCTGCCTCTCTCTGCCTCTCTCTGCCTCTCTCTGTCTCTCTCTGCCTCTCTCTCTCTCTCTGTCTCTGTCTCTCTCTGCCTCTCTCTCTCTCTCGCTGCCTCTCTCTCTCTCTGCCTCTCTCTCTCTCTGCCTCTCTCTCTGCCTCTCTTTACGCTGCCTCTCTACTCTGCCTCTACTCTGCCTCTCTCTCTCTCTGCCTCTCTCTCTCTCTGCCTCTCTCTCTCTCTCTGCCTCTCTCTCTCTCTCTCTCTCTCTGCCTCTCTCTCTCTCTGCCTCTCTCTCTCCCTCTCTCTGCCTCTCTCTCTCCCTCTCTCTGCCTCTCTCTCTCCCTCTCTCTGCCTCTCTCTCTGCCTCTCTCTCTGCCTCTCTCTCTGCCTCTCTCTCTGCCTCTCTCTCCCTCTCTCTGCCTCTCTCTCTCTCTCTGCCTCTCTCTCTGCCTCTCTCTCTCTCTCTCTCTCCCTCTTTCTCCCTCTCTCTCTCCCTCTCTTTCCCTCTCTCTGCCTCTCTATCTGCCTCTCTCTCTCTCTGCCTCTCTCTCTCTCCCTCTCTCTGCCTCTCTCTGCCTCTCTCTCTCTCTGTCTCTGTCTCTCTCTGCCTCTCTCTCTCTCTCTGCCTCTCTCTCTCTCTGCCTCTCTCTCTTTCTGCCTCTCTTTACTCTGCCTCTCTCTCTGCCTCTCTCTCTCTCTCTGCCTCTCTCTCTCTCTCTCTGCCTCTCTTTACTCTGCCTCTCTCTCTGCCTCTCTCTCTCTCTCTCTCTGCCTCTCTCTCTCTGTGCCTCTCTCTGCCTCTCTCTCTGCCTCTCTCTCTGCCTCTCTTTACTCTGCCTCTCTCTCCCTCTCTTTACTCTGCCTCTCTCTGCCTCTCTTTACTCTGCCTCTCTCTGCCTCTCTTTACTCTCTCTCTATATATACAGTATATAGCTCTCTTTACTATATCTCTCTATACTGTGTATCGCTCTCTCTTTCTCTCAACTGTATCTCTCTCTTTCTTCCTATCTCTTTCTTCCTATCTCTATCTATCTCTTTCTTACTTCTCTTTCTTACATTCTTACTTCTTCTTCAACTGCTAGTACCAGACACCCCCCACTGCTGTCTTCCTAAAGAGAAGAGAGGGATCAGAGGAGAGGATTAATGGATTCATGTGCTTTTATTCAAAGCCATTAGATGAGCGAAGGCCCAATCTTAATCGCAACTCACCCAAGGGGTTGTCTGAAAGGTCCCTGAAGCGCTGGTTGTCATTGTAATATGTAATCATATATTTCTCAACTTGGAGCAGGAAAATTAAAAACTGTCTCCATCTCAAAAAAATAAGTTGTTATTTACTCCTGTTTACAATATAAGTTGAAACTAAGCCTATATGATAATCAAATAAAATAAAATTAAATGTTATTGGTCACATACACATGCTTAGCAGATGTTAATGCGAGTGTAGCGAAATGCTTGTGCTTCTTGTTTTTCCGACAGTAATATCTAACAAGTAATCTAACAATGACCTAATACACACAAATCTAAAGGGGTGAATGAGAATATGTACATATAAATATATGGATGAACGATGGCCGAGTGGCATAGGCAAGGTGCAATAGATGGTATAAAATACAGTATATACATATGATATGAGTAATGTAAGATATGCAAACATTATTAAAGTGGCATTATTTAAAGTGGCATTGTTTAAAGTGACTAGTGATCCATTTATTAAAGTGTCCAGGGATTGGGAATAGGGTTGGTTATACATGCTGTAGGGTTACTGAATTATGAAGCCATGAACATGGATAGTCAATTACTTGACCTTGTAACCACATCCCTCAACTCCCTCTATGTTTATTAAACAGAGCTGATGCATGTAGGCTGTACATGTACGTAGACAGATAATACCATTTCTCCAGTGAATCATGCTTGCTCAATGACCACAAGACTCTAGAGCACTGATGATGATGCAAGTGGCAATACTGACCATCACTCATGACATTTGTGATCACTTCCCTCAAATCCCTCTGTGTTGGGTATCCATTAGGGCTGCCAGATACATATGCACAGGCAGTACATATACATGTGTGTAGAGACAAACACCATCCGTAGACTAAAAACAAATCATTATTATTGCCCCTGTGTTTGATTATACCTCTGTACCCAATAATTAGATCCGTAACCTACGTTATCAAATCTGTCAAAATCCATGTCCACATGCATGTAGGACGACACATAGACACATAGCCCCATCTTTCAACTGATCATTATTCCCCTGTGTGTTTGGCTTTGTGTTTGGCTCTGTTGTTAAGCCAAACCATGGCTACCAAGACTGAGGGGAGTGAGAATGTCATCTAATTCAATAACCCTACTGCACAAACACACCTCCTCTCCTCACCGTTAGCCCCAGGCAATATAAAAGCACCAGATGATTTCACCTGATTTCATAACTCAACGGTCGATAATGTGCCGTCGATGGCTCTGAAGGACCAGATGTCTGATGGGAAATAAACACGATTTGGCTGTTTTACCTGCTCCTCTGTCTGCACCTTCCCTCGCTCTCATAACACACGGACAATAATGACCTGGATTAAGCTGTCAGAAGACCAGCAGGTACAGACAATGGCCTCCGTACAGAGAGGGGACCCACTGGTTGAATCAATGTTGTTTCAATTTCATTTGTCAACGTATTGTGATGTGGAAAATACCTCTCTGCGTGGATTTGAAAAAAGTTACATTTCAACCACGGGATTATGTCATCATGGTAACCAATTTTCAACATAGACAAACCTTGTATAAAATACGTTGAATTTGTACCTTTGAAACAACGTCAGATATTCAACGTCATATCCTCTACTAGAAAAAAAAAAGTAGGCTGGGCAGCACATCCTACTGGAGAGTTGATCTATCTAGAGCTATCCATTTGGTCTCCCATTCAGGGTTTTAACCAAGCCCTGCTTACCTTTGATATTTGTCATTGATTACTACCAATGTGCTATTGTGTGAGATCTCTTAATAACTAAATAGATTCACTGTTGCAATTGAAGTCAATAGAAAGGATAGGTTTAAGAGAGCAAATTAAATGTAACCATACTTTATATGTGACACAGCAAACAGGGGATGTCCTGAGGACATTGGCTGATGTTCCCATTAGGTCCCTTAAGGGTTATGGGCGTGACTGTATCCCACTGACGTTCTGACAATATTCTAAGAATGTCACGTGATGGTCCCAAGGGACTGAGGACCATGTCAGGACCTTTTTAGGACCTTCTCAGGACTTTCATTTGACTAGTCCTTAGGAAGTTGCGTGAGGGTCCCAAAGGAACGTTCTTAGGGGGAACGTTGTCTAGTTGCCTGTAATTGTATACAGTAGTCTATCAATGTAATCAGACCAATGATTTAAGTTAATTTAACTTGGACTATATGTAACTGATATGCTATACAGTGCCTTGCAAAAGTATTCATTCCCCTTGGTGTTTTTCCTATTTTGTTAAAATACAACCTGTAATTTAAATGGATTTTTATTTGGATTTCATGTAATTACTTGTTTCAAAAAATACCACAAAAAAAAACGTAAAAGTGGTGAGTGCATACAGTTGAAGTCGGAAGTTTACACACACCTTAGCCAAATACATTTAAACTCAGTTTGTCACAATTCCTGACATTTAATCCTAGTAAAAATTCCCTGTCTTCGGTCAGTTAGGATCACCACTTTATTTTAAGAATATGAAATGTCAAAATAAAAGTAGAGAGAATGATTTATTTCAGCTTTTATTTCTTTCATCACATTTCCAGTTCGTCAGAAGTTTACATACACTCAATTAGTATTTGGTAGCATTGCCTTTAAATTGTCTAACTTGGGTCAAACGTTTCGGGTAGCCTTCCACAAGCTTCCCACAATAAGTTGGGTGAATTTTGGCCCATTCCTCCTAACTCTGCTGGTGTAACTGAGTCAGGTTTGTAGGCCTCCTTGCTCACACACGCTTTTTCAGTTCCACCCACAAATTTTCTATAGGATTGAGGTCAGGGCTTTGTGATGGCCACTCCAATTCCTTGACTTTGTTGTCCTTAAGCCATTTTGCCACAAACCTGGAAGTATGCTTGGGGTCATTGTCCATTTGGAAGACCCATTTGTGACCAAGCTTTAACTTCCTGACTAATGTCTTGAGATGTTGCTTCCATATATCCACATAATTCACCGTTGGGATGGTGTTCGTTGGCTTGCAAGCCTCCCCCTTTTTCCTCCAAACATAACGATGGTCATTATGGCCAAACAGTTTTTGTTTCATCAGACCAGAGGACATTCCTCCAAAAAGTACAATCTTTGTCCAGATGTGTAGTTGCAAACCGTAGTCTGGCTTTTTTATGGCGGTTTTGGAGCAGTGGCTTCTTCCTTGCTGAGCGGCCTTTTCAGCTTATGTGGATATGGGACTCGTTTTACTGTGGATATAAATACTTTTGTGCCGGTTTCCTCCAGCATCTTCACAAGGTCCTTTGCTGTTGTTCTGGGATTGATTTGCACTTTTCGCACCAAAATATGTTCATCTCTAAGAGACAGAACGCGTCTCCTTCCTGAGTGGTATGACAGCTGTGTGGTCCCATGGTGTTTATACTTGCATACTATTGTTTGTACAGATGAATGTGGTACCTTCCGGCATTTGGAAATTGCTCCTAAGGATGAACCAGACTTGTGGAGGTCTACAATTTTTTTCTGAAGTCTTGGCTGATTTCTTTTGATTTTCCCATGATGTCAAGCAAAGAGGAACTTAGTTTGAAGGTAGGCCTTGAAATAAATCCACAGGTACACCTCTAATTGAATCAAATTATGTCAATGAGCCTATCAGAAGTTTCTAAAGCCATGACATACTTTTCTGGAATTTTCCAAGCTGTTAAAAGGCACTGTCAACTTAGTGTATGTAAACGTCTGACTCACTGGAATTGTGATACAGTGAATTATAAGTGAAATAATCTGTCTGTAAACAGTTGTTGGAAAAATGACTTGTGTCATGCACAAAGTAGATGACCTTACCGACTTGCCAAAACTATAGTTTGTTTACAAGAAATTTGTGGAGTGGTTGAAAAATGAGTTTTAATGACTCCAACCTAAGTGTATGTAAACTTCAGACTGCAACTGTATATATTCACCCCCTTTGTTATGAAGCCCCTAAATAAGATCTGGTGCAACCAATTACCTTCATATAATTAGTTAAATAAAGTCCACCTGTGTGCAATCTAAGTGTCACATGATCTGTCACATGATCTCAATATATATGCACCTGTTCTGAAAGGCCCCAGAGTCTGCAACACCACTAAGCAAGGGGCACCACCAAGCAAGTGGCACCATGAAGACTAAGGAACTCTCCAAACAGGTCAGGGACAAAATTGCTGAGAAGTACAAATCGGGGTTGGGTTATAAAAAAATATCCAATTAATATACAATCGTTTTTCAGAGAAATAACAAGCATAACTATAAGGGCACAGGGCGAGACCCAGATGCAAACACGGGAGGCAGATGGTTTGAATCTCTGATATTTATTAGTATCCAAGGGGCAGGCAAGAGAATGGTCGTGGACAGGCAAAAGATCATAACAAGGTCAGAGTCCAGGAGGTAAAGAGTGGCAGGTAGGCTTGAGGTCAGGGCAGGCTGGAGGTCAGGGCAGGCAGTATGGTCAGGCTAGCGGGTTCAGAGTCAAGGCAGGCAGTATGGTCAGGCAGGGGGGTTCAGAGTCAAGGCAGGCAAGAGTCAAAACCAGGAGGACTAGAAAAAAACAGAGAAGAGGAAAAAGCAGGCACACGGAGTAGCATGCTGGTTGACTTGACAAAACAAGACGAATTGGCACAGACAGACAGAAAACACAGGTATAAATACCCAGGGGATAATGGGGAAGATGGGTGACACCTGGAGGGGGTGGAGACAAGCATAATGACAGGTGAAACAGATCAGGGTGTGACAATAACATTCTGAGTATTTAAGTATATAAGACTTGAATGGCGTCTAGCTTAAAAGTACAATCAAATATTAATTAAGTGTGTCGTCCATTTTGGGAAAGTACCTGCATAATTGCGCACCCAACTCACTCAGGTGCTTCGCTATATCACATTTGACATTGTCCATATGCTTGAGTTCATTTGCACACAAAAAAATCATACAATGATGGAAAGACCTGCGTGTTGTCCTTGCAGACAGAGAAGAGCTGCAACTTCTTAATCATAGCCTCAATTTTGTCCCACACATTGAATATAGTTGCGGAGAGTCCCTGTAATCCTAGATTCAGATCATTCAGGCGAGAAAAAACATCACCCAGATAGGCCAGTTGTGTGAGAAACTCGTCATCATGCAAGTGGTCAGACAAGTGAAAACAATGGTCAGTAAAGAAAGCTTTAAGCTCGTCTCTCTTAATATAACATTATGCTGTTCAAGACGATATTCTTTCAGCACACCATATGGGTAAAAAATCTAGTGCTATTTGCATGTTCCTATTGTATTTTTGTGGGTGACCCTACGTGCAGAAAGAATTCAGAAAACATCCCTACCTGCTGTGTCTAAAGTTGTCATCTCATATGAAATCCATGTTTCACCAGGTACTTCATGAGTAATTTAAGCTCTCTTGTGTTCGTTCGGATCGGTATAAGGGGGCCATAACGTTATGGATGAGTCCTCCTGTATCCATGTACTACTAACAATCCCAACTGAATGATCCAGAAATGTGATACTGTGCCATTAGGAAACAGTATAGATCTCTGTACGACAATAGAAAAATAAGAGTTTGGCAAATTAAGTTAATAGGTAAAACAAAACAAAAAAACGTTAAACCTCTAATGACTATGCAGCAAGGGCGTGGCTACCCAATCTGTGCCCATTGGGATCCAAACATATTTTCTGGTAATGTCCAATAGGTGGTGAACTTGGTCTCTTAGTTGAAGATGGCCTGCTTTATAGATGCCAATGTATTTTGAATCCAGGGGACTGGAGAAGAGCAACTCTAATGTCAAGAACTTCCTGAAAATGATGTACTCCTCCCCTGTGCGATCATGTCGTAGGATGTTCTGTACCAGTCACAGGTCTCCGTTAACCATAACACAGTTGTTCCCAGTAGTGGTGGCCATGCTGAACTGTTAAAATGTAGCTTTCAGAAACTGGGTGCAGTGAGGGAGTGAGGGAATGGTTGGGCCTCTAGAGTGTGTTCTTTTCAGAGAATGTTTCTTGTCCTCAGTTCTCTTTGTCTTTTTGGATGGGAATGTCCTCTCATGAGTAATTTGGTGATTCATTTGTTTGAGAACAAATTGCGGTTTCCGGCAGAATTTCTTCAACTTTCTCATATAGTTTTCAAAAGGAAAAGCTGACACTCTATCTAAGGACCCGAACCTCCTCACATCCTCTGCCAAATGACTTATATTATGGACATTGTAGGTCAACTCTTCAATGCCATGCAAATTCTCAACCTCACTGAGGAAGTGTTTCATGGGGTCATCTGCATAGTCACAGTAGTAACAGCATAAGGCAGGGCAAAGCATCAAGTACATGGCAAAGGAAAGAGTCAAGAAGTTGCTGTAGTGGGAGGAGGAAAGGATGTCTTGCAACACGACAGGGCCTGTGTATAATAAGAATTGGCGGAATTCAGTTGCTTTCCATCTGTCTATTTCTTCCAATCCTCTTGGATTTCTCTGAAACTCCATTGGAATGTGCTGTCTGATTGACACCAACCTCTCAGAGGTGGCTCTCACTGTCCGAGATCCCAATCTACAAGAAAAATCCCATTTCAGCCAAAAATACATCAACTTCCGAGTTACTCCAAGACAAACAAGGTGCATGTCGTCAAGAATGAATGTTGTGACCATGTCTATGTTCAACAGGGTAACAGGAGATTCTCCTTTATGGTGATTTTCATCTTCCTGTCTCGAAAACTGATCATCTGCGCGGAGTGTAGCTGTTTTATCTGGGAATGTCATGTGATTCTTGACATAGACCCCTTCCTGAGTGCAGCGCCCACAACCACTGTACCCAGTATGGCCCTTAATGTTCTTAAAACCTCTTAAAAACTGTTGCTCAGGCCCTGAAGCCAGGATATGCATATAATGGGTACCATTGGAAAGAAAACACTGAAGTTTGTAAAATGTGTAAAATAATGTAGGAGACTAACACAATAGATATGTTAGGAGAAAATCCAAAGAAAAACCAACCAGAATTTCTTTTTTTGAGAGCCCATGCTCTTCCAATGGAACGTATAGTGAAATAATTCAATCTAGCTCCCAGTATGTAATTCCTATGGCTTCCACTGGGTGTCAGTAGTCTTTGTTCAAGGTTTCAGGCTTGTTTCTTCCCAAACGAGGAAGAATTATGAGTTTTGATACAGGGACTCAGACTTGGAAATCAGTGTATGTGCGCACAACGAAGAGGGCACGCACCTGCTAATATCGTTTTCCTATTGAACATACTTCTTTCTGTATAAAATATTATAGTTTAATTACATTTTAGGGTATCTAAAGATGAGATAGAAACGTATTTTGACTTGTTTTAACAAAGTTTAGCGGTATCTTTTTGGATTCCTTTCTCTCCATGTTGAACGAGTGGATAATTCAAATCGATGGCGCCAACTAAACAGACTTTTTGGGATATAAAGAAGGATTGTATCTAACAAAACGACACTACATGTTGTAGCTGGGACCCTTTGGATGACAAATCAGAGGAAGATTTTCAAAAAGCAAGTGAATATTTAATCGCTATTGTGAATTTATGAAACCTGTGCTGGAGAAAAATATTTTGATGTGGGGCGCCGTCCTCAAACAACCGCATGGCATGCTTTCAATGTAAAGCCTATTGTAAATCAGACAGTGCAGTTAGATTAGCAAGAATTTAAGCTTTTAACCGATATTAGACACTTGTATGTTCCTAAATGTTTAATATCCATAATTATTATGATTATTTATTTGAATTGCGCGCCCTTCAGTTTCACCAGAAGTTGTCCCGCTAGTGGGAAGCCTAGCCTTAAGATCTTTTTTTTAAATGGCTGGAATTTCAGCCTGTTGAGGTGGGATGGAGTTTTTGGACGCCGCATAACGTAATCTGATTATAATGGACCAATGATCGTTCATCTTGTATTTAAATAATTGTCTTGTTGTCACGACTTCAACCGAGGCAGGCTCTCCTTCCCGTTCGGGTGGCGCTCGGCGGTCGTCGTCACCGGCCTACTAGCTGCCACTGACTCTTTTTCCTCCCCCTCCTTATGTGTTTATTTGTATCACCTGTGTTTAGGTAATTGGTAATTAGTGTGGCTTTATTAGTCAGCCAGCCCGTACGCTTCTTTGTGCGGGATTGTTCGTTTGTAGCTTTGGATTTCGGGAGTGGTTTATGTATTGTGGACTGGGTTTGTCTCCCGTGTTTTTGGACAGTTGTTTATGACACCCAGTAAGTCCGTGTTGGACATTTTGTTTGCCAGTTGGGCATTAAAGAATCAACGTATTGAAGCTCTGCTGTTCCTGCGTCTGACTTCACACCCCCCGACACCCAGGTCGTTACAGAATCCCGCACCACTAAAATGGAGTCAGCAGGAGCAGCAGCCAACCCTCTCCCATCGATGGAGGAACGGGTTCTCCACCACACCACCGTCCTCCATCGGATCGGATCAGCCATGGACCAAATGATGGAGAGAATGGAGCGATGGGAGAGGAGTGGGCTCCTCTCTCCACCTTCGGCTCGCCCCCCCCCCAGGACTCTCCATCCCCCGGCTCCAGCGCGCTCCGTCTTACGCTCCCGAGGGATTATGATGGAGCGGCGGCAGGTTGTCAGGGGTTCTTACTCCAACTGGAGCTATACCTGGCCACTGTTCGCCCCACTCCCTCGGGAGCGGAGAGGGTGAGTGTCCTCGTCTCCTGCCTAACGGGTCGTGCTCTGGAGTGGGCCAACGCAGTCTGGAATGGCCCGGACTCCGCGAAGGAGCACTACCCGGAGTTTACCCGTCGTTTTCGTGCCGTGTTTGACCACCCCCCAGACGGCCGAGCGGCGGGTGAGAGACTATTTCATCTCAGGCAGGAGAGGAGGAGCGCACAGGATTTCGCGCTGGAGTTCCGGACCTTGGCCGCGGGATCAGGGTGGAACGACAGGGCCCTTATTGACCACTACCGGTGTAGTCTCCGGGAGGACGTCCGCAGGGAGCTAGCGTGTCGGGACATCGCACTTTCTCTGGATGAGCTTATTGACATGTCCATCCGACTGGATAATCTGCTGGCTGCCCGCGGGCGTTCGGAGAGGGTCCTGTGCGTTCCACCACCCAGCGCCCCGGCTCCCATCCCGATGGAGTTGGGAGGGGCCGCGCCTAGGGGTACCGGAGGAGGAGGCTCCCCCTGCACCAGCTGTGGTCGGAGAGGACACACGGCCGATCGGTGCTGGGGGGGTCTGTCTGGGAGTCGAGATGTCAGGCGGAACGCTTCTCGATCACCCCAGGTGAGTCAGCACCAAACTCACTCAGAACCCCCTGTTGGTCACATGTTTGTCTAAATTTTTTCCTTTATTTTTTCCCCTCTTCCCAGCATAGGGCACTAGTCGATTCAGGTGCAGCTGGGAACTTTATGGATCGCGGACTCGCCTGTAAGTTGGGCGTTCCGCTTGTGCCGATAGATTCTCCCTTTCCCGTGCACTCCCTAGATAGCCGGCCATTAGGGTCAGGGGTGGTCAGGGAGGCCACAGTTCCCCTGGACATGGTGACGCAGGGGAATCATAGGGAACGTATCAGTCTCTATATTATTGATTCGCCTGCGTTTCCAGTGGTGCTGGGTATTCCCTGGTTGGCCCGGCACCATCCCAATATTTCGTGGAGACAGGGGGTTCTCCAGGGGTGGTCAGAGGAGTGTTCTGGAAGGTGTCTGGGAGTTTCCATTGGTGCCACGTCGGTGGAGAGTCCAGACCAGGGTTCCACGGTGCGCATTCCCCCCGAGTATGCCGATTTGGCAATCGCTTTCTGTAAAAGGAAAGCGACGAAATTACCACCACATCGACCGGGTAGGGATTGTGCGATAGATCTCCAGGTTAACGCTGCGCTTCCCAAGAGTCACGTGTACCCTTTGTCCCAAGAGGAGACGTTGGCTATGGAGACATATGTCGCGGAGTCTCTGGGACAGGGGTACATTCGGCCCTCCATCTCACCCGTCTCCTCGAGTTTCTTTTTTGTGAAGAAAAAGGAGGGAGGTTTGCGTCCGTGTATTGATTATAGAGGTCTAAATGCCATCACAGTGGGGTTTAGTTACCCACTACCTCTCATCGCTTCGGCGGTGGAATCATTTCACGGAGCGCAGTTCTTTACAAAACTGGACCTCAGGAGCGCGTACAGTCTGGTGCGTATTCGGAAAGGAGACGAGTGGAAAACCGCATTTAGTACCACATCGGGCCACTATGAGTACTGCGTCATGCCGTATGGGTTAAAGAATGCTCCAGCCGTTTTCCAATCCTTTGTAGACGACATTCTCAGGGACCTGCACGTGCAGGGGGTAGTTGTGTATATCGATGACATTCTGATCTACTCAACTACTCACGCCGCGCATGTATCTCTGGTACGCAAAGTGCTTGGCAGACTGCTGGAGCATGACTTATACGTCAAGGCTGAGAAGTGTGTGTTCTCCAAACAAGCCGTCTCCTTCCTGGGTTATCGCATTTCCACCTCGGGGGTGGTGGTGGAGAGTGACCGCATAAAGGCCGTGCGTAATTGGCCGACTCCGACCACGGTAAAAGAGGTGCAGCGGTTTTTGGGTTTTGCCAACTACTACCGGAGATTTATCCGGGGTTTTGGCCAGGTGGCGGCTCCCATTACCTCACTGCTAAAGGGGGGCCCGGTGCGGTTGCGGTGGTCAGCGGCGGCGGACGGAGCTTTCAACAGGTTGAAGGCTCTGTTCACGGATGCTCCCGTGTTGGCGCATCCGGATCCCTCTTTAGCATTCATAGTGGAGGTGGACGCGTCCGAGGCTGGGGTGGGTGCCGTGCTATCACAGCGCTCGGGTACGCCACCAAAACTCCGCCCCTGCGCTTTCTTCTCTAGTAAGCTCAGTGCAGCGGAGCGTAACTATGATGTGGGGGATCGGGAGTTGTTAGCGGTGGTCAGGGCTCTGAAGGTGTGGAGACACTGGCTTGAGGGGGCTAAGCACCCCTTTCTCATCTGGACCGACCACCAGAATCTGGAGTATATTCGGGCAGCTCGGAGACTGAACCCACGTCAGGCAAGGTGGGCCATGTTTTTCACCCGGTTTCGGTTCACGTTGTCCTATAGACCCGGCTCCCAAAACGTAAAGGCAGACGCACTGTCCCGCCTTTACGACACGGAGGATAGGACCACCGAACCCACTCCCATCATCCCCGCCTCGAGGCTGATAGCGCCAGTGGTATGGGAGGTGGACTCGGACATCGAGCGGGCGCTACGGGCGGAACCCGCGCCTCCTCAGTGTCCGGCGGGCCGTAAGTACGTACCGCTTGGTGTTCGGGACCGACTGATTCGGTGGGCTCATGTCCTACCCTCCTCGGGTCACCCTGGGGTGACGAGGACAGTGGGGAGCCTACGGGGGAGGTATTGGTGGCCTACCTTAGCTCGAGACGTTAGGGTTTATGTCTCCTCCTGTTCGGTATGCGCTCAGAGTAAGGCTCCTAGGCACCTTCCTAGAGGGAAGTTGCAACCCCTCCCCGTTCCACAACGGCCATGGTCTCATCTGTCCGTAGACTTCCTGACCAATCTTCCCCCCTCTCAGGGAAACACTACGGTTCTGGTAATTGTGGATCGGTTTTCTAAGTCCTGCCGTCTCCTCCCGTTGCCCGGTATCCCTACTGCCCTACAGACTGCGGAGGCCTTATTCACCCACGTCTTCCGGCACTACGGGGTGCCGGAGGACATCGTTTCTGATCGGGGCCCCCAGTTCACGTCCCGAGTATGGAGGGCGTTCATGGAGCGTCTGGGGGTCACGGTCAGCCTGACTTCCGGTTATCACCCCGAGAGTAATGGGCAGGTGGAGAGAGTGAACCAGGAGGTGGGTAGGTTTCTGCGGTCGTATTGCCAGGACCGGCCAGGGGAGTGGGCGAGATACATTCCCTGGGCCGAGATGGCCCAGAACTCACTACGCCACTCCTCTACTAATGTGTCCCCCTTTCAGTGTGTGTTGGGGTACCAGCCGGTCCTGGCACCATGGCATCCGAGCCAGACCGAGGCTCCTGCGGTGGAGGAGTGGGTACAGCGCTCCAAGGAGACCTGGAGGGCCGTCCAGGAGTCCCTCCAACAAGCTACTAGAAGGCAGAAGAGGAGCGCTGACCGCCACCGCAGTGAGGCCCCCGTGTTTGTACCGGGGGAAAGGGTCTGGCTCTCGACCCGAAACCTACCCCTCCGCTTGCCCTGCCGGAAGCTGGGGCCGCAGTGTGTAGGGCCCTTCAAAGTCCTGAGGAGAATAAACGAGGTGTGTTATCGATTAAAACTCCCTTCCTATTATCGTATTAACCCCTCGTTTCATGTGTCTCTCCTCAGGCCGGTGGTAGCTGGTCCCCTGCAGGACGGTGAGGTGCCGGAGGTCCCTCCTCCCCCTCTGGACATCGAGGGGTCCCCGGCGTACACGATACGGGCCATTCTGGACTCGAGACGCCGGGTGAGGGGCCTGCAGTACCTCGTGGACTGGGAGGGGTACGGTCCGGAGGAGAGGTGCTGGGTACCGGTGGAGGACATTTTGGATCCATCTATGTTAAGGGATTTCCATCGCCTCCATCCGGATCGCCCTGCGCCTCGTCCTCCGGGTCGACCTCGAGGCCGGTGTCGGCGCGCTGCGGGAGCCGCGCGTCAGAGGGGGGGTACTGTCACGACTTCAACCGAGGCAGGCTCTCCTTCCCGTTCGGGTGGCGCTCGGCGGTCGTCGTCACCGGCCTACTAGCTGCCACTGACTCTTTTTCCTCCCCCTCCTTATGTGTTTATTTGTATCACCTGTGTTTAGGTAATTGGTAATTAGTGTGGGTTTATTAGTCAGCCAGCCCGTACGCTTCTTTGTGCGGGATTGTTCGTTTGTAGCTTTGGATTTCGGGAGTGGTTTATGTATTGTGGACTGGGTTTGTCTCCCGTGTTTTTGGACAGTTGTTTATGACACCCAGTAAGTCTGTGTTGGACATTTTGTTTGCCAGTTGGGCATTAAAGAATCAACGTATTGAAGCTCTGCTGTTCCTGCGTCTGACTTCACACCCCCCGACACCCAGGTCGTTACACTTGTATTTGCCTATGTACAAGAATGAAAGAGAGGCTTCTTCTGTCAAAAACACGTCCTGCCCTAAGCTACTAGCTAGCGAGCTGACGTTACCGTGTGGATTTTTTAATATTGTGCATTCAATAATGTTTGCCCTGAATTTACCTGATGCCATCGACAACACAGAGCTTAGTCAAGAAAGTCAGAAAAAAAGTTGCAGAGTCAGAATGATGTATCACTTTCAGTCTTCTGCCGTGAATCACTCAACCATACACAGGTACGAGACTAAAGTTATATACAGTGCCTAGCAAAAAAATTTGTTCAAATGTATCAAGTTGTTTGCTTTGGTAGCTATATTGTTAGCTAGGTAGCTAGCCAGAATGTTGATTAAAATTACATTTAAACTTAGACTACCGGTTGTCTGTGAGGTTCGTCCTTCAGCTGCTAGGAATTTGAGACAAAATATCCACAGGAAAGTAAGATTTAAAGAGGGATTCTTTTTTTGAAATATATCTTAGTTCTCCCTAAACAGCAGGAAGCAGTTTGTACAGTCAACTTTTCTGCCAGTTCTTGACTATGATGACACAATTTACCAGAATGTAGCAGCCACTACTCTTAAACCTTTGGATGTCGTCTACCGTAGCGCCCTTCGCTTTATCACACTTTTATTACTCACCACTGCATCCTGTATCAAAAGGTTGGCTGGTCCTCATTAAAGTCCCATAGGTCACTTCACTAATCTCGTTTTGTTTAAAAACTCTACTACACAAGCTTCTAACTTACCTAACTTTGTTGTTAAAGTATAAACACACAAGTTACCAAACCCGTTCACAGGGTTGGTTAACCTGTTATGGCTGCAAGGGGTAGTATTGAGTAGCCTGATAAAATGTGTCCATTTCAAACGGCGTCGTACTCAATTCTTGCTCGTACAATATGCATATTATTATTACTATTGGATAGAAAACACTCTCTAGTTTCTAAAACCGTTTGAATTATTTCTCTGAGTGAAACAGAACTCCTTCTGCAGCACTTTTCCTGACCCGGAAGTTCAAAGTCTGAAATCGAGGCTCTCTTCCTCTTCATGCCTATACATGGGCAATGAACGTAAGAGTCTACGTACACTTCATACACCTTCCTCTGGGTGTCAAGAAGGCTGTGAGAGAAGAAAGGAGGTGATTATCTCGATCTGGGATGGAATAAACCCTCTTGGAATGACGTGTACCCAACTTCCGGTAATCTGAAGAACGCAATTTGGACAGTGGGGTTGCCTTTTGTTTTGCTGACGTTATAGGCGAATATTATTTCCGGCTTTGATTTTATTTGATACATGTCACCATATCATCGTAACGTATGTTTTTTCAATATAGTTTCATCAGATTATTGAAATTTTTTCGGGAGTTTTGCCGTGTTCCGTTCTCTTCCGTTTGTTTACATGGAGAGATCCGTGCAACCCGGCTAGCACGCTTGCTAAATGGAGAGAGAAAGTTGCCATTCTGAATCCAAACAACGACTCATCTGGACAAAGGACACCTTGTTCAACATTCTGATGAAAGATCAGCAAAAGTAAGACCCAATTTATGATGTTATTTCATATATCTGTCGTAGTCGCCGGCGCCCAAGTGTTTCTATTGTGCTAAGCTAAGCTAATATAACGCAACATTTTGTTTTCGCTGTAAAACACTTAATAAATCGGAAATATTGTCTGGCATCACAAGATGCCTGTCTTTCATTTACTGTACACTATGTATTTTTCAGAAATGTTTTATGATGAGTAATTAGGTATTTGACGTTGGTGTCTGTAAATATTATGGCTGCTTTCGGTGCAATTTCTGAATGTAGCTGCAATGTAAACTATGATTTATACCTGAAATATGCACATTTTTTGAACAAAACATATGCTATACAATAAATATGTTATCAGACTGTCATCTGATGAAGTTGTTTCTTGGTTAGTGGCTATTTATATCTTTATTTGGTCGAATTTGTGATAGCTACTGATGGAGTAAAAAACTGATGGAGTAAGAAAAGTGGTGTCTTTTGCTAACGTGGTTAGCTAATAGATTTACATATTTTGTCTTCCCTGTAAAACATTTTAAAAATCGGACATGTTGGCTTGATTCACAAGATGTGTACCTTTTCATATGCTGTATTGGACTTGTTAATGTGTGAAAGTTAAATATTAAAAAAAAAAATCTTTTGAATTTCGCGCCCTGCACTTGAGCTGGATGTTGTCATAAGTGTACCGGTGTCGGGCTGCACCCCAAACAGGTTAAAGTTCGAGACAGAGTCTACATCTCTCACATGGGTAGGCAGACCATTCAATAAAAATTGAGCTCTATAGAATAAAGCCCTGCCTCCAGCTGTTTGCTTAGAAATTCTAGGGACAGTAAGGAGGCCTGCGTCTTGTGACCGTAGCGTACATATGTACGGCAGGACCAAATTGGAAAGATAAGTAGGAGCAAGCCCATGCAATGCTTTGTAAGTTAGCAGTAAAACCTTGAAATCAGCCCTAGCCTTAACAGGAAGCCAGTGTAGAGAGACTAGCACTGGAGTAATATGATAACATTTTGGGGTTCTAGTCAAGATTTTAGCAGCCGTGTTTAGCATGAACTGAAGTTTATTTAGTGCTTTATCCGGGTAGCCGGAAAGTAGAGCATCTAGAAGTGACAAAAGCATGGATACATTTTTATGCATCAGTTTCAGGAAGTTTCAGATTTTTGCAATGTTACGAAGATGGAAAAAATCTGTCCTTGAAATATTCTTGATATGTTCGTCAAAAGAGAGATCAGGGTCCAGTGTAACGTGGAGTTCCTTCACAGTTTTATTTGAGACGACTGTACAACCATCAAGATTAATTGTCGGATCCAACAGAAGATCTCTTTGTTTCTTGGGACTGAGAACTAGCATCTCTGTTTTGTCTGAATTTAAAAGTAAACATTTGCCGCCATCCACTTCCTTATGTCTGAAACACAGGCTTCCAGGGAGGTCAATTTTGCAGCTTCACCATGTTTCATTGAAATGTACAACTGTGTATCACCCGCATTGCAGGGAAAGTTAACATTATTTTTCCGAATGACATCACCAAGAGGTAAAATATATTATGAAAACAATAGTGGTCCTAAAACTGAACCTTGAGGAACACCAACATTTCCAGTTGATTTGTCAGAGGACAAATCATCCACAGAGACAAACTGATATCTTTCCGACAGATAAGATCTAAACCAGACCAGAAGTTGTCCGTGTAGACCAATTTGGGTTTCCAATCACTCCAAAAGAATGTGGTGATCGATGGTATCAAAAGCAGCACTAAGGTCTAGGAGCACGAGGACAGATGCAGAGCCTTGGTCTGACGCCATTAAAAGGTACTTTACCACCTTCACGAGAGAAGTCTCAGTGCTATGGTGGGGTCTAAAACCAGACTGAAGCGTTTCGTAAACATTGTTTTCCTTCAGGAAGGTAGTGAGTTGCTGCACAACAGCTTTTTCCCCCAAAATTGAGAGGAATGGGAGATTCGATATAGGCCAATATTTTTTTTTTTTTTCTGGGTCAAGGTTTGGCTTTTTCAAGAGAGGCTATATTACTGCCACTTTTAGTGAGTTTGGTACACATCTGGTGGATAGGGAGCCGTTTATTATGTTCAACATAGGAGGGCCAAGCACAGGAAGCAGCTCTTTCAGTAGTTTATTTGGCATAGGGTCCAGTATGCAGCTTGAAGGTTTAGAGGCCAAGACTATTTTCATCAATGTCTCAAGAGATATAGTATTAAAACACTTGAGTGTCTCCCTTGATCCAGGGTCCTGGCAGTGTTGTGCAGACTCAGGACAACTGAGCTTTGGAGAATTACGCAGTTGTAAAGAGGAGTCCGTAATTTGCTTTGTAATGATCATGATCTTTTCGTCAAAGAAGTTCATGAATTTATCACGCTGAAGTGAAAGCCATCCTCTCTTGGGGAATGCTGCTTTTTAGTTAGCCTTGCGACAGCATCAAAAATAAATTTGGGATTGTTCTTATTCTCCTCAATTAAGTTGGAAAAATAGGATGAACGAGCAGCAGTGAGGGCTCTTCGATACTGCACGGTACTGTCTTTCCAAGCTAGTCGGACGACTTCCAGTTTGGTGTAGCGCCATTTCCGTTCCAATTTCCTGGAAGCTTGCTTCAGGGCTCGTGAATTTTCTGTATACCATTGTCGTGTCTTTGGTATCATTAAACTGAAGACTTAAAGATAGTTTTTATCAAAGATTCTCTGTAATTAGTATTACGCGATTAAACTGATTAATCATGTAACTGTAATTAACTAGGAAGTCGGGGCACCAAGGAAAATATTCAGATTACAAAGTTATAATTTCCTAATAACTTTTCAGATATTTTATATCTGATCAATTAGTCTTCGAATGAATTAATTATTTACTTTACCTCACGTTAGTCTCATTCCAAACGTTGTAAATTGTTGGTTATCTGCACGAACCCAGTCTTCACTATGAGTCATCCATACATCAATTGTCTTAAATCATTTATTTACAAACTAAGTAATTCACAGAAATGCATAAACAAACAAACAAAGTAAATATGGTTACAAGAAATGATAGAATGTACCCTAGGCGGCTAAACCGGCATAGCGGCTTGTTAGACAAAAGGGGGAGTGGGGGTCGACTGAGAAGACAACCCACAGTTAATAATTATAACAATTGAAATGCTAATCCTTTGCACATGAACGCTCACTCATTCGGGAACAATTGCAATCAATATATATATTTACGTTCAGTGTGTCGTCTTGATCGCTGTTGAAAAGTTTGTTTCTTTTGTCGAATTGTCCGTCTCTCTCTCTCTGTCTGTTAGAGGGGATAGTTCAGAGTGACATTCATTCATGTTGTTGTAGAATGCATGTTTCGGCGGTTGTCGTTCTTCGCGTTCAATGATACCGAATTCCTAGCTGCAGACTAGTAATTAATATCAAAGACTTGTTCTTATTCTGTCAGTATCGATAGTCTAAGAGTTTAACCACGTGGTATGGTTAAAAGATTCAGCAATGGTCTGCAACCTTTGTCCTCTCGTAATGGAGAAAAACATGGTTTGTTGAGAATTTCTCAAAGTTGGGGTTTTATGCGGAATTGCAGAAAAGGGCCTGTCCCAGGATGCCCTGTCCCAGGATAACTGGGCTCATGGGCGGTCCTCTGATTTAGTCAAACTCAAAAGGGAATTGGAGTTTCCTTCATTAAACTGTCCAAAATCACATTACACAATTTTACAAACAGTATCATCCTCACTCATTAATCTTATACAACAATTAGATGTAAACCTCATATCTGAGGCTATTATATAAACAGCGTTATGGTAATGTGGCCGCACTGTCTCCCATGAGCTTCCCCGACTTGTAACAAATGGACCAGTTCGTAGCTGGATTCTTCACCGATCTTTTATACCTTCTCCGGAACATAAATGTTGTTCGGACCTCAAATTCTGTGAGGTGGAAGAAATTCCTTTGTTCTCTATGAAAGCTCACTCTGTCTCTATACTGTGTGGCCATGAGGAGATCCTCTCCTCAGGAATTTACGACCTCTCTCTGACCACAACAGCCTGTGTAGGAGGCAGGGAGAGGCAGGGAGAGGGGGATGGGGCTTGCTATACCCAAAGAGGACAACGTCATGTCACCAGGGAGCAATTTTTTTTTTAGGGGTGCGACTGCATCTAGGGTATTAATCAAGGTTAAATTTAGTTCCTCAGTTAACTGATTTTTGTATTCTGACGTTCTTGGGTAGGTGGAGGGAGTCTGGAAGGGCATTTAGGAATCTTTGGGTTGTCCAAGAATTTATAGCACAGCTTTTGATGATCCTTGGTTGGGGTCTGAGCAGATTATTTGTTGCAATTGCAAACGTAATAAAATGGTGGTCCGATAGTCCAGGGTTATGAGGAAAAACATTAATTAAGATTCACAATATTTTTTCCACGGGACAAAACTAGGTTCAGAGTATGACTGTGGCAGTGAGTAGGTCTGGAGACATGTTGGACAAAACCCACTGAGTCGATGATGGCTCCGAAAGCCTTTTGGAGTGGTTCTGTGGACTTTCCATGTGAATATTAAAGTCACCAAAAATTTGAAAATGATCTGCCATGACTACAAGGTCCGATAGGAATTCAGCGAACTCAGTGAGGAATGCTGTATACGGCCCAGGAAGCATGTAAACAGTAGCTATAAATAGTGATTGAGTAGGCCGCATAGATTTTATGACTAGAAGCTCAAAAGATGAAAATGCAGTCTTTTTTTTGTAAATAGAAATTTGCTATTGTAAACGTTAGCAACACCACCGCCTTATGGTCACTAGTGTAACCAGGAGGAGAGGCCTCATTTAACACAGTAAATTCATCAGGTTTAAGCCATGTTTAACTCAGGCCAATCACATCAAGATTATGATCAGTGATTAGTTCATTGACTATAACTGCCTTGGAAGTGAGGGATCTAACATTATGTAGCCCTATTTTGAGATATCACAATCTCTTTCAATAATGACAGGAATGGAGTAGGTCTTTATTCCAGTGAGATTGCTAAGGCGAACACTGCCATGTTTAGTTTTGCCCAACCTAGATCGAGGCACATAAACTATGCTAGTGGAAGACTCCACTAAGCTGGCAGGCTGGCTAACAGCATGCTGCCTGTCCTGCACCCTATCTCATTGTGGAGCTAGAGGAGTTAGAGCCCTGTCTTTGTTCATAGATAAGATGAGAGCACCTCTCCAGCTAGGATGGAGTCCGTCACTTCTCAGCAGGCCAGGCTTGGTCCTGTTTGTGGGTGAGTCCCAGAAATAGGGCCAATTATCTACAAATTCTATCTTTTGGGAGGGGCAGAAAACAGTTTTAAACCAGCGATTGAGTTGTGAGACTCTGCTGTAGAGCTCATCACTCCCCCTAACTGGAAGGGGGCCAGAGACAATTACTCGATGCCGACACATCTTTCTAGCTGATTTACTGTTCAGAAGAGACAATGTCATGGTCAAATTGCTGCAAAGAAACCACTACTAAAGGAAACTAATAATAAGAAGAGACATGCTTGAGCCAAGAAACACGAGCAATAGACATTAGACCGGTGGAAATTTGTCCTTTGGTCTGGAGTCCAAATTGGAGATCTTTGGTTCCAACCACCGTGTCTTTGTGAGACGCGGTGGGGGTGAACGGATGATCTCTGCATGTGTATTTCCCACCATAAAGCATGGAGGAGGAGGTCTTATGGTGTGGGGGTGCTTTGCTGGTGACATTGTTTGTGATTTATTTAAAATTCAAGGCACACTTAACCAGCATGGCTATCACAGCATTCTGCAGCGATCCCATCTGGGTTGGGCTTATTGGGCCTATCATTTGTTTTCAACAGGACAATAACCCAACACACCTCCAGGCTGTGTAACGGCTATTTTACCAAGAAGGAGGGTGATGGAGTGTTGCATCAGATGACCTGGCCTCCACAATCACCCAACCTCAACCAAATTGAGATGGTTTGGGATGAGTCTGAGCGCAGAGTGAAGGAAAAGCAGCCAACAAGTGCTCAGCATATGTGTGAACTCTTTCAAGACTTTTGTAAAATAATTCCAGGTCAAGCTGGTTGAGAGAATGCCAAGAGTGTGCAAAGCTGTCATCAAGGCAAATGGTGGCTTTTTGAAGAATCTCAAATATAAAATATATTTTGATTTGTTTAACACTTTTTTAAGAGTTAGGGATGAAATGAGCGGCCTTAGAGAACCGATCCACCACTGTCAGAATGACAGTGTTGCCATCAGACGGGGGAAGTCCAGTGACGAAGTCCAGAGAGATATGGGACCAGGGACGATGAGGAACCGGTAGTGGCTGAAGAAGGCCAGAAGGAGCTTGCCGTGGAGTCTTGTTCTGGGCGCACACCGTGCATGCGGCGGCGAAGGCAGAGACGTCAGGAACCATTGTGGGCCACCAGAAACGTTGTCGGAGAAATGCTAGGGTACGGAACCTAGATGACTGGTTAGCCTGGAGGAATGAGCCCACTCCAGGACCCGGGACCGGACTAAGTTAGGGACACACAGCCGGTTAGCTGGGCCCCCTTCAGGTCCAGTCTGGGAGTGTTGTGCCTAGCGAACCAGGGTCTCGATACCCCAACCCACTGTGGCTGCAAGGCATGAGGTAGGGAGAATGGTTTTGGAGACCGAGAGTGTGGTAGAGGAACTGTATAGGCGGGAGAGAGCATCAACCCTTAACATTTTTTGACCCTGGGCGGTAGGAAATAGTGAAGTTGAATCTAGTAAACAAGAGAGCCCACCGAGAGTGTCTGGAGTTAAGGCGCATTGCTGTACGGAGATATTCCAAATTTTTATGGTCGGTCCAGACCAAGAAAGGCTGTTCTGCTCCTTCCAGCCAGTGCCTCCGCTCTTCCAACGCCATCTTGACCGCCAATAGTTCTCAGTTGCCTCCGTTGTAGTTCCTCTCTGCAGGTTTGAGACGATGTCAATGCACAGACGCAGGGTCTTGTCCTTCTATGTACTCCTCCATAGCCTTGGTCTCAGGCCCCGATAGAGAATATAGCCGACCCCGAGGTGGTGTGGTGCCTGGGAGAAGATCAATGGCACAATCATAAGGACCGTGTGGGGGAAGGGAAGTAGCACGTGCCTTACTGAAAACTTCAAGGAGGTCATGGTATTCAGTGGG
The DNA here is from genome assembly GCF_016432855.1 of Salvelinus namaycush. Lineage (NCBI taxonomy): Eukaryota > Metazoa > Chordata > Actinopteri > Salmoniformes > Salmonidae > Salvelinus > Salvelinus namaycush. The sequence continues at coordinate 9,652,591 of NC_052337.1, forward strand.
AATGGCAGAAACATCCAAAGCCTTGCTAACGTTCTGAGGAAGACATCTCAGGGAAGGCTGTGCAGCTTGAAGACAGTGGGAATGGCAAAATGTGCTCCAACCCAGGATGGAGGTCGTAGTCCAGGGTTGTGTTTTTGGAGCCATGGAAATCCCAAGACAACCGGAACATGGGGAGATGCAATGAGAAGGAACTGTATGGTCTCACTGTGGTTACCTGAAACCCGTATATGAACGGGCACAGTACTATGGGTGACTCTACCTATTGAGCCGCCGTCCAGTGCCCTAGCATCCATGGGAACCGAGAGAGGTTAAGTGGGAATACCAAGCTCAGAAGCAATAGTAGCATTCATAAAACGTTCATCAGCCCCAGAGTCAATGAGCACTCTGAGAGACTTAGATTGGTCTCCCCACAGCAAAAGCACAAAAAAAGGTTTGCGGGTGATGGGAATTAGGGAACTCCCAGTCTGGCTCACCAGAGTACTTGTACCCACCTGAGACAAGGGTTTCCTAACAGGGCAGGTAGATATATAATGTCCTGCCCCTCCACAGTACAGACAACAGTTTGAACTCAGCCTACGTGAGTGTTCCCTAATCGATAACCTAGCTTTTCCCAATTGCATAGGCTCAGGAGTATCCAACTCACCCGTTGTTGATGATTCACGAGGGAGCTCGGGGGGCTTCGGATCCTCTCGGAAAAACTACCTTCGGGAACTTCCAGATTCCTTCGAAGGTGAGCAAGCCATAGTGGATGAATGAGTGTGCCCGATACCAGACCTCCTCTCACTCCTGCATTCCCTTAGGCGTCCATCAATTCTAAAGGTAAGGGCAATGAGGGAGTCGAGGTCCACCGGTAATTCCCGAGCAGCTAGCTCATCTTTTACCACCTCAGATAATCCTTGAACAAAGGTATCAAAAAGAGGCTCCGGATTCCAGGCACTCTCGGGGGCCAACGTACGAAAATCAACCACGTTGTCTGCCACACTACGGGAGTTTTGATTCAAGAAGTTTACTGGCCGCCTCTCTCCCGGATACCGGAGAATCGAATACCTTCCTCACCTCTGCCATGAAATCCTCCAGATGACAACAAATGGCGGATTGTTGCCCCTAAACTGCCGTATATGCTATCTTCGACCGGTCCGAAGGGAACGAAGATGGCTGCAGCTCAAAAATAAGGGAGCATTGAGAAAGAAAACCCAGGCAGGTTCAAGGATTTCCAGAAAGTTTAGAGGCCATGACTATTTTCATGAATGATAAAAAAATTGAGAGAGAGATACAGGATTAGAACATTTTAGTGTCTCCATTGATCCGAAGTCCTGGCAGTTCTCTGCAGAGTCAGAACAACTGAGTTTTGGAGAAATAAACATGTTCAAAGAGGAGTCTCTAATTTGCTTTCAAATAATCATGATCTTCTTGTCGAAGAAGTTCATGAATTAATCTGCTGAAGTGAAGGCCATCCTCACTTGGAGAATGCTGCTTTGCAGCAGTATCAAAAATACATTTAATTTAACCTGTATTTAACTAGGCAAGTCAGTTAAGATCAAATTCTTATTTACAATGACAGCCTGCACTGGCTAAATCCGGACGACGCTGGGCCAATTATGCGCCGCCCTATGGGACTCCCAATCATGGCAGGTTGGGCTGGAATCGAACCAGGGTGTCTGTAGTGACGCCTTAAGCACTGAGATGCAGTGCCTTATTCTCCTCAATCAGGTTGGAAAAGTAGGCTGATCAAGCAGCAAATAAGGGCTTTTTGTTATTGCATGGTATTGTCTTTCCAAGCTAGTCAGAAGACTTCCAATTTTCTGGATTTTTGTATTTTCTGTATACCAGGAAGCTACTTTCTTGTGAAAAATGTTTTTAGTTTTTAGCTCTGCGACTGCATCTAGGGTATTATGTGAAGTTAAGTTTAGATCTTTGGTTAGGTGGTTAACTGATTTTTGTACTCTGACGTCCTTGGGTAGGTGGAGGGAGTCTGGACGGGCATCTAGGAATCTTTATATGCCATGCTGTTGATAATCCTTGGTTTGGGTCTGAGCAAATTATTAGCTATTGCGATTGCAAACGTAATAAAATGGTGGTCCGATAGTCTAGGATTATGAGGAAAAACATTTAGATCCACAATATCTATTCCACGGGAGAAAACAACATCCAGAGTATGATTGTGGCAATGCGTAGGTCCTGAGACATGTTAAAAAAAACATTGTTCCAAAAGCCTTTTGAAGTGGGTCTGTGGACCTTTACTTGTGAATACTGAAGTTACCAAAAATGTTAATATTATCTGCCATGACTATGAGGTCCTGTAAACATTAGCTATAAAAAGTGTTTGATGTGTGTGTAGCATGAATGTATACAGTATAAGTATATGTGTGTGTATGTGTGTGGATGAGTACATATCTGTGTGTGTGAGTGAGTGCATGTGTGCTAAGGTGCGGAGAGTCAGCGCAGGTGGTCAGTCCAGTTCAATTGTTCAGCAGTCTGATTGCTTGTAGATAGAAACTGTCTCTGAGCCAGCTGGTATCAGACATCAACAGCTCGTGTCTGGGGTGTGTGGGGTCCTTGATTTTGCTGCATGTTTTCCTCAGCCACCGTTTCAAGTAGATATCCTGGATGGAATGTCCTGGATGTCCTTGATGGGTGGGAGCATGGTCCTAGTGATGTACTGGGCCGTCTTTACCACCCGCTTTACCACCCTTGCAATTCCCATACCATGATGCAACCGGTCAGGAACCTCTCAATGGTGCAGCGGTAGTATTTGGAGAGGACCCGGGGTGGCATGCCAACTTTCTTCAGCTGCCTTAGGAAGTAGAGATGCTGTTGTGCCCTCTTGACAAGAGGGGTGGTGTTGTTGGTCAATGTCAAGTCCTCGATGATGTGGACACGAGGAACTTGGTGCTACTGACTCTTTCTACTGCAGTCCCGTTGATGTGGATCGGTGCATGTACCCTTCTCTGCTTTCTGAAGTCAACAATCAACTCCTTTGTTCGCTGACATTGCGGGAGAGGTTGTTGTCCTGGCACCACAATGCCAGTTCACTTACCTCCTCCCTATTTGCTGACTCGTCGTTGTTGGTTATCAGACCTACAATGCTGTGAAAAGTATTTGTGCCCTTTCAAATGTTCTCTACTTTTGCATATTTTTGAGGTTGAATGATACATTGAGACATTCAGAATCAAAAATATGCAAGAATTTAGAAAATCAGAAAGGGGGCAAACTTGATGATGGAGTTAGTGTCATTCAAAGCCACACAGTCATAGGTGAACAAGCTGAGTACACACCCTGGGTGGCCCCAGTGCAAATCCTCACAGCCTGTGGTAAGGAAGTCCCAGTTGCAGAGGGTAGTTTTCCAGACTCAGGGCTCTGATCTTCGTGTCTAGCTTGGAGGGAACAATAACGTTGAATGCTGAACCATGGTCAATGAACAGAATTATCACATAGTTCCTCTTGTCCAGATGTGTTACGACCGTGTGAATAGAGCTGGAAATGTAATCAGTAGGCAAATTGGAGTGGGTCCAGTGTGACTGGCAAGATTGTTTTCATAAGAAACGTTAGTTAACTTACACACAGCACTGACACACACACTTACCCCACCAGACATGCCACCAGGGGTCTTTTCACAGTCCCCAGGTCCAGAACAAATTCAAGGAAACCTACTGTATCATACAGAGCCATGAGTGTGTGGAACTCCCTTTCATCTTATATTGCGCAACTGAGCGCACTTCATGATGACCGAGGTGAGTGCGATGGGGCGATAGTCATTTGGGAATGTCACCTTGTTTATCTTGGGCACTGGGACAATGGTGGTCTCCTTGAATCAGGTGGGGATTACAGCCTGGGACAGGTTGAAGATGTCTGTGAAGACGCCCAACCAGCTGGTCAGCACACACTGTGAGACGAAGCCTGGTATGTCATCTGGGCCAGCGGTTTTGTGAATATTCACTCTTTTGAGAGTGATGTACATGGTCCAGCACATTGTTTTCTCTCTTGGGGCAGGATACATGTTGGTGATATTTTGGAAGAATTTGTTTTAAATGTGCTTTAAAATCACCGGCGACAATAAAGGCTGCTTTCGGGAGAGAGAATTATGGCTAATGTTCTTGTACAGTTCTACAGAATGGGACAGATGTCACTTGATGCAGCTGCTCACCCATTTGACAGCTCCAATGCATTTACACCTCCCACATGCCAAAGCATCAGCTATGCGGGTGTCAGTTATCGCCGGTTAACGTTTGATCTGATTGAATCTACACCTCACACCTTCAGGCAATCAGGTTGTGTTATTTCACTGTGAAGTTAATTAAATATGCCCTCTCCAGTGTATTTTAAACAACAGAAAAGCTATATTTACTTCAGAACAATCTGAAGATGTGTGGTTCATGGAGTTTTTTTTGACTATTTATCTTGTCTTGTTTATTAGTACTTAGCTATCAATTTTCAGTGCATTGGAATGGATTTAGCTTCAGGTTTTATCATTTGACTTCCTGTTTATATAGCAGGTCTCTAATGTTGAGAACTAATGGTTCTACATGTTAATATTTTAGTTATTTAGCAGTCTTGCTCAAGGGTACATAGACAGATTTTTTATCTAGTTGGCTCTGGGATTCAAACCAACAACCATCCGGTTACTGGCCCACCACTCTTAACCATTAGGCTACCTGCTAGAATGGGGGAGCATGAGACACGCATCTTGCTGCAGAGGCAGAATGAGCCAGAGATTACAGTACATAGAGAAACATTTTATGTTGTATTTAATTATTTGTTACAGTACGTTTACATTCAACACGTAGCTAAATCAATACATTGTGTTACTAGGGTTGTTGTCGTTAAGTCCAAACTAAACATTTTATTTGGGGAAACACTGTAGCCAGGCTGTAACTTTTAGTTCGGATAAATCAACAACAAGTTTGTGTCCAAACTGAAAGTCATAACAAAAGACACATTTTGGATGAAAATTTAGCCAGGAAACGAACTTCCCTAACAAGGAAAGTTGTATATTTTTATATTTTCTTACACAGGGTGAAGAAGTTTTGATTTTGAAGAATTGATATGAGAAAGTTTGAGTCTCCATGGTGATGCAATGGTTCAGTATGAGGGTTGTGTCTTGGGTGTACCTGCAGGTACCTGAATATCTTACGGCTATCATAAACACAATCAACAGGGAGGAAGACACTGGGTTTGCACACTGGCTAAACTCCCTAATTGACATCACAACTGTGAAATGTTCTGTCCCAGACCAGGAAATAACATTTGAACCCTTAACCCTAACCCTAGATTCATAGGAATACCTATGTAAGAATGCTGTTTATTGACTATAGCTCAGCATTCAACACCATAGTACCCTCCAAGCTCATCATTAAGCTCGAGGCCCTGGGTCTGAACCCCGCCCTGTGCAACTGGGTCCTGGACTTCCTTACGGGCCGCCCCCAGGTGGTGAAGGTAGGAAACATCACCTCAACTTCGCTGATCCTCAACACATCCCCCACAAGGGTGCCTGCTCAGCCCCCTCCTGTACTCCCTCTTCACTCATGACTGCGTGGCCAAACACGCCTCCAACTCAATCATCAAGTCTGCAGACAACCCAACAGTAGTGTGCTTGATTATCAACAATGAAGAGACAGCCTACAGGGAGGAGGTGAGGGCTCTGAGAGTGTGCTGCCAGGAAAACAACCTCTCACTCAACATCAACAAAACAAAGGAGATGATCGTGGACAACAGGAAACAGAAGAGGGTGCATCCCCCTATCTACATCGACGGGACCACAGTGGAGAAGGTGGAAAGCTTCAAGTTCCTTGGCGTACACATCACTCACAAACTGAAATGGACCACCCACACAGACAGTGTGGTGAAGAAGGCGCAACAGAGCCTCTTCAATCTCAGGAGGCTAAAGAAATTTGGCTTATCTCCTAAAACCCAGATGCACAATTGAAAACATCTTGTCCGGCTGTATTACCGGCTGGTACGGCAACTGCACCACTCGCAACCGCAAGGCTCTCCAGAGGGTGGTGCGGTCTGCCCAACGCATTACCGGGGGCACACTACCCACCCTCCAGGACACCTACAGCACCTGATATCACAGGAAGGACATCACAGGATGTCCCCCCCGCTATCATCCAGAATACGAGGTCAGTACAGGTGCATCAAAGCTGGGACCGAGAGACTGAAAAACAGCTTCTATCTCAAGGCCATCAGCCGTCACTAGCACATTAGAGGCTGCTGCCTATAGGCATAGATTAGGAATCCCTGGCCACTTTAAGGAATGGAACACTAGTAACTTTAATAATATTTACATGTCTGGCATTACTCATCTCATATGTATATACTGTATTCTATACTATTCTACGGTATCTTAGTCACTTAATGTTTACATTTGGCACTACTCATCTCATTTGTATATACTTGTGTTTTCTATACTATTCTACAGTATCTCATTCATTTAATAATGCTTACATATCTTGCATTACTCATCTCATATGTATATACAGGCTGTGTTCCAAACACAAAGACACACCCTCGTTAACTTACCCTCGCCTTATGCTCTTGGGGGAATCCCCGTCGCCATCTTGGAGGGTGTTCCAAATGATTAGCCAAGCAAGGGAAGTTTGCAATGTGAGACCCTCAGCCCTCGTTTTTAGTCGGCTTTGTGAGTGTACAATTATGTTCACTGCGGGGCCTGAAACTCCCCATAATTCAATTTGTGACGATTGTACATCCGCTAAGAAAAGTCCATGAAAACTTAAAAACAACATCAATGGAGAAGTCAACATACAAGTGTAAGTAAAAACGAATGCAAATAACTTATACATTTTGCTACTACTTAAAAAGTAAATATGTTTTTGTTTGGTTATCTTTGGAAATTGTAGAAATAAAACATTTCCCTTCAGAAGTTCCAGCTATGCAGGCTAACGTTAGTTAGCTAATTAATTTGCTAGCTATCATACAGTAGGCGTATATTAATAATGATATATTTAATATAAGTAGACATGCACTCATAATTGAATGTAGCACATATAAAGCACCCACAAGCCACCGGTGGCTGAAAACACAACCATCGCGGGATGAACGAGTGACAAATTTCCAGCCAAGAGTGGTCCCTTTAAAACTCATTCCTTCCTCCCTCGCCCCTTGCCCTGCAAGTGTATACTCGTCAGACGTCATGATACGTCATCAGAAGTGTCCACTTAATTTGAGGGCTGAGGGGATAGGGTGTGTCTTTTAAGTGTTTGGACCACAACCACTGTTTTTCTATACTATTCTACTGTATCTTAGTCCATTCTGCTCTGACATCACTCGTCCATATGTATATAGTCTTAATTCATTCTTACTTAGATTTGTGTGTATTGGGTATGTGTTGTGTAATTTGTTAGATATTACTTGTTAAATATTGCCGCACTGTCGGAACTAGAAGCACAAGCATTTCGCTACACCCTCAATAACATCTGCTAATCACGTGTATGTGACCAATAAAATTTGATTTGATTTTATGTCCTCTCAACCCTAACCCTAATCCTAAACACAGCCCTAACCCTAATCCTAAACACAACACTAACCCTAATCCTAAACACAACACTAACCCTAATCCTAAACACAACACTAACCCTAATCCTAAACACAACACTAACCCTAATCCTAAACACAACACTAACCCTAGCGTCATGTCCATCTGTCAAATGTGGAAAGCCTTTCACAACTTTCCTTCCCAGGTCAAGACTCAGAGGTTACGCAACAACCACCCTACCATTGCTGACTTGCTAAAATGAACAATAACAGCCACTTTTTCATTGTTCCCCAAAAATATAAATGAAAAAGAAAGAGGCAAATTGTCTTATATCAGTCTAACTGGCCTGTAACGAAGCTGCTGTCTGACAAAATCTATGAAAAAAAGATCCCAGGTGTGAGAAGAAAGAGGGAAAAAACTAAAACTAAATTATGGTTAATCTTTAATGGCAGGGAAGCCATCTGGAAAATCATACTGATGAGAAGCAGGTTGGAAAGGCCACATAATCCTAATGGCACTGAGGGAATAGATAGAGGCATTATGGACAGTTTGAGAGGAGAGTAAAGGCTCCGCAGGGTGAATGGAGTGCCTATCATCTGAAGTCCAAGCTCTCTCCTCTTTCCTCTGGGACAAGGCTTGGATGTGGGGCAAGGAGGAGACACTAACAGCACAGTAGTACCAGTGGATCTGTCCAGTGTTGCCCCCTTTCAGCACAACCATCTTGTAGTCTTTATATTCATTCTCTTTCTCTCATATTTTCTTATGAGCCCTACTGGATAAAAGTAAAAAATGCATTGGGTTTCAGAGGTTGAGCCATGACCCATAGTATAGGCTAACTGTTATGTATTCTAGTGTGTATAGAGCCACAGATGTCCCTGAGTGATATGAGGCATCTCAATTATGTCTGTGTCATCCAAGCTCAACAGTTGGTTGCCCTTCACAGTGTGAGCTGGAGGCAGTGATGCAGTGAGGGGATTCTCCTTCACCATTCTGGTCTCTGTGGCAGGGGTCGTCAATTGGGTATGGTAGTCGTCATACCCTAGCTCAACACCAACAATTTAAAATAAGCTATTAAAAGGCAAATGCAGTTTAGCGACATTCCTGGCTGACTTTAGGACCATGAGGTCGCCTGGGAGTGGGAGAGAAGGCTGTTTGTACAACTGGATGGCTTTATGGAGAGTAGAGATCTGTATATAATGACGAGATGCTCATGTCTCCGCCCTAACAATGAGAGGTGTGTTCCCGAAGGCGGGAAGGCAGGCGACAAGCTTAGGTCCAAATTAAACCCATAGAAACGTATTGGGCTTATTTTGGACAGATTTTGGCGAGAGTGAAACCTCTTGCTTCCACAATTTAGAGGACCGAGCACGCCCCCATTCTCATCAACGGGGCTGTAGTGGAGCAGGTTGAGAGCTTCAAGTTCCTTGGGGTCCACATCACCAACAAACTAACATGGTCCAAGCACACCAAGACAGTCGTGAAGAGGGCACAACAAAACCTATTCCCCCTCAGGAGACTGAAAAGATTTGGCATGGGTCCTCAGATCCTCAAAAGGTTCTACAGCTGCATCATCGAGAGCATTCTGACTGGTTGCATCACTGCCTGGTATGGCAACTGCTCGGCCTCCGACCGCAAGGCACTACAGAGGGTAGTGCGAACGGCCCAGTACATCACTGGGGCCAAGCTTCCTGCCATACAGGACCTCCATACCAGGCGGTGTCAGAGGAAGGCCATAAAAATTGTCAGAATCCAGCCACCCTAGTCATAGACTGTTCTCTCTGCTACCACATGGCAAGCGGTACCGGAGCGCTAAGTCTAGGTCCAAGAGGCTTCTAAACAGCTTCTACCCCCAAGCCATAAGACTCCTGGACACCTAATCAAATGGCTACACAGACTATTTGCATTGCCCCCACCCCCTCCCTCTTTTATACCGCTGCTACTCTCTGTTGTTATCATCTATGCATAGTCACTTTAATAACTCTGCCTACATGTACATATTACCTCAACTGCATTGTTGGTTAGGGGCTCATAAGTAAGCATTTCACTGTAAGGTTGTATTGTTGTAAGGTTGTACCTGTTGTATTCTGCGCATGTGGCTAATAACATTTAATTTGATTTGATTTGAATTTGGAAAGTATTCAGACCTCTTGACTTTTTCCCCCCCAAAAATCGGTAGCCTACAGCCTTATTCTAAAATGGATGAAATAAAACATTTTCCTCATCAATCTACACACAATACCCCATAATGACAAAGCAAAAACATGTTTTCAGAAATGTTTGCAAAAAAACTGGAAATATCTTATTTACATAAGTTTTAAGACCCTTTGCTAAGAGACTCGACATTGAGCTCAGGCGCATCCTGTTTCCATTGATCATCCTTGAGATGTTACTACATGTCCACCTGTGGTAAATTACATTTATTGGACATGATTTGGAAAGGCACACACCTGTCTATATAAGGTCCAACAGTTGACAGTGCATGTCAGAGCAAAAACCAAGCCATGAGGTCTAATGAATTGTCCGTAGAGCTCCGAGACAGGATTGTGTCGAGGCACAAATCTGGGGTTGGGTACCAAAACATTTCTGCTGCATTGAAGGTCCCCAAGAACACAGTGGCCTTCATCATTCTTAAATTGTTTGGGACCACCAAGACTCTGAGCAATTGGGGGAGAAGGAACTTGGTCGATGGTCACTCTGACAGAGCTCCAGAGTGCCTCTGTGGAAATGGGAGAACCAATTTTAATCCATTTTAAAATAAGGCTGTAACGTAACAAAATCTGGAAAAAGCCAAGGGGTCTGAATACTTTCCAAATGCACTGTACGTGGTGTAGAGTGGTGTGTGAGCATGAGAAGAGGGTCATATGCGTGTCTCATGCCCAATGCTTGAGAGCTGTCAGCTCTGCGTTTTTATTCGCTTCTGTGCTTTCATGATTGAGGAAAATTACAATCAATATTTTTTTTCTTCTGAATTGAGGACAAGCGATGGGATGCGGTAGCAAGTGGATCAAAGCCATCATCACAAGAAATGTTTCTGAACGTGTGACTGTAGACTATATAGTTTCTCGTTTCATTCTTTCTGTGCAATCAAAGAATCTACCATGTAGAGGATGGGAGATTTCAGGTTACTTGAGCACAAATCAATCTAATTGGAGTGAACGTGTTACCGTGGTAAGGCGAGGACATGCAAGAGCACTAATCAATTTAATCTGACACCTGGAAACATTGTTATCCTGTCCTGCCCCTGGGTCTGGAGCTGGGCTGTCAGTTGGTCAACCTTCACAATCAAACAACACTGGCAGTTGGTTAACCAAGTTTTAAAATCAAACGAGACTGACAGTTTCTGATCTTCTGTTTGTGATTCCTCATTGTCAGTGTCTCTTTTGATTTTGACACCTGGTCGACAACGGATCACAATCAGAAGAAAGTTGATAAAGAGACAGCAAGGGTTGAGGTTTCCCGCATGTATAAGAACAGGCTGCTATAGTCCTACTGCTCACCGTCTCACAACATACTGTGGAGGCATATGACCAGTTGGTGTGACCCTGAGGCACCGGCACACGGTCTGTTTGAAAGCATCTGAAACTCTAACAGACACATACACACACGTATTCACTACTCTCTTATTGTAGATGTGTTCACTGTTCAGCTACAGAGTATATAACTTACATGAAAGAAGTGAAGTAATTAAAACACGCCCAGACCACAGAGCAGGGGCATCATTTCAGCTAAACCTAGGAAAATAACAACCACAAAAATTAAGCTCATTTACTGCATTTCTACACAATTTAAAATCTGAAATGCAATTTGGAGAACAGATAAACAAGCAAAATTTGCTCCAGCCATTATCACCTTGCTGTAACTTCAATCACCTCATTAAATGGGGAAATAACATTCTACAAAAATATTTCATACAATAATTAGCTGCCTGCTACGCAGTAGCTCAGCATCGGGATTAAAACTCTATTTTTATGTCACGTCAAACTGCAGTTACCTAGCCAAAGCCATCTACAAAAGCCAATCTTAACTCTGCAATGTGTTGAGAAAAAGTCCCGCTGTTCCCTGCAGCTGCGTCAGATACGCTCTCCACAGAGAGGAAGAGCACTAGCATAATGCAGTTTCTCTGGACCCCCGCAAGGTCGGAGTTGGGCTCCCCCCTCAAAAACAACAAATCGAATGTGTCAGCCAGACAGCCACTCACAAGGTATAGACTACCGATCGCTGTCCATGGTGCTGAAATTGCGACATGTCTATGCGGCTGCGTTCCTACAGAATCGATGATAGGCTTTCTGTTGTGCCAGGGAATGAATAGCTTTACCTTTATTTAACTAGCCAAGTCAGTTAAGAACAAATTCTTACTTACAATGAAAGCCTACCAACTACCTTGTTCAGGGGTAGAACGACAGATTTTTACCTTGTCAGCTCGGGGATTTGATCCAGCAACCTTTTGCTCTAACCACTAGGCTACCTGAGCTTTGCTTTATGAATTTTCAATGCAACAGCATACTAATCGGCTACCCATTGACTTTGTTGAATGTACAACGGTCATGTATAGTCTACCTGAACCTGCATGACATGAGTCATCCTCTCGCTCTCTCCCAGCTTGGATAGAAAGTTGTTGTGCATAAAACCAGTCTATTAATGCCAATAATACAGTCAGTCCACCCTCAAAACACTAGCTTACTAGGGATTGTTTCATTATGCAGTGTACTATCTATAGCTACAGAGCATTCGGAAATACTTTAGACCCCTTGACTTTTTACACATTTTGTTACGTTACATTCCAAAATGTATTAATTAGGTTTTTCTCTCATCAGTCTACACACAATTCCCCATAATGACAACGCAAAACAGGTTTGTAGAAATGTTTGCATATTTTCAAAATTAAAACTGAAATAAAAAACTGAAATATCACATATATAAGTATTCAAAGTACTCAGTACTTTGTTAAAGCACCTTTGGCAGCGATTACACCCTCGAGTCTTCTTGGGTATGACGCTACAAGCTTGGCACACCTGTATTTGGGGAGTTTCTCCCATTCTTCTCTGCAGATCCTCTCAAGCTCTGTCTGGTTGGATTGATTTGATTTGATTTGATTTGGATCTCTTTCAGTCCCCATTTGGACTAATCTTCCAAGAGTCCTTAAACATTAAAATACAATTTATAATACGAACACATTTCCACATTTAACACACTATTACAAACATACATAATATACTAACATAATGACCCAATAAATACTCAATCTAAAAAATATTGATTCTTCATCTACTAGCACAAGATTTCTATGTATTATATTTAAATCGTTTTAAAATAATGTTTAAATGTATATATTGAAAGGCTTCTGGTTAGCTCAGGTATTTTTTTTTATACATAGATTAGTTATTTGAGACGACCATGATAAGCAGTTGTCTAGCTGCACTCTGTAACGGCAGCCTTCCTCCTCTTCGTCTGAAGAGGAGGTGTAGCAGGGATCGAACCAAGACGCAGCGTAGCTCGTGTTCAACATGACTTTAATAAACAAGACGAAACTGAACACTTACAACTAACAAAATAACAAACGTGGCAAACCGAAACAGCCCTATCTGGTGCAGAGAAAACACAGAGACAGGAAACAACCACCCACAAACCCCAACACAAAACAAGCCACCTATATATGATTCCCAATCAGAGACAACACAAAACATCTGCCTCTGATTGAGAACCATATTAGGCCAAACATAGAAACAGACAAACTAGACACACAACATAGAATGCCCACCCAGCTCACGTCCTGACCAACACTAAAACAAGCAAAACACATAAGCACTATGGTCAGAACGTGACAGTACCCCCCTCCTGAGGTGCGGACTCCGAACGCACCCCCTAAAACTCTAGGGGAGGGTCTGGGTGGGCATCTGTCCGCGGTGGTGGCTCCGGCGCTGGACGAGGACACCACTCCACCATTGTCTTTGTCCCCCCTCCTTAGCGTCCTTTGAGTGGCGACCCTCGCCGCCGACCTTGGCCTAGGAACCCTCACAAAGGGCCCCATCAGACTGAGGAGACAGCTCCGAACCGAGAGGTAGCTTAGGACATAGAGGTAGCTTAGGACATAGAGGTAGCTCAGGACAGAGAGGTAGCTCAGGACAGAGAGGTAGCTCAGGACAGAGAGGTAGCTCAGGACAGAGAGGTAGCTCAGGACAGAGAGGTAGCTCAGGACAGAGAGGTAGCTCAGGACAGAGAGGTAGCTCAGGACGAATGGCAGCTCCGGACTGAATGGCAGCTCCGGACTGAGTGGCAGCTCCGGACTGAGTGGCAGCTCCGGACTGGAGGGCAGCTCATGACTGGAGGGCAGCTCATGACTGGAGGGCAGCTCATGACTGGAGGGCAGCTCATGACTGGAAGGCAGCTCATGACTGGAAGGCAGCTCATGACTGGAAGGCAGCTCATAACTGGAGGGCAGCTCATGACTGGAGGGCAGCTCATGACTGGAGGGCAGCTCATGACTGGAGGGCAGCTCATGACTGGAGGGCAGCTCATGACTGGAGGGCAGCTCATGACTGGAAGGCAGCTCATGACTGGAGGGCAGCTCATGACTGGAGGGCAGCTCATGACTGGAGGGCGGCTCTGGCAGCTCCTGACTGGCTGGCGGCTCTGGCAGCTCCTGACTGGCTGGCGGCTCTGGCAGCTCCTGACTGACGGACGGCTCTAATGGCTCGGGACAGATTGGCGGCTCTGACGGCTCGGGACAGACGGGCGGCTCAGATGGCGCTGGGCAGACGGATGGCTCAGATGGCGCTGGGCAGACGGATGGCTCAGATGGCTCTGGGCAGACGGATGGCTCAGATGGCGCTGGACAGGCAGGCAGCTCAGATGGCGCTGGGCAGGCAGGCAGCTCAGACGGCGCTGGGCAGGCAGGCAGCTCAGACGGTGCTGGGCAGGCAGGCAGCTCAGACGGCGCTGGGCAGGCAGGCAGCTCAGACGGCGCTGGGCAGGCAGGCAGCTCAGACCTGCTGAGGCGCACAGTAGGCCTGGTGCGTGTTGCCGGAACTGGTGGTACCGATTTGTAGACACGCACCTCAAGGCTAGTGCGGGGAGCAGGAACAGGGCACACTGGACTCTCGAGGCGCACTATACACCTGGTGCGTGGTACCGGCAGTGGTGGTACCGGGCTGAGGGCACGCACCTCAGGGCGAGTGCGGGGAGAAGGAACAGTGCGTACAGGGCTCTGGAGACGCACAGGAGGCTTGGTGCGTGGTGCCGGAACTGGTGGCACCGGGCTGGAGACACGCACCACAGGGAGAGTGCGTGGAGGAGGAACAGAGTTCTGGAGACGCACAGGAAGCCTGGTGCGTGGTGTAGGCACTGGTGTTACTGGGCTGGAGCGAGGAGGTGGCGCCGGATATACCGGACCGTGAAAGCGTACTGGCTCCCTTGAGCACCGAGCCTGCCCAACCTTACCTGGTTGAATGATCCCCGTAGCCCGACCAGTGCGGGGAGGAGGAATAGCCCGCACTGGGCTGTGCTGGCGAACCGGGGACACCATGCGTAAGGCTGGTGCCATGTACACCGGCCCGAGGAGACATACTGGAGACCAGATATGTTGAGCCGGCTTCATGACACCTGGCTCAATGCTCAATCTAGCCCGGCCGATACGTGGAGCTGGGATGTACCGCACCGGGCTATGCATACGTACAGGAGACACCGTGCGCTCTTCCGCACAACACGGTGTCTGCCCGTACTCTCGCTTTCCACGGTAAGCCCGGTCTCCTACCTGACTTCGCCACACTCCCCTTTAGCCCATCCCCAAGACATTTTTGGGGTTTCTTCTCGGGCTTCCAGCCACGCTTCCGTACTGCCTCCTCATACCACCGCTCCTCGGCTTTAGCTGCCTCCAGCTCTTCACGAGAGCGGCGATATTCTCCAACCTTAGCCCAGGGTCCTTTACCCTCCAGAATTTCCTCCCATGTCCAGGAGTCCTGTGTAATGGGCCGCTGCTGCTGCTGCTGCCCGTAGCCACGCTGCTTGGTCCGAGATTGGTGGGTGGTTCTGTAACGGCAGCCTTCCTCCTCTTCGTCTGAAGAGGAGGTGTAGCAGGGATCGGACCAAGACGCAGCGTAGCTCGTGTTCAACATGACTTTAATAAACAAGACGAAACTGTGAACACTTACAACTAACAAAATAACAAACGTGGCAAACCGAAACAGCACTATCTGGTGCAGAGAAAACACAGAGACAGGAAACAACCACCCACAAACCCCAACACAAAACAAGCCACCTATATATGATTCCCAATAAGAGACAACACAAAACATCTGCCTCTGATTGAGAACCATATTAGGCCAAACATAGAAACAGACAAACTAGACATACAACATAGAATGCCCACCCAGCTCACGTCCTGACCAACACTAAAACAAGCAAAACACACAAGAACTATGGTCAGAACGTGACACACTCCCAATAGTTTGGTTTCTGCTACTTCTTCAATTTGTACTCCTCCCATACTTAATTGTATCCCATGCCTTTTTGGCCTTTTCCTAGTGGAACAGACCAACATAACTTTGGTTTTCTTGGTCTGTTTGTCTTGGAAAACCCACTCCCTGATATTCTCCAAATCTCCTTGTAAAGCTTGCTGTACCTGTTGAACCGATTGTCTTGCTGCATAAATTGTAGTATCATCTGCAAATATAGTAGCTTGAGTTTCAGCTAAGGCATAGGGAAGGTCGTTGGTATATATTAAATAAAGAAGTGGTTGGATGGGGAGCGTCGCTGCAATTTTCAGGTCTCTCTAGAGATGTTAGATCGGATTCAAGTCCAGGCTCTGGCTGGGCCACTCAAGGACATTCAAAGAGTTGTCCCGAAGCCACTCCTGCATTGTCTTGACTGTGTGCTTAGGGTCGTTGTCCTGTTGGAAGGTGAACCTTCGCTACAGTCTGAGGTCCTGAGCACTCTGGAGCAGGTTTTCATCAAGGATCTCTCTGTACTTTGCTTAATTCATCTTTTCCTCATTCCTGACTAATCTCCCAGTCCCTGCCACTGAAAAACATCCCCACAGCATGATGCTGCCACTAACATGCTTCACCGTAAGGATGGTGCCAGGTTTCCTCCAGACGTGAGATCAATCTTGATTTCATCAGACTAGAGACTCTTGTTTCTCATGGTCTGAGTGTCCTTTAGGTGCCTTTTGGCAAACTCCAAGCAGGCTGTCATGTGCCTTTTTACTGAGGAGTGGCTTTCATCTGGCTACTCTACCATAAAGGCCTAATTGGTGGAGTGCTGCAGAGATGGTTGTCCTTCTGGAAGGTTCTTCCATATCCACAGAGGAACTCTAAAGCTCTGTCAGAGTGACCATCAGGTTCTTGGTCACCTCCCTGACCAAGGCCCTTCTCTCCCGATTGCTCAATTTGGCCAAGCAACTAGCTCTAGGAAGAGTCTTGGTGGTTCCAAACTTCTTCCATTTAAGAATTATGGAGGCCATTGTGTTCTTGGGGATCTTCAATGCTGCAGAAATGTTTTGATAATCTTCCCCAGATCTGTGCCTCGACACAATTCTGCATCGGTGCTCTACGGACAATTTCTTCGACCTCATGCCTTGGGCTTTGCTCTGACATGCACTGTCAACTGTGGGAACTCATGTAGACAGGTGTGTGCCTTTCCAAATCATGTCCAATCAATTAAATTTACCACAGGTGGAGTCCAATTAAGTTGTAGAAACATTTCAAGGGTGATCAATCTAAACAGGGTGCACCTGAGCTCAATTTCGAGTCTCATAGCAAAGGGTCTGAATACTTATGTGAAGGCCTTTTTTATTTCATTTTTATAAATTTGCAGAAAATTCTAAAAACTTGTTTCCCACTTTGTCATTATGGGGTATTGTGTGTAGATTGATGAGGAATTGTTTGTATTTAATCCATTTTAGAATAAGGCTATTTCCGAATACACTGTGTATCTTACACATTGAAAAGTACTGTTTTTATTTTTCTAATTAGTCCATTGTATAGTCAGTTTATTCACTTTTCAATTGTGCCTCCAAATCGTTTTGAAATTGGACCTCCAATTGAAAATTGGAACTTCTTATCTGTCCTGCCACAGCACTTTGAACCGTGGCACATTGAAGCATATGATTGGTTTAGTTATGTAAGGGATCAAGGGGATTGGATGCGCGTTAAAGAAAAAATCTTCCCTCAAGATTAGAGTGGAGCAGACGCAACTGAATGGAAAGAGAGAAAGTTATTTTTCTGCTGAACTTATAAAACTGTAAAAACTGTTTTCTTATTCAACGTTATCAACAAATTAGGTTCCTGTTACTCCCGTCCCTATTGCGGGAATTCTGCCTTGTGCCTTTTGACAACATGTAGCCTACTGAAGTCGATGTATTCTGCCCTTGTGTTATTAATCCAGGGGGCTATGACAACGAACATGCAGCAGACCTATGTTTAGCAGGGAAGTTTCGTAAGGAGACCTGATTTGTAAATATGAAAATCGTTTTTTCAAACATATGAACCCAAACATGTAAGTTTGATTCGAGAAGGGGGACAATAAATAGAACAATTATTTGGTTAGGGTGTAGGGGCAGATTTATGTAATTTTGTCTTCAGGAGATTTTATTATCTATTTAGTTTATTTGATCTGATGAGTAGAACAATTCTCATTCTTAACAATGGGCTAAAATATGGGGGAATTTGTGTGCTTGTCAGGAAGAAAATTAGTGTTATTCCCCATATTTATTTTATTATTCCACTTCTTCCCAATTTGCCAGTGTAATTACATACACTGAATGGTACAAAACATTAGGAACACCTTCCTAATATTGTGTTGCACCAACTTTTGCCCTCAGAACAACCCTCAATTTGTTGGGGCATGGACTCTACAAGGTGTCGAAAAAGCATTCCAAGGGATGCTGGCTCATGATGACTCCAATTCTTCCCAGAGTTCTGTCAAGTTGGCGGGATGTCCTTTGGGTGGTGGTGGACAATTCTTGATACACACCAGAAATTGTTGAGTGTGAATGCAGTTCTTGACACATTCAAACCGTTGTGCTTGGCACCTACTACCACATTTATTTATTTTTATTTATTTCACCTTTATTTAACCAGGTAGGCTTGTTGAGAACAAGTTCTCATATACAACTGCGACCTGGCCAAGATGAAGCAAAGGAGTGCGACACAAACAACAACACAGAGTTACACATGGAATAAACAAACATACAGTCAATAACACAATAGAAAAAAAAGTACATATACAGTGTGTGCAAATGAAGTAAGATAAGGGAGGTAAGGCAATAAATAGGCCATAGTGGTGAAATAATTACAATTTAGCAATTTAACACTGGAGTGATAGATGTGCAGAAGATGAATGTGCAAGTAGAGATACTAGGGTGCAAAGGAGCAAAAAAATAAATAACAGTATGGGGATGAGGTAGTTGGATGGGCTATATACAGATGGGCTATGTACAGGTGCAGTGATCTGTGAGCTGCTATGACAGCTGATGCTTAAAGTTAGTGAGGAAGATATGAGTCTCCAGCTTCAGTGATTTTTGCAATTTGTTCCAATCATTGGCAGCAGAGAACTGGAAGGAAAGGCGGCCAAAGGAGGAATTGGCTTTGGGGGTGACCAGTGAAATATACCTGCTGGAGCGCGTTCTACGGGTGGGTGCTGCTATGGACCATATCCTAGCATACATACACAATACATGTCTCAATTGTCTCAAGACTTAAACATACTTCTTTAATCTGTCTCCTGCCCTTCATTGCCCTTCATTGACAGTTATTGAAGTTAAATCAAGTGAAACAAGTGAAATCAATAAGGGATCATAGCTTTCACCTGGATTCACCTGGTCAGTGTATGTCATGGAAAGAGCAGGTGTTCCTAATGTTTTGTACACTTATTGTATTTGAATATGCCTACTTGTGTCTTTGAAAATGAATTATAAGAGGCTATGTATTTTTGCAGCCATTCATGGACTGCAAGTCATGCAAATAAGCATTGTATATTAAATGCTCCAGGCCTCAAATATAATATGTTTTTTTACATGTTAGTATTGTGCACATGCTAGGCATACCTTGTCTATGTAGAGTAAAATGATGACAAGGATCTTAAACTCGTAGGTCGCAACCACCTGAATATTGATATTCATTATGGTGATTCGGATAAATTAATTGTTATAACAAGAATATTTTCAAACCATCCAGCACTTGGGAAACATAGATCAGGGGTGGTCAACCCTCCAGGAGAGCATACAGGATTGTCTTCGGCTCTATTTTAAAGAGATATTTTGCCCAAATTAAAAATGTGCATGTGTTTGTGACACACACATTGTCCTTGCTTTGAAATTAGTTTGACGTTTGAGAAACATGGATGAACGACTAATTCTGACATGAAACTGTGAGAGCTAGTTGGCAATCTATATTTTGGTTACCCACTGTGCAGAACCGTGGTGTAGCGGTAACACTCCCCGGCCGTGTCACATACAACTCCATTTGCCTGTCTCCCCATCTTCTTTCCTTACTGTCTAAATAAAGTGTCAAAGCAAACCTCTAAAATATTAATAAAAACATATTTGCATAAGCTTCTTTACATTTCAATCCCCCAAAATCTCAAAGTAACAAAGTCGTAAATTTTTTTGTGTTCATTCAATGTTCAAAGCATCCTGAATACCTGTGATTATTATATTTTTTTTTAAGTCCGTCCTGGTCATGGGCCTAAGCCATGTCAAAATACATAGAATTGCAGGAAATGAGCTTGAAAAAAATAAAACAATTGATGTATGTATTGGGCAGTACGCACTACTCTCTGTAGCGACTTGTGGTCGGATGCCAAGCAGTTGCTATACCAAGCGATGATGTAGCCTGTCAAGATGCTCTCAATGGTGCAGCTGTAGAACTTTTTGAGGATCTGAGGGCCCATGCCAAATCTTTTCAGCCTCCTGGGGGGGAAGAGACATTGTTGTGCCCTCTTCACAACTGTGTTGATGTGTGGACCATGAGGAACTCAAAGCTCTCGATCTGCTCCAATACAGCGCCGTCGATGTGAATGGGGGCGTGCTCGGTCCTCCATTTCCTGTAGTCCATGATCAGCTCCTTTTTATTGCTGACATTGAGGGAGAGGTTGTTTTCCAGGCACCACACTGCCAGTTCTCTGACCTCTTCCCTATAGGCTGTGTCATCCTCGTCGGTGATCAGGCCTACCACCGTCGTGTCATCTGCAAACTTAATGATGGTGTTGGATTAGTGCACGGCCACTCAGTCGTGGGTGAAAAGGGAGTACAGGAGGGGTCTAAACATGCACCCCTGAGGGGCCCGTGTGTCGAGGGTCAGCGTAGTAGATGGGTTGTTGCCTACTCTCACCACCAGGAGGCAGTCCCTCAGGAAGTCCAGGATCCAGTTGCAGAGGGAGGTGTTCAGTCCCAGGGTCCTTAGTTTAGTGATGAGCTTGGAGAGCAGTATGGTGTTGAATGCTAAATTGTAGTCTTTGAACAGCATTTTCACATAGGTGTTCTTTTTGTCCAGGTGCTACGTGCATCTAAATCTTTTAAGGGGGGGGGGGGGGGGGGGGTTAGAAGGATTACTTTATCCTATCCTAGGTATTCCTTAAAGAGGTGGGGTTTCAGGTGTCTCCGGAAGGTGGTGATTGACTCCGCTGACCTGGCGTCGTGAGGGAGTTTGTTCCACCATTGGGGTGCCAGAGCAGCGAACAGTTTTGACTGGGCTGAGCGGGAACTGTACTTCCTCAGAGGTAGGGAGGCGAGCAGGCCAGAGGTGGATGAACGCAGTGCCCTTGTTTGGGTGTAGGGCCTGATCAGAGCCTGAAGGTACGGAGGTGCCGTTCCCCTCACAGCTCCGTAGGCAAGCACCATGGTCTTGTAGCGGATGCGAGCTTCAACTGGAAGCCAGTGGAGAGAGCGGAGGAGCGGGGTGACGTGAGAGAACTTGGGAAGGTTGAACACCAGACGGCTGCGGCGTTCTGGATGAGTTGTAGGGGTTTAATGGCACAGGCAGGGAGCCCAGCCAACAGCGAGTTGCAGTAATCCAGACGGGAGATGACAAGTGCCTGGATTAGGACCTGCGCCGCTTCCTGTGTGAGGCAGGGTCGTACTCTGCGAATGTTGTAGAGCATGAACCTACAGGAACGGGTCACCGCCTTGATGTTAGTTGAGAACGACAGGATGTTGTCCAGGATCACGCCAAGGTTCTTAGCACTCTGGGAGGAGGACACAATGGAGTTGTCAACCGTGATGGCGAGATCATGGAACGGGCAGTCCTTCCCCGGGAGGAAGAGCAGCTCCGTCTTGCCGAGGTTCAGCTTGAGGTGGTGATCCGTCATCCACACTGATATGTCTGCCAGACATGCAGAGATGCGATTCGCCACCTGGTTATCAGAAGGGGGAAAGGAGAAGATTAATTGTGTGTCGTCTGCATAGCAATGATAGGAGAGACCATGTGAGGATATGACAGAGCCAAGTGACTTGGTGTATAGCGAGAATAGGAGAGGGCCTAGAACAGAGCCCTGGGGGACACCAGTGGTGAGAGCATGTGGTGCGGAGACAGATTCTCGCCACGCCACCTGGTAGGAGCGACCTGTCAGGTAGACAGATGGGTCAGGGGAGAAAGAGAGAATGTCCACTTGGGAGAGATGAGGATCCCAGTGCCACCACCCCGCTGACCAGAAGCTCTCGGGGTGTGCGAGAACACGTGGGCAGACGAGGAGAGAGCAGTAGGAGTAGCAGTGTTATCTGTGGTAATCCATGTTTCCGTCAGTGCCAAGAAGTCGAGGGACTGGAGGGAAGCATAGGCTGAGATGAACTCTGCCTTGTTGGCCGCAGATCGGCAGTTCCAGAGGCTGCCGGAGACCTGGAACTCCACGTGGGTCGTGCGCGCTGGGACCACCAGGTTAGAGTGGCAGCGGCCACGCGGTGTGAAGCGTTTGTATGGTCTGTGCAGAGAGGAGAGAACAGGGATAGACAGACACATAGTTGACAGGCTACAGAAGAGGCTACGCTAATGCAAAGGAGATTGGAATGACAAGTGGACTACACGTCTCGAATGTTCAGAAAGTTAAGCTTACGTTGCAAAAATCTTATTGACTAAAATGATTAAAATGATACAGTACTGCTGGCTGGTGAAGTAGGCTAGCTAGCAGTGGCTGCGTTGTTGACTTTGTTTGAAAGTGTAGCTGGCTAGGTAACCTCGATAACTGGCTAGGTAACCTCGATAACCTCGATAATTACTCTAAACTACACAATTATCTTAGATACAAAGACAGCAAAGACAACTATGTATCTAGCTAACACTACACTAATCAAATCGTTCCGTTGTAATGTATTATAGTTTCTACAGTGCTGCTAGTCGGTAGAAGTTGACTAGCTAGCTAGCAGTTGTTGACTAGGTAGGAGAACGGTGGCGCGGCGACGAAAATAGCTGGCTAGCTAACCTCGATAATTACTCTAAACTACACAATTATCTTAGATACAAAGACAGCAAAGACAACTATGTAGCTAGCTAACACTACACTAATCAAATCGTTCCGTTGTAATGTATTAGTTTCTACAGTGCTGCTAGTCGGTAGAAGTTGACTAGCTAGCTAGCAGTTGTTGACTTAGTAGGAGAACGGTGGCACGGCGCGGCGGACGAAAATAGCTGGCTAGCTAACCTCGATAATTACTCTAAACTACACAATTATCTTAGATACAAAGACAGCAAAGACAACTATGTAGCTAGCTAACACTACACTAATCAAATCGTTCCGTTGTAATGTATTAGTTTCTACAGTGCTGCTAGTCGGTAGAAGTTGACTAGCTAGCTAGCAGTTGTTGACTAGGTAGGAGAACGGTGGCGCGGCGCGGCGGACGAAAATAGCTGGCTAGCTAACCTCGATAATTACTCTAAACTACACAATTATCTTAGATACAAAGACAGCAAAGACAACTATGTAGCTAGCTAACACTACACTAATCAAGTCGTTCCGTTGTAATGTAATAGTTTCTACAGTGCTGCTATTCGGTAGAAGTTGGCTAGCTGGCTAGCTAGCAGTGTTGACTACGTTAGAAGGACGAAAATAGCTGGCTAGCTAACCTCGATAATTACTCTAAACTACACAATTATCTTTGATACAAAGACGGCTATGTAGCTAGCTAAGAAAAATTGCTCAGATCAAACAAATCAAACCGTTGTACTGTAATGAAATGTAATATTGCCTGTGGAGCGAAGCGAAGTGCGACTACTCGCTCCAACCCGGAAGTGATTAGAGCTTTGTATGTGTTTCTGTGAGTGGAGTAAAGGTGATCTAGAGTTTTGTATGTGTTTCTGTGTGTGGAGTAAAGGTGATCTAGAGTTTTGTATGTGTTTCTGTGTGTGGAGTAAAGGTGATCTAGAGTTTTGTATGTGTTTCTGTGTGTGGAGTAAAGGTGATCTAGAGTTTTGTATGTCTCTGTGTGTGGAGTAAAGGTGATCTAGAGTTTTGTATGTCTCTGTGTGTGGAGTAAAGGTGATCTAGAGTTTTGTATGTCTCTGTGAGTGGAGTAAAGGTGATCTAGAGTTTTGTATGTGTCTCTGTGTGTGGTGTAAAGGTAATCTAGAGTTTTGTATGTCTCTGTGTGTGGAGTAAAGGTGATCTAGAGTTTTGTATGTCTCTGTGAGTGGAGTAAAGGTGATCTAGAGTTTTGTATGTCTCTGTGTGTGGAGTAAAGGTGATCTAGAGTTTTGTATGTCTCTGTGAGTGGAGTAAAGGTGATCTAGAGTTTTGTATGAGTCTCTGTGAGTGGAGTAAAGGTGACCTAGAGTTTTGTATGTGTCTCTGTGTGTGGTGTAAAGGTAATCTAGAGTTTTGTATGTCTCTGTGTGTGGAGTAAAGGTGATCTAGAGTTTTGTATGAGTCTCTGTGAGTGGAGTAAAGGTGATCTAGAGTTTTGTATGAGTCTCTGTGAGTGGAGTAAAGGTGATCTAGAGTTTTGTATGAGTCTCTGTGTGTGGAGTAAAGGTGATCTAGAGCTTTGTATGTGTTTCTGTGTGTGGAGTAAAGGTGATCTAGAGTTTTGTATGAGTCTCTGTGAGTGGAGTAAATGTGATCTAGAGTTTTGTATGTCTCTGTGTGTGGAGTAAAGGTGATCTAGAGTTTTGTATGTGTTTC